>NC_136265.1:65976059-65986059 GCF_964187855.1 Myxine glutinosa | reverse complement strand
CACAACACACATCACCATCACTCCCTCACACACTGCTCCATCCACCTGTCCAGTTGCACACATGTGCAATCACACCTGTTCCTCACACACTTTTCACAATACACTTCTGAATACACTTCCAACACTCACATGGCATCATCTGAACTACCTGGTACCCTGCTAACTTAGTGCTCCCCGTCTTCCCTTTAAACTAAGCACATACCACGTCGTTATCGTCCACACTACCCTCTCTGCGTCCCCACTACAGGTGTCATTGTCACTACCTAATCTTAATGTCACCTAAGGTCATCTTCTAGGTCCCTACACATTATCCAAACAATCCCGGGCAAATTTACACTGCCATAAACCCCATAACTCTAGTGCTCCTTTGCCCCCTGCTGTGAGGGATGACAGAGTTGCCATCCCACCACATCGGGCATCTCCCACTACCAATTTTGCACACCAAATTCCAACCAATCAAAAATTTGCCAATTACTGCCAATTCTATTCACTTTTCTAAATTTCGGATCAAAACACTATCAGTATCATCATCATCATCACAGTCCGCTATATCCTAGCCTCGGTGCGTCATGACATCATTAAACTCGGCTTCGCACAGCCGAGCAATGAAGTCGGGTGGTTTGGTCGCCTGCAGGTTGAATCCGTCCGGCTTTCGGTTCAAGGGAGGTGGTTTGGTCGGGCCGAGATTCCACGCACCATCTCGGCGCGGTACCTTGCGGTCCCGGGCCCGATGGCTCAATCTCCCCCGGTCGGAACCCCGTCCCCACAAGGGGGCACCGTTCCGCTTCCTCCCACTCGCCCTTGAACCGGACCGGTCGCCTGGCCCGACAAGGCCCGGACTCGACCGTGCGGGGCGGGGCCAAGCCCGAATCGGCAACGACGCTTCGAAGAGAAGCGACGCAGCTTCGATCCGCGCCTGGCCTGGCATCCAACAAAGCACACCGCGCCCCGAGTGCTCGCATCGGCTATCCGTCGCCCTAACCGCTAACCCGGTTACCGTCGATGATTCACCTGCATGCTCACACGCATACGCTACCCCTTTCACCCTCACAAAACCCGGCGTTCCAACGCCGTCCGTACATTCCACCAACGCACTCCCTGTTACACACCACACCTCTCGCGCACACTCACCTTTTGCACACTCTTTTAACACACCTCGCGCACCGTCTTGCGCACTCTCCCTCGGTACGTACTCCGTACCACTCACCATGGGCGTGCACTCTGGCATCCACCTACTAACGCGCTCACATGGGCTCTCCCACACCCGCGCCATGACCAACTCAGGTGTGCTTCCTCGCACACCCTCAACCATTCCAAGCGTGCATTCTCGCACCCGCTCCACCACCAACTCACTCTCCGGGTCACTCTCACCCTCGCACGTACACTCCGTATCGCTCTCACTCCCTGTGTCACACTCCGTACACCCCGACGTGCATTCTCGCTCGCACTCGGTATCACACTCGCGCTTCGTAACACGCTCACCCCTTGACGCACACTTTTTTTTCACACGCGTGCCATTTCCACTCACACGGGACCCTTTACCAACGCCCGGGTGCCATATCGATCCCAATCGCGTGACTACTCTCTTCGCGCCAAACCCCCTTCTACAAAATCTACCCGCACAATATACAGCACGACTCACCTGGGGGATCCTTTTCTCCACGCGCACCTGGAAACTCTTTATTTGGTTAGTGAGCACATCATCATGATTTGAGCAGGGACTTTGTACATATTCCATCTTTTCCTCCCGCCGCGAGTGGTTTTCTAAGTCCTCGGTCTCTTCAATTTCAATGCCCACTTCCACTTTTTCTTTACTCACCTCGACGACCGTTGGCTTTAATAAAATTCCCTCTACCTCATCGGTCGCCGGCTTTTCCAAACCCCGTGTCGCAATTTCTACCCTCGTCATTGTACCCGCGCTTTTCTCCGCTTCGTTCAACCAGTGCTTCTCGACCCGCGTTACCTCGTCGTGCACCCCTGGGACCCTTTCGCCCGACTCGCGGTCTCTGTCCCTCTGCTCCCTTTCCTCCCTATCGGCCCTCATTTCGCCCGATATTGCTTCCATTTTATCACTCAATTTTTTAAGACCGTCATTCTCCCGTTTCATTCCCGCCATGATTTGGGCCATAACAAATCGCATGTACTCCGGCATCTCTGGCTCGGCTGCCGCGACCACGGCGCCGCTAAATTTGGTGCCGCAATAACCATGTGCGCGAGGACGCCATTTTGTGCGCCTGAAACCTCCTCAACCACATTGCCAATGTTCTCCTCCTCTCTTTCATCCACATACATTTCCCCGAGGTCCTGGGTCGATTCCAACCCGTCTATCTCTCCCACCGGCATCCCGTCGCCTTGACCAGCCATGGTGAGATTTCAAAATTCGGGTTTTGTAAAACAAAAGCAATTTCGGTAGTTTGTAATTTTGAGCACGTTAAGCGCTTCAGGTCCGAATCCCACTCCTGACACCAATTGTTACGGTCCGCGGTTAAGGATGTTATGTTTGCCGAGCGGAGGCACCGTGACCTAACAGTTTCCCCGATTCACCCGATTCACCCAAACGTTGGCCAGATCGCGCCACAGCTATTCAATGAGGAAAAGACAAAAACGACGGATGTGAAGAAAAGGAATAAGAGGACGAAAAAACGGTTGAAAATACTACTAAATTTATTTACTATTTACAGGGTCAAAATAACCAAGGAGAAGGAAAGATAAGAAAATAATTTACAGAAGCTTTTAGAGACACAGTGAAAATACTAGCTTATCTAACAGGCTTAACTTATTCCCAGGGACAAGACAAAAGACAGACTACGAACACACTTACACGGGGAATGATGATAGGAATGGCAGGTGGGTAGCTGAAGGGAGAGGGAGGTCCAACGGGTCCTGCAGCATGATCGGCGCGTTGGGCAGCCGCCGTTCCTTTGCGGCCCTGCTCCAAACTGCCGTCCAGGCCCCACGCTGCTGTGGCTGCAGTTTCGGTGGCTCAAGCTGCTGTGGATGCAACCGCCACTCTTGTCATGGACCTCTCTTTGTCATGGACCTCTCTTTGTCATGGACCTCTCTTTGTCATGGACCTCTCTTTGTCATGGACCTCTCTTGTCATGGACCTCTCTATGCAGCTCTCTTCACTCTTGCGCCCGCGCTTTTATAACGCCTCCGGCGATTAAGCCGCCGGCCTTCAGGACACGCCCATCGGTGTGCTCACCTCGGCCATGGTTAGTCGCCCGACCCTCTGGCTCGGCCCTTGATGACGACGGGCGGGCACGCCTTTCTTCCCCGACCCAAGCACATGTTCAATGGCGGCTTTGGAGGGGATGTAATTGCCAAATTGAGGCTTGGCCATGACGAAAGGGGAAATGGAGGTTTTTGGGAATGGGAATGAAGAATGAAGGGAATCTATCTTTTTCACTTGGTGCAATGGAGTGTCATTTTAATGGAAGACAAGGCCTTACCCTAAAACACATAATAAGGATATAAGCTACTGAACAAGGGTATTATAGTGTCCTTCAATGTATGCTTTATGGAATTAACTACCGGAACGCCCTTTGACCTTCACACAACACTGGAGGCAGGAGGGGCCAGAATCAAGCAATGATAATAATACACACAAAAAAAAAAAAAACAATCCTTATATCCACAACAATATAATATATTGTTGCGGATATGGCATTTTGGCCTCCATATCCGCTTGTAAATATTCCCCTATTTCCCCAATACTCCCCAACTATCCCCAATCCCCCATTCCCTAGTCCCATTGCCTGTAAATAACACTCTGTAGAACCGACCTTCCCCTTTTTCCCCCATTAAATGTCGTGCCCAGGTCCACCGCATCTCACGTAGACAACTTTCGGACATCTTGCTAGTTATTCTTAGTCTATGTCAGTTAAGGACTCGTTTCCATTAATTCTGACTCTTCGTTGCACCAGAATGTGATTATATGGCACCAGTAGTGAGTTTAGGACCTTCCCATACCTCCTCCCATCTTCTTCCCCAAACAACAACTACAACAACAACTACAACAACAACAACAACAACAACTACAACAACGGCGCGCGCGGGGAGTGTGCGTCCTCACTCCGGCTCGGTTAGCCGCCATTACCCATGTGCGCCGACGGGGTTACCACGAAGGGGCTGCCTGTCGGCCCCTAGTCAAGGGCGGAGCCGGTAACCCCCGCACCCAATGAGAAGCAACGGGCCGATTCCATCTGGGGCGGAGCTAACGAGCCGAGGGCGTGTCACTCCCCGCCGGATATACGCAGCCACTTACCGGACGTGAGGTCAGATGCGCCTGAACCACGGAGAGCAAAGGACGCCACCCCCAGCGCGACGATACCTCCCCGCATCTTTGGACCGGACCGGGTCGATTCTGCCTTGAGCCAAGAGTGCATCTTGAGCCATCGACTGCCCGCTTTCCTTGCCATCAATCCCCGTGTGAGTCAGTTTTGTCCTGTTTATCTGTGGTCTGTCGGGAATAAGATAAGTGTGTCTAAGTGCCTGTCTTTCTATGCTGTCCCTCTCATTCCTGTAATCTGACCTTCAGCCCTAATATAACCTCCTCCGTAGGTCTTGAGAACTGAACCCTTGGTGTCGTGTCATTTGAATCCCAGCCGTTGTGTCCTTTTCCTTCATTGACCTAGCATAGCGCGACTCGGCAACGTTCGAGTATAATCGGGTAACTTGTGCGGACACGGCGGCCATTCCGCTCGGCCCACCATAACATCAAAGTCGTGTCTGTAACAATTGGTTGTCAGGAGTTGGATTCGGACCTGGGACTAAATTTATTTAGCCAAAATTTTGGACACCAATTGTGTTAGTACAGTAACAATTGGTGTCGAGGAGTGAGATTGGACCCGGAGCGCGTTTACGCGCTCGAAATTATAACAGCGAAATTTGATTGTGTTTTACAAAAAAAAAAAAAAAACCCGAATTTTGAAAGTCGCGCTATGGCGGATCAAGACAGCTGGGGTCCGGTAGGGGAGAGTGAGGCAGGGTCGGTCCAGGACCAAATTGAGGGACATGAGGGACAGGAGGAGAGCGAAGCAGCGAGGGTAGCAGACGCACAAAATAGCGTCGTTGTGCCCGACATTGCGGGAGCGCAAAATGGCGCCTCGCTGGTCACCGCGCCCGCGACCGTGGCAGCGCCCCTGGTGGATTTGAACCTTTTTTTTTCTACAAATGAAGGCCCTTATGGACAAGAATAGCGAAGAAATGGAAAGCAGAATGATGGGGGTAATGGGGAACCGGATGGATGCTCAGAGTGAGCGATTGGAGGGCCAATTGGGGGTAATGGGAAACCAAATGGGGGTAATGAGGGACGAAGCGAGGGGTACCGGTGAGGGGTTAGACAATAATTTTAAGGGATTAGACAAGAAATTTGGGAAGTTAGACGACAAATTTGAGGGGTTAGACAACGGGATAAAAGAGGTGAAAAATGGGTTAATGGGGGTAGAAAACAGAATGGCCGCTCAAGAGAATCAAATGGAAGGGATGCAAAAAGGGTTAGAGGGGTTAGAAAACAGGATGGAAGGCAAATTGAGGGACATGAGGGACCAAGCGGAAAGGGAAGTTAACCAAATGGGGCAGCAGATAGAGGGGGTCAGAATGGGGGTAGAAACCAAACTGGATGCTCACAGGGAGGAAATGGAGCAGATGAGGGTGGCATCTGGGCAGGAGATGCAAGTGATGGGAGAGGAGATCAGAAGAGGGGTGAGTGAGGAGGTCGGAGGAGTGCGCAAGGAGGTGAGGCACTGTAAGGAGCACATGGAGAAGGAGGTGAGAAAGGGGACTGTAAAATTACAAGGGGGCATAGAGGTCCTGACGCAGGAGGTGGAACAGCTGACGGAGGGACAAAAAGAAGTAACGGAGCAGGTTCAAAGGAACACTGCGGTATTAGGAGGGTTAAAGGCGACACAGAAAGAACTAAAAGATGACTTGATAGCGACGAAGAGGGAATGTCAGATGGTACGTGAGGGATTGACAACGAGGTTGGACGAGGTGATAGAGGTAATGGAGACGAAGGACCGGCAGGTGAGGACGCACATGGAAACGGTCAAGGTAGCCTTGGAGGACGAGCTTGAGGAGACGTACCGGGGAATAAAAGAGGTGAAGCAGAAATTAGAAGAAGTGGAAGAAGGGGTGAGCGAAATTAAGAAGCGACGGAGAGGGGATAACAAAGAGATAAAAGAGGAGATAAAAGAATTGGTCCAAAGTCTGTGTTTGGATCGTGATGATGTGCTCATTAACCGGATGAGGGATTCGCAGGTGATGGAGGAGAAGCGAAGAGGAAGAGGACCCGGTGTAAGTGGTGACCAATATGGTCGTGCGTATGATGCGCCAGGTGATTTGATAAGCTTGGGGGTCAAGATTGACCCTGGTGTTCGTGAGAGGCCGTTGGTGAAGTGTGCGACAGGTCTGGTGTGCGAAAAAGGAGGTGTGCAAGAAAGTCCGACTCTGGGGTGTGTGAGGAAAAAGTGCGTGCCAAGGAGTGAGTGTGCTGGCGAGAGTGAGTCGGTCGTAGCACGTGTGCGAGGGAGCACGTGGAAGCGCGGTGTGGTGAGTGTTACAGAGGGTGTAACGGGAGAGTGTGCACGAGAAAGGTGTGTGACGGACGGGTGCATGAGGAAAGAGTGCGCTGTCAAGAGTAAGGGTGAGTGCGCTGTCAAGAATGGAGGTGAGAGTAGTGAGAGTGACAAGGAGAGTGAGTTGGTTGTGACAGGTGAGCGAGGATGTACACCTGGGATGGAAGGATGCACACCTGGAATGGTAGAGCATGAGTGGGAATGCACGCTGGAGTTGGTGGTGAGGCACGTGGTTGGGTGTGCGAATGAGAGCACACCTGTGGTTGTCACAGAGGAGGTGACAGAGGAGGGGGTGCGAAGAGGTGTGTTGGTGAGGTGTGCTACCAACGAATGTGTGCCAAAGTGTTCGGTGGTCAGGTGTGTGACCAAGGCTGTGAGTGGAATGGGTGTACCTGGGTGTGTAAGGAAAGGTACGAGGAGCATGGAAACGGCTGGATGTGTGAGCAAGGAACGGGCTGCGGGGTGTAAGCATCCAGGTGAAGCATCGACGGTGACCGGGTTAAAGGTTAGAACGACTTTTAGCCGAAGCGGGCCCTCGGTGTGTGCCGGGCTTCGCGTGCCGCGAGAACCAGCGGGGATCCGAGCCACGGCGGGTTCGAAAGGACCGCCGTGCGCGATCCACGCTGGGCCTCGCTTTGAACGGCCGCGTCTGTGCTCCAATAGGCAGAGCGGGCGGCTGGATAGGAAGGGTCGTCATGGCGACCACTTTCTGTTGAGGCATTCCGGCAGGTCGAGATCGAGCCATGGGATGGCTCCGTGCCGAGATGGTGCGTGGGATCTCGGCCCGGGTAAACCTCCTTCCCTGCACCGAATGCGGGACGTATCCAGCCGCTGGCACCAAACAACCCACATTCATTGCTCGGCTTTACGAAGCCGGGCTTTGGACAGGAATTGGCGCACCGAGAGGCATTAGTGAGTAGACTGGGTGATGAGGTTAGTGTTTTGGACCCAAAATTAGAGAAAAACAAAATTTGATGATTGGCAAGGGATTGGCAGTAGTGATTGGCAGATGATGGGTAGTGATTGGCAAATTTTTGATTTGTGAAATTTGATGTGCCAAATTGGTAGTGAGCGATGGGCCCGTTGGGTAAGGGTGGCATCCCTGCCACCCTTCCCAATGGGGCAAATGCGCAATAGCTTATGGGGTGTATGGCAGTGAAAACTAGCCCGGGTGGGTTAGGTTATATTGATAGGGATCTAGCGAAGATGACATTAGGTAACGTTAAGTTTAGTTAGTGACTGATACCTGTAGTGGGGACGCAGGTAGTTTAGTGTGGATGATAATGACGAGGGAGCGCAATAGGTTAAAGGGACGACTGGGAAGCGCAAGTTTCAGAGGGGAGTAGTTAGATGAGATGATGCCGTGTGTGTGTGAGGATGGAACAGGTGTGATTGCACAGGTGTGCAACTGGACAGGTGTGTGGAGCAGTGTATGAGTAGTGAGTGTGTGGATCAGCGCGAATGCGCTTGGGGAGAGAAGAGTGCAGGTGGCACCAGGTGTGAGAGCACAGGTGTGCAAGTACAGGTGTGTGAAGAGAGTTGGAGTAAGTGGTACGGAGTGGTGTGCATGGTGCGAAGGTGTGGATGGGGGAAGAGTGGACCCCTTTCACGAGTACCCGGGGCGGGTAGTGTAAGTGTTAGGTAGAGGGTATAGGTAAATTGTGGTTGGATATTGGCATCTGTGGTGCGGTTGCAGAATGGTATTGTGGATGGGTGCATTGGCGTTGTGGAAATGGCTGGGCGTGTAGCCTGTTAGTGTGTGTAGTTGGTTGGGCACTCCACCACTGTGAGGATGTCGGCCAGGTGAGGCCGCAGGTGGGCTCTGGGAGCCGGTAGAGTTGTGGATGGGGCCCGAGGATCCGGAGGACGGACCCGGGTAGCCCAGTGCCAGAGAGGGCACCGAGTGGGGAGAGCGCCAGAGGGCCTTCCCCAGGTAGTTAGGTTAGGGTGAGGAGCAGGTAAGCTCGGAGGCAACTGCAGTGGTGGAGGTGTGCAGGTGGGTAGACCCGCTGGGAGAGGTACACGCCACAGCCCAGAAATTGTGCGAGGGCACCGGGAGATGAATCGGGGGAGTGAGACCCCAAATTGAAAAGCACCACAGTTTGGCCAATGGGAATTGGTTTTTAGAACCCATAGTGTAAGAGGGCCAATGGTTTGGCCGGAGAAAGACCCCGGGTAGTGTAAAGTTGTTAAAGTCATTTAGGAAATAGTTAGGATTGATGAACCTGTCGCACCATACGCAGCCACTCACCTGTGGTGATGATGATGACTCCACACCTGTGTTTTCTTTGTTCTGTGTGCAGGAAGCAAGGACTGCTGTTGGATTTGTGAGACGCATCACGACGTGGATGAGACATTGGGGTGATTCCATCTCTCCCTCCCTAGGAGGGACTGATGATGAATTGGTGATAGCAAATTATGATGTTGAGTTGGAGATGGCAAATTTTGATGAAAGTTGAAAATGGCAAATTTGATTGGTTAGGAGGGAGAGAAGACGAATTTGGTTTATGGGAGGAACGGGGAAGACAGTAGGGATGTTTGTTGATTTGTAAAATAGATGTTTATGGGTAGTGTTGTGTTTTGTGGATACAGTAAGGGGTAAGGGAGGGGCCATGTAGGTTACCTGGTGGGGGGGGGGGGGGGCGTACGGTAGGAATGTACCTGTCTCACCTGGTTCCCATGTGCCCCCAGTGTGCATCATCTTATATTGCGTGCACTTTTGCGCCCTTACCACCTTACTCACTTGTCTGCTTCTTTTGTCTCCCACCTCCGAGGATCTGGCTTTGGGGTAGAGAGAGAGGAGAGAGAGGTGCTGGCTACGCAGTTGTGGGCCTGCACTTTCGCTGCTTGCTGCCGGGATCGATACACCATATGGACCGCAATTTTGGTGGCCACCCACAATGGACCGCAGTTCTTTTGCGGCCAAGCACCACCCGTGGATGGACCTATGGGTCAACGTGGCACCTATGCCATACAGGTGAACCACTTATAGTTGGCCCCCTGACGGCCACAATAAAGAAATGGACGCGGTTGGCGCCTTTCTTTATTTTTGAAAGAGGCAAGAACACCAAGTGCACCACACGAAGGCAAGACCAGCGGCAGAACATCGGCCGGCTGCGACACCACCGGTGATTTATTAAACACTTTATTGGTGCACCGGATGGTGCTGACTGTGTGATGGGGTGGTGCTTTTGGTGCTGGGAAGGGGTGCTCTGCACATTATTAAAGGCCGTAGGCCACAGAGCACTCGTGGGTTGGTGTATCGATGCTGGCATGCGTGCTCTCTCTATGCATAACATCTGCATGTGTTCCTCCAAAAACAGGTCCTGGATCGTAGTGTAAATATCAGCGTAGTCTTGTAAATAATGCTCCCTACCGGCTGTATGTTCAGTTTGCGAATTCTTTCTGCAATTCGGTTATCC
>NC_136265.1:65513559-65971059 GCF_964187855.1 Myxine glutinosa | reverse complement strand
TCAAATTTAGAGCCAACACGTCTTCACGATGTTGAAACCAAAGCATTCAGAATCATTGGAATCTCCCGCGATGAAGCTAACTCCAAGGGCCTCTCACTCACTCACCGCAGGCAGGTTGGTGGTCTTTCCGTCTTCTACCGACTCCTCTCTGGCCTTGCCCCCCCAGCTCTCTCTGGGCTCTGTCCCGCAAATATTCCTACAGGTCGCACAAGATCTGCCTGCAACCCTCGTATGGTTAAACTGCCAAAATCAAGACTCTCTGCTCACCTTCACTCCTTCATTCCTCTTTTCTCCCTCCTCGGGAACAAACTCCCTCACTCTCTTCAATCGCACTCCACCCTCCAGGTCTTTAAAACAGCTGTTCACCACCATCTCTTATCTTCCCCCATCCAAAACCTTGATCTTTTCTATCCCCGCTAATTTCACCCCAATTCCACTTTTTTGAAATACCAACTTCTGTCCTGGAAATCCTTGTGTTTTATACTTCTCCCACCTCCCCCCCCCCTTCCCACGCTTCCTCCCCCCAAGCCCTCTCCCTCCCACACATCTCCCTGCTCTTAAATGTTGTGTGCTCTCAAGTGTTGTGTGCTTCCCCTTCTCTTGTCTTCCGCTCCCTCTTTTTATATATTTTGTTTGTCTGGTTGATTTGTTTGTGAAGTAAATGTCAGCTCTTTCACGAGCCTCAATTCAGCATACAAAAAACAAACAAACAAAAAAAAACAAAAAACAAAAACACTGCTAAGCTGCACGTGTCGTGGCAATGATTAGGGGCACCCAAATATCCCCCACCTTCGACGTTAGAATACTGAGTATTGGCCTCTCGCGATACCCTCCCAATCCTCGGGGGGGGGGGGGGGCAGTGTAAGACCATACATGATAATACCACTTCCCGCCAGAAGACCTCCCTCGGAGATCTATCGCAGCCAAGGTCGGCACATTGGATTCCTTGCACCCTAAAAATGAAATATTATGTCCTCCCTGTGGCCTCCCCCCCCCCCCCACCCCCGAGGCTCCTCACTGTCTGGACCACCTCTTTGATCCCCCAGTATGGGATGAGGGTAGGGGGACATGGGGGGAACCATGTATAATAACCGGCTTGACGGTGAGAACTGCAAGATTTTCGGTGGATGGCCTCGAGGCGCTTCCTTGTGCATTGTACGCATCACGACTTGCTTCTTGCTAATGTGGGTCGTGCTGCCGTGCGCTGCCGTCCTGGCGCATGGACCGGAAAATATTCCGTGCACGTTTATTAATAATTTCGATAATAAACCTCTTGTACCACAGTTCCAAATGCCTCCAGGGGTTCTTCTTGCGGTAAGGGGGACGGCTGATCGCTGCCCCCACACACGTTCATATTCCGATTCGTGTTGTGCGATATTCAAAATATGAAATTAAAAGGAAAGTATGTAGTTCCTCAAACACAGACTGACAGTGACATTTCTCAGACAGATTGAGTGAACCAATATTGTGTCACCCCACTTTCCGCTACGCACACAAGATAAAAGGAAACGTCCCAATAAGCCGAGGATGTCTTCGTTGAATGATCTTATGACAAGGGTCATGCTTAATTATTTTTTTTGAGGTCTTTTCGGGCCACCAAAAGAGATTTTATTTTTTGGGGCCCACCAGCATTTTTGGTGGCCCGACCATACATTATTTGCTGATGAATCAAACTTCATAAAAATCAATATCCATGTTTAATTACTATTTCTCACGACATCGAGAGATCAAATTTCAGTGCCTTTCATACCAGCAACCTCACAACTCACAATCACAGAACACTCCTGAAAGCTATTCAATCATGTCCCTACTAACTGACAGCAAAATAATACTGGGCCAATTTTAATGTTTGCTGAAGAACTCATCGCATATTAACCCATTTATTGCGTTTTCCAAAACAATTGTTAACTCTGCACAACCTTCAGCTATTGACGAGATAATAGTACTCATTACATCTTGAAAATAGTGCTACAATACATGCCAATGTAAAACTTGAGTATTTTTATTTGATGAACGTTCAGTTTCAAAAAATATTGGGTCAAGATTTGATGAAAAGAACAGTTAATTTACCACAGTGCGAATTTGCGTGATGAGCATGAGGCCAACAATGTGATGCATGCATATTGCAAGCTAACGGCCTTGCTGCTATTTCCCAAGGCAGTGTTCGAGGCATGCAAAGCAAACTCTGTCTCACACATGTGCTGGGGTGTGTTCACCGAGCTGTACATATGACTGGAGCGCAGCTGCAGCACGTACTCGCAGGGCAAGCAGCCACCATATTGGAATACCCTTCCCTCGTGAGAACACGAGGGGTACAGGCATAGCTGAGAGTGAGATAAGCGTGAAGGCATATGAATGCAAAGGTTCCTTGACAGATTGATTCACATTTGTTTTCCTATTTTGTTTGTTTTCCTTGTTAACCTTGTCATAGAGCCACAAAGGTGACTGACAAAACTGAAGCACCAAGTTGAGTTTGTCTTGGAGCCGACGCCATTGTGGTGAACATCGAGGAAAAAGCGGACATCAAGAGAAATACGAACGTGGTCCGTTGCCATACGAACTGCCGGCACCTCACACGATACTGGAGCCTTTTCCCTGAAGGTGGACACCGAAAGGACAAATGAGGTACGCTGCCATGTGGATCGCATACGAACCGAACCCTTACGCGGGATATCTCGCAGACTCCAGAGGGGATGGGCCCTCAAAGAAGAGGGGAAGGGGTCGATGTTGAGAAGGGGAGGGATTTTGAGTCGAGTCAAAAAAATGAATGTACGGGAAGCACTGCTCACACCGGGTGTGATAGATCGAGACGGGGCTTTGTGAATAGACGTGACTCCGATGAACCGCGGGAATCTCTGGATGCCAGAGGCGAGGGTGTGGAGGTGGATGGGAGGGATTGTGAGAGGAAGGGGAAGGATGAGCATGAATGCTCACGAAAGGCTGCAAATAATCTCACTATAATTCACCAAATGTCCGTCCATCCGTCTGTTCCCAGGTACCGTAAAAATGGCTGAACCGATCGCAACGATATTTTGGGTGGGTAATCATGGGACACCCTGGAGTAAAATAGGCTATATTGTTTTTCCAATTTTCCAAGTTTTCCAATTTTTCCAAACACGATGGAATAACATTTACCGATATGAACAGTGATGTGGATTTTATTGAAATTCCACAAATACTGTTTAGATTTTGATGAGAATTATGAACCTGCCGCGAATGCGGAGGTGGACAGATGATGGCAAATGCACAGGTTTGATAATATCCAAATACAACCGTCATTTAAAACAGTATTTTGTCAAAGTATCAATTGATGATTGGAATCGCCATTGACTGGGTATGGAACAAACGTACCCGTTTGTTTGTGAACGGGTACGTTTTTCATGGAAGTCCTTCATGAACTTGCTGTCCATGTCTGACGTGCGATTGAAGGTGCTACAGGAATGTGGAATACATTTGTTTCATGCTTCAGCATTCACCGTTTCTGCATTGTCTGTTTGCTTCTGGCCTCCCACCTGTGCACAGCACGGGTACCTCACGAGTGAGTATAAATCGAGACGGCAATGGGTGAATAGACGTGGTTCAGACGTCGGATGCCGGGGGTGGAGGTTTGGGGGAGGATGGGAGGGATTGTGAGTGGGGACGGAGGGGTGAATGCATGCGAGCCATTGCTGACGCTGGATCTGATGGATTGAGACAGGGCTTTGTGGGCAGGCGTGGTTCCGATGAACCGCGGGGCATTCCGGGTGCCGGGGGTGGGGATATGGAGGAGGATGGGAGTGGCAGGGCCGTGGCTGGGGTCCCCACGGGAGTATGGAGATGGGGAATGACGCGTGGTGTGCGCGTCTCTGTGATGGGCGGGTCGGGGCGGCACTATGGGGGAAACCGTGGTGATACATTCATCGAGGTGCCGAGAAATGTTGGGGTGCCGACGCTGACGGCAGACGTGGGTCCTGGCAATGGGGGTGGGAGTGAAGCAAACGGAATGCAATGCTGTGTAACTCATGCATGGTCTAGACTCTTGGGTGGGCTGCGCTGTGGGTCACAAGGGGAGGGACCTTCAGTAGAATGGGAGGAGGTAATGAAGATGGGCACAGGGAAACAACGGAGCATGTTGTGTTGATAAAAAGAAGAAAGGTATCTCAAGCAAAGAGTCGCAGGCCTCCAACAGGGGAAACCCTATGCCTGTGCGGCCACTCTGAGCAGCAGGAAAGTGCGCTGTAAAAAATAACTGGACCTTCTCAAGCGAGGAAATACATCACCTTGCGAAGAGACATGATTGCGCACCAAAGCAAGAAGCTTGGAAAGTGCTGACTGTCTCACCAACATCAAAGACAATACTCCAGAGGAGAAAACTACAAACGGAAACCTGGAGTGTTGAGGTGAAGGAGATAATCCTCCAATGCAGGATGTATTCCAATTTCCATACATTAAGCATGGGGGAGTAAAGGTAAGGGTGAACGGTTCAGGAACCAGCTGAAAAAAACTGGCACAAGGACGGAGACAGTCCCCCTTCATAAATGTGAGAAGGTCTTTTCAACAATTAAAGATATCTAGATAAAGATAGAACTGAAGAGATTACATCTCGGGCAAGGCAACAAGTGGCAGAAGAGATTAGAGTGAGGGGAGCTATGTGCATGCTTGAAGGTGAAGACAGATGGCAGGAGGGATTGTAAGAGGAAGGGGAAGGCTGAGCATGAAATGCCTACTTTGAAAGCAAATACCTATTTTGGGGGGAAATCGACCCCCCCAAAGGGGCAGATTTTTTTCAATGCCGTGAACATACTTTTGTACATCACGGGTCGTGAAGGTTGTGGTCAAGTTTCATAGAAATTGTGTGTTTAATTTCACAGAAGAAAGCAAATACCTCTTTGGGTGGGGGAGGGCGGGGGTCAAACCTGGACCCACCTCGACCCCCGTAGACCCTCTTAGACTTCGATTTTCTTTGTGCCGTGAACAAACTTTGGTACAGCACTGGTGATGAAGTTTGTGGTCAAGTTTCATCGAAGTAGTGGAAGAATGTTTTGGAAAAGAAAGGTTGAATCGGTCTCCACTCTCTTTGCTTGGATTTTTTTCCCGATGTAGTCTAGTAGGAAGACTAGGTCCCCCTGCACCCCCCGGAGATATACTTCTAATCAGTGTTTCTAGATTGGAAAAAATGTGTAGAAAATGACTAGCTATGGCCCCAAGCTGAAAAAACGTCCCACATACCATTTTTATGCAAATTACTGCTGCCATTATCAAAAAAAGACTAGGTCCCCCTGCACCCCCCGGAGATATACTTCTAATCAGTGTTTCTAGATTGGAAAAAATGTGTAGAAAATGACTAGCTATGGCCCCAAGCTGAAAAAATGTCCCACATACCATTTTTATGCAAATTACTGCTGCCATTATCAAAAAAAGACTAGGTCCCCCTGCACCCCCCGGAGATATACTGAAACTGGCAGTGACTGGTGATTGAAATGCGGTGCCTTTTTGTGTTTCAGGTCGAGGTACGTGAACTCCCCACGATCTACAGCAACCAGGAAGAGACTGATACCAGGGTGGTTCTGTACCTCCATCATGCTGCTACCATCGGATACAAGAACGCTGTAGTCAGAACACCGGACACAGACATCCTCCTGATCCTGCTCCACCATGCCCACAACATCAAGCTGACGGTGTACCTGGATACAGGGTCAGGGAAGCATCGCCAACTTGTCAACGTCTCTGAGCTGGCAGAATCCCTGGGAGAGGACTACTGTGCCACTCTCCTGGGGTACTATGTGTTCAGCGGAGAAGACTGCACCAGTGCCTTCAAAGGGAAGGGAAAAGTCGGGCCCTTGAAAAAGCTGGAGAAGAATCCCAGGTTTCACAGGGCATTCGGTGAACTGGGTGACAACTGGGATGCCAACCCTGAGGTGGAGAGGCAGTTAGAAAAATTCACCTGTGTGATGTACGGCCAGAGTCGCGAGTCATCAGTGGACATTGTCCGTGCCAAGCTGCTACGAAAAATGGTGGGAGAGGACAAGACCCTCACATCCAAGTCCAAGGTTGATCTGGCTCGCCTTCCTCCATGCCAGTCTGCCCTGAAGCCGCACATCCAGCGTGTGAACCACCGCGTAGCATTGTACAAAAGAGCCGATCAACCTATCATCGAAAAGCCAAAACCTTATGAGGAGCAAGGATGGATAAGGACTGATGAAGGACTGTTGAAACCAATGTGGTCCAGTGGTCCCATCCTACCAACCTCACTGGTGGATCTTCTGAACACAGGAGAGCACGAAGAGGAGGAGGAAGAGGAAGGAGAAGAAGAGTTTGACTCTGACGATTTCGATGAAAATGATGATGACTGACTCAGTGTAGAATCACTAATGCTAATGATGTTTATCTAAAACAAGCAAGAGAAGAGTGGTCACATTGAGTGCTAGGACTATTTTGACAGTTGTAATATTTAGAAAAATAAAACTTTGTGTTAACGTCTGTGTAGACGGACCTTAATATGAGTCTATTATTTCGTAAAACTGTGATTATTTTGTAAATAAAGCACTAATTAGCATACTAGTATACCATAGACACATGTAATCATGTTATGAATAGTTCTATCATGATCTATGCCCTTCAAAACATGGGTCTAGACACCTTCATTTTTCAATTATCTGCAATATTGGCTGAGATATGTCAAAAATCGTTTTTTTGATAATGGCAGCAGTAATTTGCATAAAAATGGTATGTGGGACATTTTTTCAGCTTGGGGCCATAGCTAGTCATTTTCTACACATTTTTTCCAATCTAGAAACACTGATTAGAAGTATATCTCCGGGGGGTGCAGGGGGACCTAGTCTTTTTTTGATAATGGCAGCAGTAATTTGCATAAAAATGGTATGTGGGACATTTTTTCAGCTTGGGGCCATAGCTAGTCATTTTCTACACATTTTTTCCAATCTAGAAACACTGATTAGAAGTATATCTCCGGGGGGTGCAGGGGGACCTAGTCTTCCTACTAGACTAATGTTTAAAATCATTATTCTATTAAAATTGAAGCATCAAATCGATTGCTGTGGGGTGTATCGTTTTATATGAACTCTCTCATTACTAAAGGATGTCATCTACCCTTATCCCCGTATTCCCTTTTCATAAACCCATTTTAATTATGTGAGATGTTTTCCCACCTTTTACCTCCAGCGTGCTGCCTTGTTCGGCCTCAGATCGATTATTGGGTTTTGAAAATTGGAAAGAATAGTTAATTGAACGCAGTATACATTTAGTAAGCTCAACGATCTTCTGGAGCAGCCAAAGCTCCTGATGCCTAAGCGACGTTTGTCAGATCCATTGACGCGACACAAGCTTGACTGTGTGCACACTGTATAAACTGATCAATCCTTCGACATGATGTTGAATTCAAGCCTTTCATTGATAATAATCAACCAAACCAAGTGGAGCTGTGCTGTGTGTTCTGTGCATGGTTCTGCTTACCTTCATGCATGATAGGAGCATTCTTCAGCTCCCAGAGAGAAAAAGCACAAGGTTCCCCTGCTTTACACACTCATTGCTCAAAGCATCCTGGGAACTCTGAGAGAAGTCACTTTGAAAATCTTCCATCTTCACTGGATGAACCAGATCTGCAAACAATATGATCTCATGTTATTTAAGTAAAGAGATAAAATGAATACCAAAAAACAAGGAGAAAAAGCCATAAAATGTCGAAGTCCCTGCGGTTTTAGTTATTTTTCTGTGCAGAGTTGAAGGCCGCCAGTCGGCCATCTTTGCTCAGATTACAAAACAAAATCTTTTACATATGTATACTCTCATGTATTGTCTATGTGGCAAGTGTAAACAAAATTCATCCATGCATGTCCAATAAATGGTTGGAGACACATTGAAGTAATACACGAGCTGAAAGTCGGCCATCATTGTTCTGATTTCGAATAAAAATGACATGCACATGGAAGCCATCATTCATTTGAACAAGATCAGTAAATGCATGTTTGAGAAATGGTTGAAGAAATTCCCTTTTGATAAACCCATTTTAATAATGAGACGTTTTCCCAAACTTTTACCTCACGCATGTTACACCGCCTTGTTCAGCCTCGGAGCAGAGTGATTATTGGGGTTTTCAACACTAGGGCATGCCCGTACTATATATATATCTAAAATTATATCCCCCCCCTATTTACATGAAATGGTTTGGTTCATGAAATGTTTTGGTCCATTCGCAACGCCAAAGCGAACGGCGAACGCTTTACATGAAATGGTTTGGTCCATGAAATGTTTTGGTCCATTCGCAACGCCAAAGCGAACGGCGAACGGCTTGCGAGTACAGAACTGCTACCATCATCAAGTAGAAAGAGAAGAGAAAAAAAATGAAAAGGAAAAACATTCCAAACCGCGAGGGAAAACAACACGGCACGTCGACACAACAACGTGTCCTGTGATTGGCCGTACGTGGCTGCCAGTAGCTGCCCCCAAAAAAAAGCTTTCACCGTCCGGCGACTGAATTTAAGGGGAAAAATAAAACGCTCTTCGCTTAAAACAACGCCCTTCACTCTGACTGAATTGGGACAATGTTTTTATGTTTTTAATTGAATTACTATCCGTAATGGCGCACGCTCTCACGGGAGCTCCGGAAGGTCGTATATCGCAGTTACGATGAATCGCAAATTCGTTTTTATTAGTTTTAAAACATAGTTTAACGCCAACATAGCGCCAACATAGTTTGCAAACGTGAAATAAATGAATACGCTCTCAAATGTGCCATCCGAGGCAGAGTGTGTTCGCCACGTTCGGCACACGCGATAGCTCGCTGCTCTCTGATTGGTTGAATCGTTTTTTGGACATAGCTCGGTAAGTAATTGTCCGATTAATATGAAACCTTGAAAAGGCACATCCTCGGGTCCCCAGCAATATACCTGGCAAGTTTAAAGTATATCGGACCCGTGGTTGTCGAGAAACAGCGGTCACAGACAAACAAACACACAGAGATTACTGGAATTATAGATAGATGAGGTTTTGTTTTTACAACTAAAATAGCCGCTAGCCAGACATCTTTGATCGCATTGTGAATCAAAATTATTTGCACATGCAGTATATATCTTCATGTGTTGCCTTTGTGCCAAGTATGAACAAATTAGGTCCACAGATGCCAGAAATATGGTTGAGGACGGATGTATTGATGCATGGATGGACGGAAAAGACCCAATCCATAAGCTTCCATTTCGGACAAAGTCCAACGAAGGCAAAAAAACATTTTGAAATCAAAGGGTTGTACATCCAACACAAAACAAATAAGAAAGAGCAATCAGAGATTGCAGACCCTCGCCAGGACGTGTCGTGCCAGGATGTGACAGCAGAGACAAGAAAATACAGGGAAATAAATACAAGGAGGAGGCCATAAGGCCCAACACACCTGCACAATACAAACTGTGCTTTTTCTCAAGCAGTCCAGCATGACTCCGTATTTTAGGAGGGAAAAAATGGACAGGGCATGTGTACCAGACACAGACCTGACCAGCTCGCAACAGCCTTTGGAGGATAGTGAGAAGCTGTCGGTTGTTCCACGATGGTGAAATATGTGCTTGTGATATACAAGGTGGAGGTAGAAGAAGCAATTTGCATCAGATATTGTCATTGTGACAATAACCTCGGGCAGAATGTGATCATCACTCATATAAAGGACCATGTGGAAACTGTGATCTCATCCTAAGATCATCTTAACAACAGAGATCATCTTAACATCTTAACAACAGATCCATCTTAACAACAGAGAAGCAAAAAGGGAACTGGACGTGTTCGTTGACAACAAATGCCTGGAGTTCCAGCAAGCCCCAAAGTACCTCGGTGTATGCCTAGATCGGATACTGTCCTTCAAGCAACACCTAGAAGAAGTTAAGGCCAAGGTGACATCAAGGGTCTCGCTTATCCGACGTCTCGCTGGTATGACCTGGGGAGCCTCTGCCAAGACCCAACGAATATCCACGCAAGCCCTGGTCTTCTCTGCAGCCGAATACTGCGCCCCAGCCTGTAGCAGAAGCCCACACGTGAGAAAGGTTGATGTTTTCATTAACAACGCCCTCCGCATTGTTGCTGGTTGCTTGAAGCCCACCCCGGCATTCCACCTGCCAGTCCTCGCAAGAATCACCCCGGCCGGCCTCCGACGGGAGGCTGCTACCCTCGCCCTGGCAAGGAATGCCCAGAAACACGACTGGCACATCCTGCACAACACCACAACGATAGTGGCGCCTACAAGCAGACTCAAGTCCCACCATCCCGACAACAAGGCGGCACGAGAGATGCTCAGTTCTATCCCTGAGGACCTGTCTAGAAGCGCATGGCTGGCGGCATCTTGGAAGCAGGTGTGGGAAACGGCCGGGCCCACCCGCATCCACCGTTACATCTGGGACCCAGGAGGTGGCGTCGTAGGAGATCTACCATGCCTGCAATGGACCTTGCTGAACCGTCTACGTACGGGGGTCGGCCGCTTCAAATCATTGCTGAAGATGTGGGGCCTGGCAGACAGCACCGCGTGCGAGTGCGGCGAGCCTGAGCAGACTGCCGAACACATAATTACCACCTGCCCCCTATACAGACCACCTTCAGAAGCCGGCCTCTACGACGTAGGACCAGAGACGAGGGCATGGCTGCACGACACTGAGCTGGCCATCTGATGATACACGAAAGAAGAAGATCCTAAGATCAAAGGGTGTGTTTGCACATTGCATTTAGTTGATCTTGAGGAAGGCATCACTGGGCTTGTATGTCCTGAAGAAGTTTCTGGCTGTTAACACAGAGCAAGTGCAACCATTTCACAAGAGGAAAAAGAAAGA
The DNA here is from genome assembly GCF_964187855.1 of Myxine glutinosa. Lineage (NCBI taxonomy): Eukaryota > Metazoa > Chordata > Myxini > Myxiniformes > Myxinidae > Myxine > Myxine glutinosa. Next base: position 65,960,260 of record NC_136265.1, on the reverse strand, counting down.
AAGATAGAAGAGCATCCAACTCCAAGCACTTTGGCGCACCCTGCTACGCACATGGGGAACGCATAAATATTATGAGCCTCGCTCGAGGGTATTGCATTTGAGTCAGTTTATCTGTCTGTTTGTCCGCACACAATAAATATGATTTTCTCTGCAACCGTTGGTTCGATTGACAGGACATTTTCACCATAGGTGCGTCTCCTCCAGTATAAGTTTTAAATGATAATTATGATATCATAAGTCACGTGGTACAGTCACCATCTTGGAAAAACCGAAAAACTTTGCACCTCTATATCTCCGAAAGCGCTGCATCAAAAAAATTGAGACATGGCTCATTGTAAAGAAATCTCCATGCGGGATAACATATGTTAAGGATGATGTCATAGGTGCCTCCATCATGACGTTATAATTTAACAAGTACAAAACCTCATCCGATCAAGATGAAATGTCTTGAGCGTCATCTGGAGATACATTGGTCGAGAAAAATAAATAAAATAATGAGGACGTCGTCGGTCACATGGTTGGGTCACCATATTTTTTTTAACACAAAAGCCTTAAAATCACTAAAAACACGTGCTGGCGAGGGTCTGCAATCTCTCATTGCTGTTTCTTGTTGAGAGTTGCAATGCTTACCTCTTGGAGGACAATGGATGAGTTCAGGATCAACCATCAGCTTCCTATCAACATTTGAAATAACAAAGTCATCCCGTTGTGTTTTGATGTTGTCATGAAATTGTGTCTAAGTTGAACCCAGGTGCTATGCTGACTCCGACCACTGAGGGGCTTCCATAAGAACTCGGACGGACATCGCTCCGATTCATTCCTGACATTTATTGTGTGGTAGTGCATATTCGAATGGTGCGTATTGCTAGATGTTCCAGGCTTGCTTGTCCCAATTGCCAATTAATTATTACTTCTATGATTATGGTATGCTGATATTATTCTTGTTGATTTCTTACAGGTGTTTGAAGAGATCGATTCTGAATGAAACCTACTATTGGGACAATGTTGTAGATCTGATTTTTACAACAGATGTTATCTCCATCAATGGGATTGCAAGTTTGTAACCGAATGATTTCGTCACAGCCGTCAATAAGTGCACATTCGCCAGAAATATCTCGACAAATATTGTGATTTTTAATCGTGTTGAACGAATTTGGTTTAATATCGAGCTGGGTATTTAAGTTGTCAGACGCCCTTAAGGCAAGTCGATAGAGGTGGGGAAGGTGGGGGTGGAGGGGGGGGGGGAGGGGGAAGGACAGAGAGACAGAAAGACAGAGAGAGAGAGAGAGAGAGAGAACAAGCCCCCATACAATGTGCACTCATCAATGTCTGCCAATGGGACAAGCAGAATGTTGTTGTGGTTAAGACCTGTGTCTTGAAAAGTTGATTCATCTCCAAACTCAGACTTCACCTTCATTTTCACAATAAAACCTGAAACCAAAAAAAATCTCATTAAAAGGAAAACAATGGTTCGACTGAAACAAAATATTTTTTCAAAACAAAGTTTGAAAATAAATGAGAAATTATTTCAAACTCGAGAGAGAATATAACACACGCAGTGCTGGATATTACTATATCGTCATTTTCAGGATTTTGATTAAAGCATTAACATAATTAAAGAGACTGGCCTCCTCCACACAAAAGTCTTACAGTATATCTCCAGATAGCCAATCATTATGTCACGGCGCTCTTACAGCTCAATTTTAAAGGTCTGGTAAAACATGTCATCACAACTGAGTATATTGTGGTAAATAATCTCCATATTAATAGGCTAATGCCGTCTATCTGTCCCACCCTGAAACATGGAAACGCTCTTCAGACAGAAAAAAAATTATAAAGCAAAGGTGACTTCAAATTAATCCAAAACCTTTTTGTTTCAAATTAATCCAAATTTTTTGAAAATTCAATTTTTTTTTCAAAGAGACAAAACATTGAAGCCAGATGGTGAGGAGGGCAACAGGGTGGGTGCTGCAAGGTGGGTGGGTGCTGCAAGGTGGGTGGGAACCCCGGTGGTATCCTCACCTAATCGGAAGGTATTGCAGAATACATTGAATAAAGATTACAGGGGAACTCGTGTTTCCCCTTTCTCCCTCTGACCTGCTGTTCATGTTCCCCCTTTCTCCCTCTTCCCTGCTGTTCATGTTCCCCCTTTCTCCCTCTTCCCTGCTGTTCATGTTCCCCCTTTCTCCCTCTTCCCTGCTGTTCGTGTTCCCCCTTTCTCCCTCTTCCCTGCTGTTCATGTTCCCCCTTTCTCCCTCTTCCCTGCTGTTCATGTTCCCCCTTTCTCCCTCTTCCCTGCTGTTCATGTTCCCCCTTTCTCCCTCTTCCCTGCTGTTCATGTTCCCCCTTTCTCCCTCTTCCCTGCTGTTCATGTTCCCCCTTTCTCCCTCTTCCCTGCTGTTCATGTTCCCCCTTTCTCCCTCTTCCCTGCTGTTCATGTTCCCCCTTTCTCCCTCTTCCCTGCTGTTCATGTTCCCCCTTTCTCCCTCTTCCCTGCTGTTCATCTTCCCCCTTTCTCCCTCTTCCCTGCTGTTCGTGTTCCCCCTTTCTCCCTCTTCCCTCCTGTTCGTGTTCCCCCTTTCTCCCTCTTCCCTGCTGTTCGTGTTCCCCCTTTCTCCCTCTTCCCTCCTGTTCGTGTTCCCCCTTTCTCCCTCTTCCCTGCTGTTCGTGTTCCCCCTTTCTCCCTCTTCCCTGCTGTTCGTGTTCCCCCTTTCTCCCTCTTCCCTGCTGGTCGTGTTCCCCCTTTCTCCTGATGTTCCCTTTGTTATGTTGTGTTCTGATCTGTTCTGTGTCCGAGGTCTTCCATGAGCCTCGACCATGTAAGACAATGAAAGTAGTAGTACTACAACTACAACAATGTGCGTTTGTGGTTCAAACCTTCATGTTGAGGGAACGAATCATCGACGAACTCGGACTTCACCTTCACAATAACACCTGAAACAAAAACAATCCATTAAAACGAAACTTTCAGGAACCACCAGAAGGTGACGGTGCGGAGAGAACGACACGTACCGGGTCCCGGGTCTTCATCCTCGGGTAGACCGACCCTGGACCCGCGATCTGAGGGAGAATCTCCAGGAACGGAGAGATCTCGGTTCATGGCGCACCGGAGGGGACTGCGGAGTGTAAAGTACCAGGATGTAAGGTGGTGTGTAGTCGTGTGTTACACTCCCTTTCTCCCTCTTCCCCACACGAGTACAAACCACATGTTCCGGAAAAACGAACCACGACCACGTGACGCGTTCCTTCCACAAGCGAGACGATCTCATTCGCGATTTCCACAAAACAGATTCTCCACGTTAATCACGTGATCGATACCGGGTACCCACGATGTCTTGTTTCCCATTGTAAACATTTTTACATTACCTTTTGTCATATTAACTATCTCCATATGTTTTATCCGTTTGTGTTCAATCATTGTCATTCCACAGAATAATTTTTCTCCCTGTTCTGTGGTTCGTGTGTTCCGGAGCATTTGTGAGTGATACGATTAAAATGAAGTCTCACTCTTTGTCTCAATCTCACGTCGGAAACGTCATTTCCTGCATTCTTGGAAATTTCTACAGTTCCTTGTGTTCTTCCCTGGCCCAACAATTAAGCAGATTCGTGATGACTAATGGGTCAAAATGGCGAACTGGTGAGACATGTCCAGATGGAATCCGAAGTTAAAACAAGAATGACTGCACTGTGGTCACAACCTGCGACAAAATCTGGTAACAGGCCGATTGGGAAATAAACATTTAAAATACTCTTAAAATATGAACAGCGTAAATGGGAAACACACCTTTAATGCGCCGTTAATAGATTTACTCGTCACCAGTCACCGCGTCAGCCTCCACCACCGTCATTCCAGGAGGAGCGATTCGTCACACAGTCAAGCATTGTTTAACCCAAAATGGGCCTTCGAAAATTACGTTGTGGCGGACACGATGGCGCTGGCACGGTGTCATCATTCCGCGCACCAAGAGGGTGTCGGCCACGCCCGAGGGGTAGGCGTGGCCCGGGATATACACGGGGTGCGCAGCCCCGAGCACCTCAGTGCTATAGTTGAGCTTTGCAAATAAAGACTTTTCTGGTTACCTGCGTTGTTGCCTCTCTTCTTGGCTAACAAGTCGTGCGCATAGCACCGCACTTCACTGGTGACCTCGACGCTGGTTCAGCCGCCGCTGACCAACAGAACGTGCCATGGCCAACAACGCTGTCGCGGTGAAGCTCCCCGAGTTTTGGGAAGCTCAGGCCGAAGTATGGTTTGTGCAGGCCGAGGCACAATTCCGACTTCGAGGCATAACGGCAGATGAGATGCGGTATTACCACGTCATCGCCGCCCTCGGGCCCGGCACAGCGGCCCGAGTCGTGTCCGTCCTGCGGAACCCACCGGCCGACCACAGGTACGAGGCGCTCAAGCGCCTCCTCATCGCCACGTTCGGCCTCACGGAGTGCGAGCGGGCCGACCGCCTCCTGGACCTTCCCGAACTCGGCGACACACGACCATCGGTCCGGATGGACCACATGCTTTTGCTACTGGGTGACAAAGCCGCGGATTTTTTATTCCGGGCGCTCTTTCTACGCCAGCTGCCAGCACAGGTACGCCTCGTGTTGGCCGGTTCCAAAATAAAAGAACCCTGCGCGCTGGCCGTCGAGGCCGACAAGTTTTTCGCGGCTTGTGAGACGCGGGCGAGCTTCGGTGCGGCCGTCGCGGATCTCGAGGCTGGTGCGCAGGCACACCTTGCGGTTCCCGAAGCTGATGCTGATGCACACCGCATGGCCGCCGCCATGCGCCGCCCACCACCACCGTGAAAACCGCGGCCTCTGCCTTCGCCACAAACCTGGTGCCGTTTCCACGCCAGGTTTGGCCACAAGGCGAGGAATTGTTGCCCGCCGTGCTCATTTGGCAAGTCGGGAAACTACCAAGCCGGCGCTCGGTAGCAGCCCTGAGCGTCGGCCATTCCGGCAGCCTCCTTTTTGTCACGGACAACTTGTCCGGGCGTCGCTTCCTCTGCGACACAGGCGCACAGGTGAGCGTTATTCCCGCCTCCAGGTCCTACAAGCGAACCGCGGGCCGGGGCCCCGCATTGCTTGCAGCCAATGGTACGCCCATTCGCACATTTGGGAAGCGCTGCCTCTCCCTGCGGTTCGGAGGGCAACGCTTTCAATGGACGTTCGTAACCGCCAGCGTGCCCATGGCATTACTCGGTGCGGATTTCCTGTGTGCAAATGGGCTGTTGGTGGATGTAAAGCACAGGTGCCTCGTCCAGGCGGAAACGTTCAGCTCACTGGCTTGCACGCTGAGCAGTTCGTTGGGCAGCTCCCTGAGCGGCTCACCGAACGGGTCGCCAAGCGGCTTGCTGAGCAGTTCGATCCCGGCGAGGTTGGTTTGTACGCTCCCGGCAGCGGACGAGTTCACCCGCCTCCTCACCAGCTTCCCGGCCCTCACGTGGCCCACATTCTCGGTGGTGGCCGTCAAGCACGGGGTGGAACATCACATCCCCACCATCGGGACAACGGTCTACGCCCGGGCCACGCCGCCTCGAGCCGACAAAGCTCGCGGTGGCAAAGGCGGAGTTCGCTACGCTGGAGCGGCTGGGCATCGTACGGCGCTCCAAGAGCGCTTGGGCGTCGCCACTGCACATCGTGCCGAAGCCAGGCGGGGGATGGCGTCCGTGCGGGGACTACCGCCACCTCAATGATGCCACCACCCCCGACCGCTACCCGGTCCCTCACGTTCAGGACTTTTCCGCCTGGTTGGCGAAAATGTCCTTCTTTTCTAAGGTGGACCTCATCCGCGGGTACCACCAGGTCCCCGTCAGGCCGGAGGACGTACCGAAGACGGCCGTCATTACACCATTCAGCCTCTTCGAGTTTCTTCGGATGCCCTTCGGTTTGAAGAATGCGGCTCAGGCGTTCCAACGATTGATGGACAGCGTCTTGCGCGACTTGGATTGCATGTACGTCTACCTGGACGACATCCTCGTCGCAAGCGCGTCCCGCGGAGAGCACCTCCGCCACCTCCGCACGCTCTTCGAACGCCTGGGCCAGCATGGCCTGATCGTCAACCCCGCCAAGTGCCAGTTCGGCATCGCCGAAATCGACTTTTTGGGGCACCGCGTCACCAGACACGGGGCCACCCCCTTGCCGGCAAAGGTGGAGGCGGTCAAGGGGTTTCCGCACCCCCGCAAGATCAGGGGGCTCCAGGAGTTCCTGGGCATGGTAAACTTTTACCACCGTTTCCTGCCCCGCATCGCCCAGCTCCTGCGCCCCCTGCACGAAGCCCACCGGGGGAAGCTGGGCAAAGGTGACGTTGTTTGGACCGAGCAGATGGACGCGGCGTTCGCGGGCGCGAAGCCCGCCTTGGCTAACGCCACCATGCTCGCGCACCCGGCGCCCGATGCACCGATCGCCCTCACCACCGACGCGTCAGACTACGCGGTGGGCGCGGTACACGAGCAATGGGTGTGTGGTGCTTGGCAACCGCTGGCGTTTTTCAGCCGGCAGCTTCGCCCGCACGAACGCCGGTACAGCACCTTTGACCGAGAGTTGCTCGGGCTCCACCTGGCGGGCACTTCGGGCACTTCCTCCATCTGCTCGAGGGCCGTTCGTTCATGGCCTTCGTCGACCACAAACCCCTGGTTTTCGCGATGGCCAAGGTCGCCGAGCCATGGTCGGCCCGGCAGCAGCGTCACGTCTCGGCCGTGTCCGAGTACACGATGGTCATCCGGCACGTCGCCGGAAAGGACAACCCGGTGGCGGATTGCCTTTCCCGGTCCGTCGCCCACGCGGTCCACCTCGGGATCGACTACGCCCGGATGGTGGCGGACCAGACCGCCGACCCCGACGTCCAGGCCTTGCGGACCGCCGTCATGGGCCTTCGCGTCACCAAGGTGCCGTTCGACGGCGCAGGCACGGCCCTCTTGTGCGACGTCTCCCATGGCCGGCCTCGCCCCATTGTGCCCGCGGGCTGGCAGCACTGGGTTTTTGACGCCATCCACTGCCTGTCCCACCCGGGCACGAAGGCCTCCCAGAGGTTGGTCGCCGACAAGTTTGTCTGGCATGGCCTCCGGAAGGCCATCCGCGATTGGACCAGGACGTGCCTCGCGTGCCAGCGTGCGAAGGTGCACCACCACACCCAGGCCCCGTTGGCCCCGTTCACGGTGCCCGAACATCCGTTCGACCACGTTCACGTGGACTTGGTGGGACCTCTGCCCCCCTCGCGGGGTTTCACCCACGTCCTCACCATGGTGGAACGCACCACCCGGTGGCCGGAGGTCATGCCTTTGGCGGCGAAGACGGCGGCGGATGTCACGCAGGCATTCATCGCCACCTGGGTTGCCTGGTTCGGCGCCCCCTCGGACATCTCGTCCGACCGCAGCCCCCAGTTCACCTCGGAGCTCTGGGGGGCGGTCGCGCGGGGGCTCGGCGTCCAGCTGCACCACCCCATGGCCTACCACCCTCAGGCCAACGGCCTGTGCGAGCCCTTCCACCGCTCCTTGAAGGCCGCACTCCGGGCCTCCCTCCGTGATGGTGGCTGGGTCGACAGGCTCCCCTGGGTCCTGCTGGGCCTCCGGACGGTGCCCAAGGACGACCTGCGTGCATCCGCGGTGGAGTTGGTCTTCGGACAACCGCTGCGGGTGCCGGGCGAGTTCCTCCCCGACTCCACGGCACCATGGTCTGCAGCGCAGCAGCGCTCCGCACTGCAGGAGACCGCCCGGAGGTTCGCCCCGGTGCCGACGGTGCACCACGGGTGCCCGCCAACGCACGTCGCCCCAGAGCTTCGCACGGCGGAGTACGTGTTCGTCCGCCACGACGCCCACCGGACACCGCTGCGACCCCCGTACGATGGGCCCTTCCGCGTGCTGGAGACCGGGGCGAAACACTTCACCCTCGACATCAGCGGTACTCCTGATCGCGTTTCCGTGGACCGCCTCAAGCCGGCCAACCTCGACGTGGACCACCCCCCGCCAGTGGCTCGGCCCCCGCGGCGGGGCCGCCCCCCCCGGCGGGCGGACCACCGGCACCGCCTGGCCCCGCCCCTCCCCGGGTCCTGCACCCATCCCAGGTGCCGCCGGAGGCATCCCAGATGACATCCCGGCATCCCAGACGCTGCCAGAGGGCGCTTCGGCCGGGTCATCCGTTTGCCCCGCAAACTGACCCTTCAGGTGCGCGGGAATTCTGGGGGGGGGGGGGGGGGGGGCGCATGTGGCGGACACGATGGCGCTGGCACGGTGTCATCATTCCACGCACCAAGAGGGTGTCGGCCACGCCCGAGTGGTAGGCTTGGCCTCAGGATATACACGGGGCGCGCAGCCCCGAGCACCTCAGTGCTATAGTTGAGCTTTGCAAATAAAGACTCTTTTATGGTTACCTGCGTTGTTGCTTCTCTTCTTGGCTAATAAGTCGTGCGCATAGCACCGCACTTCAATGTAACGCTATATATATATATTTTTAGTGATTTAAGCTCAATAGTTAGTTATTTGAATTCCCGGATGTTCTTGAAGGGACGTCCGGTGGTTATTTTAGGCGCGAAGATGGGACGGAATTGTGTCCTCAAGGTGTTTGAACTCTTTTATATATATATACATACATATATATATATATACATATATATATATATATATATATTATATATATATATATATATATATATATATATATATATATATATATACATACATATACAGACTTGGCATTTAATATGGAATATTTTTTTTGTGGGGGTGAACTTACTTTTCAAGATGACTTAGAACCAAAAGTTCATTGGAATTATGTTGAAGTTATTCTAGATTTTGTTAATGTGACCTTTAAAAGAAACATAAACCACATTTGACATTTCGAAGCAAATAAATTGATCCTTGAAAGTGATGTAAACTGATATCGAACTCAATTCACGGACAATACTGTGTTAAACTTCTGTGCGTTTTCCAGAAGTATCTCTTTATTTTGCAGATTAGCCAAAAAATTTTTTTTAACAAAAACAAAAGTTAAATTACGACTGGGATTACGGACAGTAAAATTACAGTTCAGTACTTCATGTAACCCCCACGAGCATTCAGGAGAGCACGTACACGTTGAGGCATGCTGTTCACGAGATTTGCCAGGGTTTGGACAGGAATCGCTTGCCATGCAGTGACAATAGCCTGCTGCAATTCACGCACAGAGGTCGGCTGCTGGTCCAAGTTGTCAATTTGACGCGTTAATTCTGCCCACAAGTTCTCCATCGGATTCATATCCGGGGACATGGCAGGCCACTCCATATGCTCCACACCACGGTCAGCAAGAAAGTGTTGGATCATGCGAGCATGATGAGGCCGTGCATTGTCATCTTGGAAGACAAAGTTTCCTCGAAAGGCTGCACGAACAAATGGAAGCAATATTTCTTCCAGAACGGCCCTGTGCTTGAACTGGTTCAGGTTTCCATTCAGAACAACCAGGTCAGTTTTGCCCCCTGCATGAAAAGCAGCCCAAACGGTCACCCCACCACCTCCAGCTTGGACTCTTGGCACTATACAATCTTCGTTGTAGGCTTCATGCACTTGTCTGCGCACTCGGACGCGGCCATATTGACGATAGACCAGAAATCTAGACTTTTTTTTTTTTTTTGTATACAGAGTCGAGGCTCGTGAAAGAGCTAACATTTATCAAACAAACAAATCAAACAAACAAGCAAACAAAGTATATAAAAAGGGGAGTGGTCGACAAGATGGGGAGACATCGGGAGATGTTTTTGGAGGGAGAGGGCCTGTGGGGAGGCAGGATAGGTATAAAACGCAAGGACACCAAGGACTTCCAGGAAAGCGGTCAAAAGTCACCTCAAAAAAGTGGATTTGGGGTGAAATTAGCGGGGGTAGAGAAGATCAAGGTTTTGGATTGGGGAAGATAAGAGATGGTGGTGAACAGCCGTTTTAAAGACCTGGAGGGAGGAGTGGGATTGAAGAGAGTGAGGGAGTTTGTTCCGGAGGCGGGAGAAAAGAGGAATGAAGGAGTGAAGGTGAGCAGAGAGTCTTGATTTTGGCAGTTTAACCATAAGAGGGTTGCAGGCAGATCTTGTGCGACCTGCAGGAATATTTGGGGGACAGAGCCCAGAGAGAGCTGGGGGAGCAAGGCCAGAGAGGAGTCGGTAGAACACGGAAAGACCACCAACCTGTCTGCGGTGATTACGTGAAAGGCCCTCGGAGATAGCGTCATCGCGGGAGCTTCCAATGATTCTAAATGCTTTGGTTTCAACAGCGTGAAGACGAGCTAGGTGTGAGGCAGGAGCACCAGCCCAGAGGGGAGAGCAGTACTCCATTGAGCTGCTGATGAAAGCCTTGTATGTGGTGAGGAGCTCAAGTGTGCCAAGGAAGGACTTCGCACGACGGAGGATGCCCAGTCGGCGACTGGCTTTGGAGGCCAGCTTGGAAATGTGGTTTTCCCAGGAAAGATCATGGCAGATAGTGAGACCCAAAAGCTTGAGTGACAGAACTTATTGGAGAGGATTATTCAGAAAGTAGATGGGAGGGTTGTCCAGTCGGTCTTTTCAGAGAGACATCGTAAGAGTGTGAGATTTTTCAGGATTGAAAGACATGTTCCACTTGTTTGCCCAGTCTGTGATTTTGTCCAGGTCTGCAGAGAGTGAGGAGGCTGCAGACTGCCGATCTGAGGGATGAGGAATGGAGCGGCAGAGAGTGGAGTCATCAGCAAAGAGATAGAGAGGATTTTCAAGAGAGTCAGAGAGATCATTGATGAAGACCAGAAGATGTGGAAGATAAGAACTTGGGGAACTCCAGCCTGAACAGGAAGAGGAGATGAGAGAAACCCATTCAGGGCCACACGTTGACTACGACTAGAGAGGAAGTCCACCAGCCATGCGTGGAGATTTCCATTGATACCAAAGGAGGAGAGTTTGGTTAGCAGAGCGGGGTGCCAGACCGTATTGAAGGCACATGATATGTTGAGGGAGACAGCTCTAATTTCCTGTTTGGCATTGAGGACCTCCATCCATTGTTGAGACAGCAGAAGCAGCATGTCCAGAGTAGAGTGACCTGGTCCGAAACCAAATTGATGATCAGAGATCAAGCCATTGGAGAAGAGGAAAGATTTCATATCCGAAGCAATGATGGATTCCATGACTTTGCTGATAATTGGGAGAAGGCCGATTGGTCTGTAGTTGCTAGGATCTGTTTTTGCACCTTTTTGTGCAAAGCAGTGATGTTGGCTGATTTCCAAGCAGATGGCAGTTGACCTTGAGCAAAAGAGAGGGTGAAGAGAACAGAGAGAGGGAGTGAAAGAGTGGAAGAACAGGATTTTAGGACCCGTGGGCTGATGCCGTCAGGTCCAGTTGCAGAATCAGTGTCGAGGGTTGACAGAAACTTTTCCACCTTGTCAGGAGGAAAGGACACAGAGTCCAGGAGCAGCTGGGTACGACTGGGTATGGTGGGTACAGAGAGGGATGGGTTTGGGACACAAGATTTAGAGGCAAACACAGAGTTGTGGCATTCAGCTTTTTCACGTGCGGAGTCAGCTGTGTAGCCGTTTGAGGTAAGGGAGGGGATGGAGGGGGATCAAACACCAGAAACAGATTTGACAAGACGCCACCAGGATTTGGAAGAGGGAGACAGATAAGAGAGTTCGGTCTTGAGAACGGAGAGATATTGTTTCCTGGCTCTCCTGAGGGTGGACACACACTTGTTTCGGGCTTTGTGAAAGGAAATGAGATTTCCTTCCGTTGGATTTTCTTTCCAGGAGACGTAGGCAAGTTGTTTCTGGGCAACAGCCTCACCACAAGATTCCGTGTACCATGGACGGGAGGAAGGGTGTGACAACTGAAGACGAGATGGGATAAATCTGTGCATCAGAGAGAGCAATTTACTTTGGAAGAATTCCCAGGATGAGTTGATGTTAGAGGTGGTAGAGATGGGAGACCAGTCCAGATGATTGATGGCTGCTTGAAGACCGTGCCAGTTGGCCTGACTGAAAGGCCAGACTCGTCGATGCTGAGCAGGCTCCCTGAGAATGGTCAGAGAGATGTCCACTTTAACAAGCACATGATCAGATGATCCGATTGGAGCAGAAGAAGAGCAGCAGACATTTTCAGGGAAGTTAGTCATAACCAAGTCCAGAAGAGAAGATGCTCCGTTGACTGAGATCCGGGACGGGAAATTGACAGATTGTGTCAGTCCCAGTGAGTCGCAGAAGTCCTTTGCTGAGGAGCCATGGCTGGTGAGAGAGGTACCTACACCCAGCCAACTGGCATGGTGACAATTGAAATCACCACATATGAGGAAGAGAGAGAGTTGGGAGGAGTAGATAGAAGTTGTACCATGTTATCAGACAGCGAGATGTAGATGGAGTCATCACTGTTTGGTGGACGGTACAACACACATATGAACAAGAGGTGGGAGCGAGGGGGGAAGCCGTAGCCAGAGGTATTCCTGGGGGTGAGGTGGAGAGAGTGCAGTGCAGTGCGAGTGAGGAAGAGAGTTTTTGATAAAGATAGCAACCCCACCTCCAGGACGAGGCTCAGGTCTATCATACCGGAGGAGGGAATAACCCAGGAGAGATACAAAGGAATCAGAGACATCATGAAGGAGGAAAGTTTCTGTTAAGCAGATCACGTCTGGTTTGACAGAAGCAATCTGCATGGAGAGATCAGTTAAGTTTGAACGAAGGCCCCGGATGTTTGAGGTCCATACCGTTAATGAAGAGGAAGGGGGAGCATCGGATACAGAACAGGGGAGAGGAGGGGTAGGGTAAGATGTGGAAGAGGTCGGAAGAGCTGTTGAAGGTGTGTCAGATATTTCAGAATAGCTCGGAGAAAGGGAAGGATGGGGCGGACAAAAGGTTTGATGGTGATTGGGTGAGGAACAATGAGGTGTTATTTGAGGAGGGGGAAGAGCGAGGCAGAAGGTTGGGGGAGATGGAGGTGAGAGTTGGAAGGGGGAAGAAGCGGGGAGGACGCTTTGAGGAGGGGGAGTGAGAGGGGGGAAATTGAGAAGAAATGAGGGTGGGGAGATTTGAAGGGGAGGTGCGAGGGGGGAGTTTAGGAGGGAAGGGACAAGGGGAGGGATTTGAAAGGGATGGGATATGGGGGAGATTTGGAGGGGAGGGGTGAGGGAGGAGTCTAGGAGGGGAGTTGCGAGGGGGAGTCTTGGAGGGGAGGGGTGAGGGGGTAGTTTAGGAGGGAGGGGGCAAGGGGGGAGTTTAGGAGGGAAGGGACAAGGGGAGGGATTTGAAAGGGATGGGATATGGGGAGAGATTTGGAGGGGAGGGGTTATGGGGAAGATTTGGAGGGGAGGGGTGAGATTGGATTTTAGAAAGTGTATGATTCATGGGAAACGAACATTTATTGCAAAATGAGTTTCTTGTGACCTTCGAGTTAAAAATACGTTTAAGGACGCTGGATGGAGGATGGAGTGCAGGAGAGTTTAGGGAATGTAGAAAAAAGGCACTGTAAGAGATGGAATTTTTTTTTGGGATGAATAGATTTGGTGAGCAAGTCGAAAGCAGCCTTTTAAAGAAGAAGAAGAAAAAGGTGTTATAATATACGACGGAATACAGAACTTGAGGGGAAAGTGTAAACATTGTAAGGTTAATAACAGTGAAAACTATCTGGGGAAATGGGGGAGAAACACGTGGTCGAAGAACGAACGAATAAGAACGAATAAACGAATGAGAACAAAGAATAAGAACAGAGAAGGAAATATATATATATATTTTAGGTTTTTTTTTGAGTTGAGATTTACACAAGGAAGTAGGCTATGGGGTGAAAAGACTGGGAAAAGCAGAGAACGAAAGTTATTGGAGCACAAACGACGGACCGCTGAGAGAAAAACAAAGCCTCAAGGTTGTACACTGTACAAGGCCTCAAGACACGACACGAATTAACACGATTTTCTATACAGGTATGAAAGATTTACACCGAGAATCTTCGAGAATATCTTTCTGTAAAATCTGTAATCTGTAATCTGTAATCTGTAATGTAATGTGATCTGTAATCTGTGATGTAATGTGATCTGTAATGTGATCTGTAATGTAATCTGTAATCTGAATATCTGTAAAATAATCTTTTACACCGAGAATACACACGATACGTACACACACCATAAAATAAATACAGTTATAACGAAAATACAAATGGGAACAATTACTTAACTTCGATTTCGATGGAGAGCGTGGACAGCTGCGAATAAACGAAACCTCGCCGGCAAGACCGGAAGCGGAAGTCAAGTGGACTTGTCACTGAAGATCACGTGATTCCAGTGTCTTAGCTGCCATTGACGGTGCTCTCTGGCCCACTGCAATCGGCGCTGGCGGTGTTGTCTGGTCAGACGTGGCTTTCTCAGGGGACGCCTGGCACGATAGCCTGCTTGAACCAGTCATTGGTTGACTAACCTTCTGGATACAGGCACATTTGTCAGTTGCTGCCACTCAGCCCTAGGCCGATTAGCTGACTTGGTACGGCCATTCCGGACGAACCGGTGCAGCTGGCGATCATCCCTCCTCGTGGTTCTGCGGGGAAGTCCTGACCTCGGTATTGGAGTAGGGACACCCCTCTGAGCATTTCGTTTCAGGATCTTTGACACCTGACCTTGAGTGATGCCATACTGCCGAGCAATAGCACGCTGTTTCATGCCAGAATTTCGTAAAGCCACCACTAAATGACAAACAGCATTGTCGAGTTGACGGACCATCTCCAGGGGAAGCGGCAATAACTTTTGTAGACATGCAGCATTTGTTTTCCACTAATACAGAACGCAACAACCCTTATATACCCGATTGTGAAGCCAATCGTCAAATGTACCTGTCCATACATTTTGTCACGCCACCTGTGATATAATCCTGTTATTGACCTCTTGCTGCGACAGACAATCAGTGACATGGTTCTTTTAACAAAGAAATCACCGAAGCATAAAATAAACTCACCAGATTGATATACTGAGTTCAGAAAGTAAACCCGAGTCAAGAAAAAAAAAAATTCCACATTAAATGCCAAGTCTGTAGATATCGTCGGATGGTTCCTGCCACGTTTTTCAGGCCTGGTTTTCCGAGGCCTCGAGGCTTTGCGTCTCCTCTCGAAGGTCGTTTGTGGTCCATTTACTTTCATTCTCTCACTGTTTTTTCCAGTATTTTTTTCACCCCATATTTCCCGAACATCTACCCTTTGTTTAAAGTCTTAATATAAAAATATAAACGAAAAAAAAAATCGAATTTCCTTCTCTCCCCGTGTTCGTTCGTTCTTCGACCACGTGTTTTGTCCCACCCGTTTTATTTATATCCTTCCTTCATCACTCAATCCTCTCCAGTCGACACCTTTTCAATTTCCAGTTCTCACCATACTTCTTCAATTTTATCCTTCTTCCTCTGATCTACTTTCATCGAACCTTCAAAAAAACATATTAACAAATAATTTAAAAAGTAGGCCTCTCCTCCTGTACAAACACATTTGGTTATACACCTCGCTGTTCCTTCGCTCTCTGCTCTCCTGGCTGTCAATCTCATATTCTTCTGTTCCTGCTTCTGAACCTGTGCTGGAATCCTTAAATCCCCCTTCGGAATCCTTCATGCCCTCATTTAAGGAATTTCCCCTTGTAGTTTTCACGGTTTAGTTAAAAAATGTTTAAACTTTCCC
The DNA here is from genome assembly GCF_964187855.1 of Myxine glutinosa. Taxonomy (NCBI): domain Eukaryota; kingdom Metazoa; phylum Chordata; class Myxini; order Myxiniformes; family Myxinidae; genus Myxine; species Myxine glutinosa. The sequence continues at coordinate 65,944,659 of NC_136265.1, read as the reverse complement.
CTGAACTGTTGTATTCTATCATATATTATAACACATTTTGCTTCTTCTTCTTCTTCAAAAGGTTGCTTTCGACTTGCTCACCAAACTCTTCATTTCAAATGAAAATTCCACATCTTACAATTCTTCCTTCCTACATTCCCAAAACCCACCTGCATTCCACCCCTCCTCCAACGTTTTCAAATGGATCTCTGACTTGAAAATCACAAGAAACTCATTTTGCAACAAATGTTCGTTTTCCATTAATTGTCCAACACTTTCTTCTTCTTTCGTGGATCATCAGATGGCCAGCTCAGTGTCGTGCAGTCATGCCCTCATCTCTGGTCCTACGTCGAAGAGGCCGGCTTCTGAAGGTGGTCTGTATTGGGGGCAGGTGGTAATTATGTGTTCGGCAGTCTGCTCAGGCTCGCCGCACTCGCACGCGGCGCTGTCTGCCAGGCCCCACATCTTCAGCGATGATTTGAAACGGCCGACCCCCGTACGTAGACGGTTCAGCAAGGTCCATTGCAGGCGTGGTAGATCTTCTCCTTGGACACCACCTCCTGGGTCCCAGATGTAGCGGTGGATGCGGGTGGGCCCGGCCGTTTCCAACACCTGCTTCCAAGATGCCGCCAGCCATGCACTTCGAGACAGGTCCTCAGGGATTGAACTGAGCATCTCTTGTGCCACCTTGTTCTCGGGATGGCGACACTTTCTAAAATCCAAACTCTTCCTTCCCCTTCTCATCTCCTCCCTTACCCATCCCTTTCAAATCTCCCCCCTTGTCCCTTCCCTCCTAAACTCCCCCCTCCATTCCCAAACTCCCCCCTCAACACTCCGCTCCTAAATTCCCCCCTAACCCCTCCAAGGACTCCATTTCAAAACTCCCCCTTCCCTCCTCACCTTCAAATCGTACCACCCTCCTTTTTTCTCCAATTCTCCCCTCTCACCGCTCCCCCTCAAAACGTCCTCCCTGCATCCTCTCCCTTCGAAACTCTAACCTCCATCTCCTCCAACCTTCTTTCTCGCTCTGCGCCCCCCCCCCCCCCTTCAAACACCTCACTGTGCCTCGTCCAATCATCATCAAACCTTTTGTCCTCCATATCCTTCCCTTTCTCCAAGCTCTTCTGAAATCTCTGAAACACTATCAACAGCTCTCCCTACATCCTCCTGTTCCTCATCTTGCCCTACCCCTCCCTGTCCTGTATCCGATGCTCACCCTTCCTCTTCCTTAACGGTATGGACCTCAAACATCCGGGGCCTTCGCTCAAACCTGATTGACCTCTCCATGCAGGTTGCTTCTGACAAACCAGACTTGATCTGCTTAACAGAAACTTTCCTCCTTCAAGATGTCTCTAATTCCTTAATATCTCTCCCTGGTTACTCCCTCCTTCGGTTTGATAGACCTGAGCCTCGTCCTGGAGGTGGGGGTGCTATCTTTATCAAAAACTTTCTTCCTCACTCTCCCTGCACTGCCCTCTCTCCACCTCACCCCCAGGGGTACCTCTGGCTACGGCTTCCCCTTCGCTCCCACCTTTTGTTCATGTGTGTGTTGTACCGTCCACCAAACAGTGAACACTCCATATACATCTCGCTGTCTGATAACATGGTACAACTTCTATCTACTCCTCCCAACTCTCTCTCTTCCTCATATGTGGTGATTTCAACTGTCATCATGCCATTTTGTTCAAATGCTGTTCGTGTTCCCCCTTTCTTATACTTCGTGTTCACCCTGCTGGGTGTGGGTTTCTCGCTCACCAGCCATTGCACCTCAGCAAAGGACTTCTGCGACTCACTGGGACTGACACAATCTGTCAATTTCCCGACCCGTATATCAGTCAATGGAGCAACTTCTCTTCCAGACTTGGTTTTGACAAACTTCCCTGCAAATGTCTGCTGCTCTTCTTCTGCTCCAATCGGTTCATCTGATCATGTGCTTGTTAATGTGGACGTCTCTCTGGCCATTCTCAGAGAGCCTCCTCAGCGCCGACGAGTCTGGCATTTCACTCAGGCCAACTGGCACGGTCTTCAAGCAGCCATCAATCATCTGGACTGGTCTCCCATCTCTACTGCCTCTGACATCAACTCATCCTGGGAATTCTTCCAAAGTAAACTGTTCTCTCTCATGCACAGATTTATCCCATCTCATCTTCAGTTGTCATACCCTTCCTCCCATCCATTGTACACGGAATTTGTGGTGAGGCTGTTGCACAGAAACGACTTGCCTTCGCCTCTTGGAAAGCAAATCCAACGGAAGGCAATCTCAGTTCCTCTCACAAAGCTCGGAACAAGTATGTGTCTAGCCTCAGGAGAGCCAGGAAACAATAGCTCTCCACTCTCAAACCCGTCTCCCTCTTCCAAATGCTGGTGGCATTTGGTCAAATCTGTTTCTGGTGTTTGTTCCCCCTCCATCCCCTCCCTCACCTCAAACGGCTACACAGCTGACTCCGCACGTGAAAAAGCTGAATGCCTAAACTCTGTGTTTGCCTCAAAATCTTGTGTTCCAAACCCGGCTCTCTCTGTACCCACCATTCCCAATCGTAACCAGCTGCTCCTGGACTCTGGGTCCTTCTCTCCTGACAAGGTGGAGAAGTTTCTGTCAATCCTCGACTCTGAATCTGCAAATGGACCAGACGGCATCAGCCCACGGTTCCTAAAATCCTGCTCTGCCGCTCTTTCACACCCTCTTTCTGTTCTCTTTGTGATGGAATTCAATCACAAACTCTTCAACATATTGAGCTTTTTTGTAATCAACCTCCACATCATCGACAAAAAGAATAATCACATATTTAGAATGCGTTCATAGAATATGCCCGATGTAAAGCAAGCCATAAAAGATGCATAATTTAAATTTACCAGCTCAAATTCAGTCACAAGTAAAAGGCAATCTACTCACTCTCAAGCCAACCTTCTTATAGGCACGTCTTAACGCCAGAGAGGGAATTACAACGGATCTTCGACTTTATTTCACCACATTATCCCTCCAATTAAATTTCCAGCAAGCTCGCATTGGTATAATACAAAAGTACAGAGTATAAAAAAGCACAAAGAATCAAACGTTCACAAGCTGAGGATAAAGCAACCTGCCATCCCAAACGAACCGGCTTTCGACTCTAAAATTGTTGTTTGCCTGACCGTGGCAAACATCTCCTGCAAATTCATTTCCTCTTGTTCTTATCTTGTCATTGCATTCTCATCTTTCCCGGTCTAAAAATGTGTGGGTGAGACATAGTTTTCTTCTGAGCTGAAAGGCAGATGCCTTGTCTAGTTCCGTTCAAATAATCCTTGAGCATACTATATAAACGATGGCCGGTCGTTTGTAGATTAAGGAAGAGCTGTCATGGACGGAGGGTTGCTGGCCTAGACCCACACAACTTTCCTTCCATGTGCATGTTATTGTCCTCTCTTTAATAATAAATTCTCCTGTCCGAGTCTGGTCAAATGATCATTCCTGGGGGGTTAAATCTCCGACATCCGCATATAGGTACAGTAAAAAGAAATAACCGATAATGGCACCAAAAATAAATACCAGGGCTCACACAACAATGGGGAAAGAGCGCGCGCTTGAGCAAGGCACCAGCTGGTTTTGGGTCCGAAATGGTTCGTGCGCGCTGGTGTTTCACAAGGCATGGCATTGGTGTTGCACGGGGCTGGTGCTGCATGGGGATGGTGCAGCAAAGGGCTGTAGAGCATGTATGGGATGAAATGGAATGCTGCCATCAATACCCACAGCACCTGCCCCAGAACAGCCATGATTTGGCCACATACAGAAGTTTTGATGAATAACTTTAAAAGGATGGCGTTTCTTTAAAAGACCACGATCACCAGTCTCATCAAACCTTCCCAATGGGTCCCACGACCAAAGTCTTCTTGCCATACACGAAAAAGCACGAGGCGGTATCATGCCGATGATTAGGTAACTAATCTTAACTAGTTGCCCTCGCAGATCCACTTGTTACGTAACCACTTCAAGTGCTTACCAACCAAGATTGAACCTCATTTATTCTATGCTGCAATCAGAACTGCCCGAATAAATCAGCACACAGTTTCTTAAGAAAAGGGCTTTTAGTACACACAAATTAGGCAAATTTTACAATGGGAGAAATAATGGCAGGTATATTCACAAATATGTACGGCACGTATAAATCCCAATTTCCCCAATATGACAGGCCCACCCTCAGAACCTTATCAGTGACTTCGCAACTCTCCATTGGCTGGTGCCGCATGCATCCAGGAAAAGAGAAAGAGGTCGAAGAGGTCAAGGGAGTGGAAGAGAAAGGGGAAGCTGGTGTGTCCTGGTCCCTCACACCTTGTGCCAGCTCAGATGAGCGTGTGCCACCAATAATTCTGATGATTGTCTGGTGTCCGGACCCGCCACGCTCCACTCAGGCTCCCTCCTCACTGTCGCCCACATGCTGCCTTCTCCATGCGCTTAGGTGGTTCATTTGCAGGAAGAAATGGATGCGTTTTTCAGCAGGAAAGTGCAGGAGGCAATCCATTTTGTCAGGGACACTTACCCAACCATCAGTATCAAAAGGCGAAGTGGGAGTTGGTCCATTCAGGAGGCGCAGCTTAACGAGCCGGGTTCGACGCAAAGATCCAAGAGGTGTTGGAAGTGTAAGAGGAATAAAGCGTGAGAATGAGAGAAAGTGAACAAAGAAATGAACGGAGATGGAAAGCAGACTGTGAACAAGAAAGGAAGGCAGAGTTGTAGAGAGAAAGCAGCAATAAAAGCCGGTTGTACTAGAATATGCACAAGGGGAATTCACAAAAGGTTCGAGATGGGCTGGTGCCTCGTAACGTTCACTCCACTCAATGTCCCGTCATCTGTTCGATAGCTTGGCCTTCACTTGCTTTTTAATAGAATATGTCCCCACTTGCCCGAATCCACCCCCTTTAGTCCGTAGGAGGAGTTCGCCCACCAATAGATCCTCCATCTCATACCTGATTGGTATTTTAGTCCCCAAACCCCTGGTGATTGGCCTTTACAGTCCTGGCACACTATCTCCCTTTAGATGATCGATTTGTCTCAGGTGTTCACCAAACCAGGTTGGTGCAGCTGTATGACGGCACTGTACTTTCTGAAGTCTCTGCAGTCTGCATGTTATCCAATTTTGTTGGTCTCCCTCTTCTGAATTTATCAGCATTTTACAATTTGTCTGAATAACATTTTACCAGTTTTAATGGTTCTGCCAATATTCCGTCAATTGGTGTGAAGAGCTTTAAATCATCAATATACAGGAGATGGGTCACTTTTCCTGACCCATTGGACATTATACTGTTAGATGTTAGGTGTATCCCTGTGCTTGATAATCAATGAGTTTGCTCAGTAGGTCCAGAACTGGGCAAAACAAGAGGGGCAGAGACAGTCACCCTGGAAGAACATATGTTGTATCTTCACTTCTGGGATTTCGATCTTTCCGTCTGAATGCTGTAATATCAATGTGGCATTCCAGAGCTCCGTTGCTTTATCAATGAATTGAGTTTGATTATTCGGGGATTTATCTTGGCAGGGACACTAACATTGGCAGGGCATTTTACCATCCAAAAATGAGGACACCAGCAAAAGCTTCTTTGCTTTGTCTATCCTTCGATGCATTTTATATCATGATTCATGGGTAAATCCTTATTACAAGCAGAACACAAGAACGACTTCTCTCGTTTGTTGGAATGTCCATGTGCAGCTTTCAGAAGGTGGAACTGAGTCCTCTCAGGACTCAAAGTAGCCACCTCCATTTAGGTAAAATATCACGTTTCACAATCCAAGTTGTGAAAAGGTCTTCTCAATGTTTTCTTCTGAGGATTATTTCCAGGATTGTCATTGTACCGCAGACAGCCTCCAATTGTTGTTAGTTTGTCCGACTATTCCTGGGGACTGTTTTGAAGATCAAAGAGAGGTTCTTTATCATTCCCATTTTGTCAGAACCCTTCAGCTTCCAGGTTCTCTTGGCCTCATTTTTCAGATGCTGATTACTTGGTCATTTTCCTGATTTCCACATTATTTCGACCAAAGTCGCTGGTTACTGACCCCTCGATGAGCAATGCCATCTTTTCGTTTTTGTGCAAAAGCACAATGTCCTTGTGCAATGCTTTGTTTTCTCTGTTCACGATTGATGGGATGATTTGATCATAAGTGAGGACTGCATCCTCATGTTCAACAATCGCTTTTGGTTCATGCTTCCTTGATTTTTCTGAGTGAGATATTGAATTTTTTGCATTTTGAAGATATTGAAGAGACTGAGATATTGAAGTGCACAAGCGTGCACTTGTATGGCATCCCACGTCTGGGTATTGCTTCACATCTGTTTAAAGATTTTAATGAGCTAATTGTTTTCTTGCAAGTGGAAGACTCATGTGGCTTCTCATTCCTTTCACTTTTCTTGAATGGCATAACACAATTGTTCTTGGTCAATACAATGCCATATTTGTTAACTTCCTGACAAGTGTTACGAATTCCGGATTTATGTGAATTACTATTCAGGTCATTTCTTATTAATGTTTATTCTATTAAAGGTTGTTGTGGTTAAATGGTTAGAAGCGCTCCTGGTAAGAACGAGACCGGAAACGGGATCGTGAACCGGAAGAGAAAAAGGGAAGACAAGGTCGGGAGAGAAGCGGCCATCTTGATCCTCGACCAGCTCTGACGCGAGCCGAGTCGATCTTTACTTGCTTTGCAACGCTGAGTTTGAAAAGCCTGTCTGGCGAGAGGAGTTACCTGTGCGGGGTGATTGCCTGTTACGTGTCAGGTTGCCGTGGGTTCCTGGAAGGAACCAAGCGTCCGGCACTGTTTGCCTCGACGCCTACGAGGGCGTGTACGGGTCGCACCTTGGGCCTCGCGCGCTTTGCGAGCCGTTCACAGCCCAGAGGCCGCGATCACGGGCTCCGACCCTGGTGGCGTCCCGAGGAGGTGTCCGCTGCAGCAACCGTTCCCGGTACGGGACGTGCACGTTTGGAGCACGTCAGCCAGGGGTCCGTTCAACCGCCCGTGTGCGGAGAAGTCGACCTTCACCTTGGTCTGGAGGGGCCCAGAGACATTGTGAGGGACAGTGACTATTGAGGGGGCCGTGAGTGGGGTCAAGGGGGGAAATATATAAGATGGCCATCTTAGAAATATTGTTGGAATATTCATACTGAGCGTTGAAGTATTGTGTTGTGGCTGATTCGACCCAGGGGTGAATATATTGTTGATTGATCTGGATCCTTGGTGTGATTTCCTTATTGATTTGGATTGTTTCCTTCGTTGGTCCACCGGAGGGTTTAATCAGTATTGATTGCGTTACGAAAGCGTATAAATCCTATATCTTTCTGGCGGGGTTCCTCTCAAGGTCCGGGGGGTCACCGAGACCAGGCGGTCACAGGGAGGACCACGTAACACAAGTCTGTGTCATGTTCTGATTGAAGGAAACTTCACTCTAAAAAAACGGGGAACTTGACTTAGAATAAGAAACCTCTGCAAAGACAATTCAAAAAAGCATCAATAAACACCATTGCTGTGAAACATGCATCATGTTAAACTAGAACGGCACTCTTCAGCATCACGACGTCGATCGATATGCCTCCGCCCACATTATTACGTCATGATACAAACTTGAACCAAGTCTGGTTTAAATCCATTCAGCTGTTCTCAAGTATCACATTTGGACCGGACATGACCTCTGAAAAATCTTTGACAGCAAAATCGAATACGTTTATCTTTACATCATTTTACAAACTTGACCCAACTTTGACTTCGTTCCCTTCAGTTATTCTTAAGTTATCATGGTTATGAAAACCTATTGTAGACTCTGACCTTTGACCTGTTGATGCCAAAATGTAATCAGTTCATCTTGGCATCATAATATATACTTATACCAAGTTTGGTCAAAATCCCATCACCGGTTAACAAGTTAGCACGGTAACATAATTTTTTACCTCACATGTCTTTTGACCTCTTGACCCAAAAATGTAATCAGTTCATCCTGACATCATTATACATATCTGACAGTTCATCCTGACATCATGATATCTCTACCAGGTGTGGCTTGGACAACTTCAGCCATTATTTAGTTATTGCAATAACAAAATATTTTTACTTAACATGACCTCTGACCTTGAACCTCTTGACCCCAAAAGCCAATCAGTTCATCTTTACATCATTCTACATTTTTGCACCAAGTTTGACTTTGATCCCTTCAGCAATTCTTAAGTTATCGCGGTAACAAAAATCTATCACGGACGGACGGACAACCCAAACACATAATGCCTCAGCGACTTCATTGGCAGAGGCATAATAAGCACAATGTACAGTACTCCATTTTCATCGAAAACTTCTCTCACCAGCCGTGGCACCTCAGCAAAGGACTTCTGCGACTCATTGGGTTTTCAATTTCCCGACCCGGATTTCAGTAAACTGCACATTGTCTCTTCAAGACTTGGTTATGACTTACTTACCTGCAGCCACCAAACTTCTGGACCAGTTTCCCATCTCTACTGCCTCTGACAACAACTCATCCTGGGAATTCTTCCAAAGTAAATTGCTCTCTCTCATGCACAGATTTATCCCATCTCTTCAGTTGTCATACCCTTCTTCCCGTCCATGGTACATTGAATCTTGTGGTGAGGCAGTTGCCCTGAAACAACGTGCCTTTGACACATGGAAGGCTAATTCAACTGAAGGCAATCTCCGTTCCTTTCAAAATGCTTGGAGCAGGTGTGTGTCTACCCTCAGGAGAGCCAGGAAACAATATCTCTCTACTCTTAAGCCTGAACTCTCAAACCTGTCTCCTCCTCCAAGTCCCGGTGGCATCTGGTCAAATCTTTTTCTGGTGTTTGTTCCCCTTCCATTCCCCCCCCCCCCCCCCTTACGTCAAGCACCTACACAGTTGACACCCCACTTGAAAAGCTGAATGCCTCAACTCTGTTTACCTCCAAATCTTGTGTCCCATGATCTTTCCTGGGAAAACCACATTTCCAAGCTGGCCTCCAAAGCCAGTGGCCGACTGGGCATCCTCGGTCATGCGAAGTCCTTCCTTGGCACACCTGAGCTCCTCACCACAACCAAAGCTTTCATCCGCAGCTCAATGGAATACGACTCTCCCCTCTGGGCTGGTGCTCCTGCCTCACACCTAGCTCGGCTTCACGGGGTTGAAACCAAAACATTCAGAATCATTGGTATCTCCTGCGATGAAGCTGATTCTGAGGGCCTTTCACCCTCTCATCGCAGGCAGGTTAGGTTGATGGTCTTGTTATGAATTTTGGGGGTAGGGGCATATGTAGATTTAGGTAGATCTGCAGAGGTAGGTGTCCAGCTGTCATGACAGGGAACCTCACCTGTAATAAGTTCTGTCCAGCCCGAATGTCGGAGTAAGCTGTGTATCTGTGTCCCCACCACGAGGGGGCGGGGCTTGGTAACTAGAATTAGGGAATAAGAATAAGATTCCATTGTGTGTCGTTCCCTCTGTGATCATACCTGTGACCCGTATGGCAACACACAATAGACATTAGATAGGCCCAATAGTAACACCACACAAACACGACTTAAATCCCCCCTCCGCCACAATAACCATAAAACCCACAGGAAGCCAGTTCGGGGCACCGCCGATGCGGCTGCAGCCAGCCACATCACTAGCTTGCATAGTAACACTCATTGCTCAGGCAGGCTGAGGCCATGCCCACCTTGCGAAGGATTGGTAGAAGGAAGTCACCACAGGACGAGGGCTGCCGATTGGCGGAATGGGAGAGGACTGGTGATTGGTCAGGGCAAAAGCAAGAAGAAGCTCACTGGGCTTGGTGAAGCAAGAGCAAAGAGAGCGGCATACTGATTGGCCACCGATGAATGGGATGAGAGAGACGTGACGCGGCCATTGGTGGAGAATTGAGCCTGTGATGTTGGCCGGCAGGGATTGGTAGAGAGAGGGAGGTGACGTGACGAGGGATTGACAAAAAGAAGAAGAGACTGACATTTTCTCTCTCTCGTCCCTGCTCGTTGGGGTAGACTTTGGTGTCTGGACATCGCTCGTTCTTGCCCTCATGCCTTCCTTCACCTCGACTCTCTCCTTTGCGACCCGAACGTTGGGTGTATCGCAGCTTCGTGCCGAATTCGGGAGGACATTCCACGCTGGTGAAGCGGGTTGCACGCCCGCTCGCTCACTTGGCGTGAGAGGTTTTATCGAGGCCTTGTGAACGGGGCGCATCAAGGCCTTTCTTCCCGCCGACCGGAGCTATCCATCCAACCCAGAACCACCATCTCAGAAGACCCCTGGCACACGAGCTCGTTGCGATAAGTACAATAACCATCCGCATTTTATTTTGGAGTTTCTTTAATCCTTGTGTCTGTGTTGTTGAAGTCTGGTGTGGGGACGTCCCAATTTAGGATTATATTTATTTACCGGCGCGTTTCTTTGTATCGGGTGCCGTAAAATAAACGTGTTTCTTTTTGTACATTTAATTCGGTGTTCGCTTGATTTAATCTCCACAGGGGTGAAGATTGCGTCGGAACCGTGAGGTAAGGCACTTCAGCAACCTCGCCACCCTCCTTATCCTCCTCCTCCCTGCATGTATGAACTCTGCCATATTTGAACTGAACGCCTTCGGAGTTAAAGCTTGCTGGGTTAATCCGTTTCCTTGGTCGGTTTTTAAATCGCAAGGAACACGACAGTCTTTATGTTTTCCACTGAATCCTCTCCGGCTTCGCTCACTCTGCTCTGTCTGTGCTCTGTCCCCCAAATATTCCTTCAGGATGCACAAGATCTGCCAACAACCATCTTCTCGTGAAACTGCCAAAATCTAGACTCCCTGCTCACCTTCACTCTTTCATTCATCTTTTCTCCCGCCTTTGGAACAAACTCCCTCACACTGTTCAATCCCACTCCTCCCTCCAGGTCTTTTAAACAGCTGTTCACCACCATCACTTATCTCCGCCCATCCAATACCTTGATTTTTTTCTACTTCTGTTCATACAACCCAAATTTCAAACTCCCACTTCTTTCCTAAAAGTCCTTGTCGTGTCCATTTGTTTTATACCTCTTAACCCCGCCCACCCCCACCACCCAAGTCCTTTCCACAGATCTACCGATGTCCCTGTTCTCTACTGTTGTTGTGGTTGTGTGCTGCCCTCTCTTTCTCCATCTTGTCTCCTGCTCCCTATTTTAAAATATGTTTCATGCGTTTCTGTATTTGTGTTTTATGTGTTACCTCCTACACGAACCTCGGCTTTGTATCCCCAAAAAATAAAAAATAAACTAGCCCAATGTCTGTGCTCATCTGTTACGATGCGGCACCGAAAGTAGAGGATCAATGTGTAGGTCCCATTATAAGAATGCGGAGACAAAGCTTTGAAGGTGGTTTCTATATAATTGAAGGGCGCTGAACAAAATGGGTGGGAGTTATCCTCTCAAGAATGCTGGCATTTTTGGGTCCGTGCCAAATCCAACATGGCTGCTGCCAGAATATAAATTGGCCCTGCCATACCATATGTGGCCGTTATGTTTTTTCATCTATTTTATAGTTAATGGATGTCACGGAATACATTTTTATCACAAAATAACATTCACATTTAAAGTATGAGTGAGGTACCCGTGCTACGTGCTAGGCACGGTTGGAAGGCCAGAAGCAAACAGACAATGCAGAAACGGCGAATGCTAAGGCATGAAACCAATAAATTCCACATTCCTGTAGCACCTTCAGTCGCACGTCAGACATGGACAGCAAGTTCGTGAAGGACTTCCATGAAAAACGTACCCGTTCACAAACAAACGGGTACGTTTGTTCCATACCCAGTCAATGACGAATCTGCATATGGCGATCCGTGAATTCACGTTTCGAAAGTAGAAACCGTCACGGCATTTCGTCATTCATTTGAACTCGATATCTCTTTTTTCATTCCAAACAGCATAACTCGAATCACAAATGAAATAACATTAATATAAAAAATAAACTTTTCACAACATTCGTGACATACACAAATATTTAAATCCTGATGTGAAGTTCCGTACGGTTGGGTGAATACAATTACGAATTCAAAATCGTAATTGTATTCACTCAATTCCAATCATCAATTGATACTTTAACAAAACGATTAACACGATTAATGTTTAACGATTTAACGTTATGATTGAATGACGGTTGTCTTTGGATATTATCAAACCCGTGCATTGCCGTCATCTGTCCACTTCTGCATTTGCGGCAGGTTCGTAATTGTCATCAAAATCTAAACAGTATTTGTCGAATTTCAATAAAAGCCACATCACTGTTCATATCGGTAAATATTATTCCATCGTGTTTAGAAAACTGGAAAATTGGAAAACTTGGAAAAATAATATAGTGTGGCGGACACAATGCCAGCGGGTCATATAGTCAGGTTCACTATGTCAATAAATTATATTTCGTTCAAAATCATGGTAGATAAGCAAACCTATACATTTTTGGAAAGGTTATAGCATAAGGAAACTAAAAATCAATGTTTACATTTGGAGAGATACCTGTATGGCGGCCATTTTGGATTTTCAAAATGGCCACTGTAAAATACATATTTTGTTCTATTTCTGCCTCTAATTACCCTAACAACTTTTTAAAATACACTAAACCTATATTTTCAGGGACAAGGAATCCAATGAAAGTATCAAATTAGTGCTATGGGGAATGGTAAGACACGAATCAAAGGTTTTGAATTGCAAAATACTGTCTTTATATTCGCGATAAGTTGCATAATCAAATACATGTTATCATTTTGTACAGGCAGTTTATAACATCAAAATGTGTCACAATAATTCATATCACCAAACATATACAGGCAGTCAGCAAAATCATATATACACATGCAGTCAGTATAACTTCACATCTCCACAGGCAGTCAATGACAAAATATACACAGGCAGTCAATGGCATCAAACATACACGATTACAGAATATGCCATTTAGAGTTCGTCATCACTGTCCTGTGTGTCGTATCCGACAATATAGTCCGCATCGTTTTCACAGTCCGTTCCACACAAGCAAAGGTCGGTCAAGTTGATTGGCAAATCGAATTGGTCGAATGGTCGATCGAATCGAATTCGATGAATCGAATCGAATCAAATCGATCGAATTGGTCGAATGGTCGAATGGTCGATCGAAGCGATTGGTCGAATGGTCGATCGAAGCGATTGGTCGAATGGTCGAATTGGTCGAATGGAATTGGTCGATTGGTCGAATTGGTCGAATCGAATTGGTCGGAATTGGCAAATGTAAACATTGATTTTCCATGCAATAACGTTTCCAAAAATGTATAGGTTTGCTAATCTACCATGATTTTGAACGAAAAAACATAGTGAACCTGATTAATAATTCCGCACACCAGTGGGTGACGCGAGCGACCGGACGTGGAAGCAAGGCTCGGGCCACGCCCGGAGCAAAGGAGTCATGAGGCTCAGGGTTGAACTGTAATACATGCCCCGCCTTTCGGCCGACCGGCCACGCCCGAGGGCAAGACGTGGCCTCGGGATATATACGCAGGCTCGAAAGTCGAGCCCGCCCAGTGCTTACGTGCGAGCATTGAATAAAGTGTTTGGTTTTGTTCAACGCGTGGTGGCCGACCTCCTTGACAAATGAGTTGTGTGTGCATAGCACAACACTGTTGACCTCGACTGGTTCAGCCGTAGCTGACCCCTGAACGCGCCATGGCTACCAACGCTGTCGCCGTCAAACTCCCGGAGTTCTGGGAAGCACAGGCCGACGTTTGGTTTGTGCAGGCCGAAGCCCAATTCCAGCTCCGGGGCATCACAGCAGACGACACCATGTACTTTCACGTGGTCGCCGCCCTCAGACCCGGCACTGCCGCCCGAGTCGTGTCCTTCCTTCGGCACCCGCCGGGCGCCCACAAGTACGCGTCGCTCAAACGACTTCTCCTCACCACGTTCAGGCTCACGGAGGCCGACCACGCCGACCGCCTCCTTGACCTTCCCGCCCTCGGCGACACACGACCGTCCATTCGGATGGACTATATGTTGTCCCTTCTTGGAGACAAACGCCCGGATTTCCTTTTCCGAGCGCTTTTCCTCCGCCAGCTACCTGCACAGGTGCGGCTCGTGCTGGCCGGTTCGGCCATTCCGGCAGCCCTCCTTTTCATCACAGACACCTCGTCTGGTCGTCAATTTCTGTGCGACACTGGAGCGCAGGTAAGCGTCCTCCCTGCCTCCGCGTCCGATAAGCAAGCTGCGGGCCGGGGCCCCGCCTTGCTCGCCGCCAACGGAACTCCCATCCGCACATTCGGGAAGCGTCGTCGCTCGCTGCGGTTCAGGGGACAGCGCTTCCAATGGTCTTTCGTCACCGCCAGCGTGCCAATGGCCCTACTCGGTGCGGATTTCCTTTGTGCGCATGGGCTGTTGGTGGACGTTAAGCGCAGACGCCTCGTCCAGGCCGAAACCTTCAGCTCGCTCGCTTGCTCGCTGAGCGGCTCGTTGAGCAGCTCGCTGAGCGGCTCACCGAGCGGCTTACCAAGCAGCTTGCTGAGCAGTTCCGTCCCAGCCAGGTTGGTCTGCATGCTTCCGGGAGCGGATGAGTTTACCCGCCTCCTCGCCAGTTTCCCAGCACTCACGTGGCCCACCTTTTCAGCGGTGGCCGTCAAACACGGGGTGGAACACCATATTCCCACCGTCGGACCACCGGTCTATGCCCGAGCGTGCCGCCTCGACCCAACGAAGCTCGCCATTGCGAAAGCGGAATTTCGCCATGCTGGAGCGGCTGGGCATCGTCCGGCACTCCAACAGCGCATGGGCCTCACCTCTGCACATTGTGCCCAAGCCCGGCGGCGGATGGCGGCCGTGCGGTGACTACCGCCGGCTCAACGATGCCACCACCCCCGACCGCTACCCGGTCCCACACATTCAGGACTTTTCTGCCCGGTTGGCGAAAACGACCATTTTTTCCAAGGTGGACCTCATCCGGGGCTACCACCAGGTCCCCGTAAAACCGGAAAACGTACCGAAGACGGCCGTTATAACACCTTTCGGCCTCTTCGAGTTCTTGCGGATGCCTTTTCGGTTGAAAAATGTGGCCCAGGCGTTCCAGCGGCTCATGGACAGCGTCTTGCGCAACTTGTCCTTCGTCTACGTCTTCCTGGACGACATCCTAGTCACGAGCGCGTCCCGGGAGGAGCACCTGCTCCATCTCCGCACGCTCATCGAACGCCTGGGCCAGCATGGCCTGATAATCAACCCCGTGAAGTGCCGGTTCGGCGTCACCGCCATCGACTTCCTGGAACACCGCATCACCAGGCACGGGGCCATCCCTTTACCGGCCAAGGTGTAGGCGGTCAGGAGTTTCCCGCGCCCCGGCATGATCAAGGGGCTCCAGGAATTCCTGGGCGTGGTGAATTTTTATCACTGCTTCGTGCCCCGCGTCGCCCAGCTCCTGCGCCCTCTGCACGAGGCCCTCCGGGGGAAGCCGGGCAAAGGTGATATCGCCTGGACGGAGCAGATGGACGCGGCATTTGCGGGCGCGAAGCTGGCCTTGGCCAACGCCACCATGCTGGCGCACCCGGCGCCCGATGCACCAATCGCCCTCACCACCGACGCGTCGGACTACGCGGTGGGCGCGGTGCACGAACAGTGGGTGAATGGCGCTTGGCAGCCGCTGGCATTTTTTTAGCCGGCAGCTCCGCCCACATGAACGCCGGTACAGCACCTTCGACCGCGAGCTTCTCGGGCTCCACCTGGCGGTCCGACACTTCCGCTATTTTCTCGAGGGTCGCCCGTTCACGGCCTTCGTCGATCACAAGCCCCTTGTTTTCATGATGGCCAAGGTCACCGAGCCGTGGTCGGCCCGGCAGCAGCGTCACCGCTCTGCCGTGTCCGAATACACGACGGACATCCAACACGTCGCGGGTAAGGACAACCCGGTGGCGGATTGCCTTTCCCGGTCCGTCGCACACGCGGTCCACCTCGGGATCGACTATGCCCGGATGGCGGCGGACCAGACCGCCGACCCCGACGTCCAGGCCTTTCGGACCGCCGTCACGGGCCTCCGCGTCACCGAGGTACCATTCGACGGTGTGGGCACTGCCCTCTTGTGCGACGTCTCCCTCGGCCGGCCTCGCCCCATCGTGCCCGCTGGCTGGCAGCGCCCGGTTTTTGACGCCATCCACGGCCTGTCCCACCCAGGCACGAAGGCCTCCCAGAAGCTTGTCGCGGCAAAGTTCGTCTGGCATGGCCTCTGGAAGAACGTCCGCGACTGGGCCAGAACGTGCCTTGCGTGCCAGCGCGCGAAGGTCCACCGCCACAACCACGCCCCGTTGGCCCCGTTTACGGTGCCCGAACGTCGGTTCGACCATGTACACGTCGACTTGGTGGGACCTCTGCCCCCTTCGCGCGGTTTCACCCACGTCCTCACCATGGTGGACCGCACCACCCGGTGGCCGGAGGCCATGCCATTGGCGGCGACGGCTGCGGCTGACGTCGCGCAAGCTTTCATCGCCACTTGGGTTGCCCGGTTCGGCGCCCCCTCAGACATCTCGTCCGACCGCGGCCCCCAGTTCACCTCGGAGCTCTAGGGAGTGGTGGCGCAAGGGCTCGGCGTCAAGCTGCACCGCAACACGGCCTACCACCCCCATGCCAACGGCCTGTGCGAGCGCTTCCATCGCTCGATGAAGGCCTCACTCCAGGCCAGCCTCCGCGACGGCAGCTGGGCCGACAGGCTCCCCTGGGTCCTGCTGGGCCTCAGGACGGCGCCCAAGGACGACCTGCGCGCGTCCCCGGTGGAGCTGGTTTTCGGACATCCGTTGCGTGTACCGGGCGAATTCATCCCCGACTCCACGGCACCTTGGACCGCGACGCAACAGCGCTCCACCCTTCAGTAGACCGCCAGGAGGTTCGCCCCGGTGCCGACGGCACACCATGGTTGCCCGTCCTCACACGTCGCCCCGGATTTTTGCACGGTGGAGTACGTTTTTGTCCGGCACGACGCCCACCGGGCACCACTGCGGCCCCCGTATGACGGGCCCTTCCGCGTGCTGGAGACCGGGGACAAGCACTTCACCGTGGACATTGGCGGTACTCCAGATCGCATCTCCATGGACCACCTCAAGCCGGCCCACCTCGACCTGGACCACCCCCCGCAAGCAGCTCTGCCTCCGCGTCGAGGCCGCCCCCGGCGGGCAGACCCCCGGCACCCCCCACTCCCGCCGTCCCACCACCCCCCAGCCCTGCACGCATCGCCAGAGGGCGTTTCGGCCGGGTCATCCGGCCTCCCCGCAAGCTCACCCTTCAGGTGCGTGGGAATTCTGGGGGGGGGGGGCACGTGTGGCGGACACAATGCCAGCGGGTCATAATTCTGTGCACCAGTGGGTGACGCGAGCGACCAGACGTGGAAGCAAGGTTCGGGCCACGCCCGGAGCAAAGGAGTGATGAGGCTCAGGGTTGAACTGTAATACATGCCCCGCCTTTCGGCCGACCGGCCATGCCGAGGGCAAGGCGTGGCCTCGGGATATATACGCGGGCTCGAAATTCGAGCCCGCCCAGTGCTTACGTGCGAGCATTGAATAAAGTGTTTGGTTTTGTTCAACGCGTGGTGGCCTACCTCCTTGACAAACGAGTTGTGTGTGCATAACACCACAATAGCCTATTTTACTCCCAGGGGTCCCAGGAATACGCACCCAAGATATCGTCGATCGGTTGAGCCGTTTTTGCGGTACCTTCGAATGGACAGACGGACATTTGGTGAGGTGAATTATAGTAAGATGTGTCCAAATCCAAAGAAGGCTGCCAAAGTTCAAGATGGCCACTAAAATCTGAGGTGGCTGCCATAAAAACTCTGAATAGATTCCAATACAGATGTTCTTGGCAGTGTTGTAGGTCTCGAGGCCACATTTTGTCTGTCTTGGTCTCGATCTCGGACATGGTAGCTTCGACTTCAACAGTGGTTCTTGGTGTCAAAATATAGGTTTCTGGGTCAGATAATTCAGTTTGGTATGAAAAATATTTCTCAGGGGAAGGGAAAATACAAAATGGTTACCAAAATAATCTAACATGGCCGCTATTAATCTCGAAGTTAACATTTATTAAGTCATTATGCATTTATTGGTACATATGGGTATGGTGTATTGGTGCAGTGCATGGCAAAGGTATTTCCTCTTTTCAAACAATTCTTCTTTCTCCCACAAAAGACAGGTCCTGGGTTGTAGTTTCGTAAAACATTAATAGTCGTCTTGTAAATAACATGTCCCCACCGGCTTAAATGTTCAGTTTGGAAATAAATCCGTAATTCGGTTAATTGTGGGCATGAGTCAGTTAGATAGGACACAACGCAGCAGGTGGGACATATCTAGTGTTAAAACTGTCGCACTCAGGGTGAGGTTAAATGTAGAGGGTAACCACACCTAAGTGTCACATGCAGTTGTAAAAGTAGTCCTTACCCAGGTATCGTTTCGGCTCGGGTCAAGCTTGGCAAAAGGAGGGGTGCAGTGTTGCGGTTTTGAGAACCCACACTTGTAAATAAATATAACATCATTAAAGGTTAAAGGTAGCACCCCATAGGTAGGCCACCAGCAACACGTAGGTCACCATAGGACGTCAGTTATTTCTTAGTACAGTATATGTGTTTAGATAAGGCCATTCCCAATAATTGCATCTGCGTTGTGTCAATCAAATAAGAGTAGGCCCTTCCGTTCATTTTGGCAGCCTCCCTTCCAAGCGACGCCACTAAGCGCTCCCCAGTCTGTGCCCCATGGCCCCTCCCAATTTGTTACGCGCCTTTGCCAGCAGTGTTCGCAACCTCGCTGGGCTTCCGCCCAAACCAGCCCAGAAACCCACGAGGTAAGGCCCGAAATGGGGGCGGAGCACCAGGATGAAGGTGCGGCCATGTCAACCAGCCATCAAGGCGGAGCCAGTAAGCCAACACCAGCCAACCAGGGCTGAGGTGAGGTCGCCTGACAGAGCGTGGTTTTGGGCTCCGAGAGCGTTCGCTGGCTTGGTTATAAAAGCGCGCACGCAAAGCCCTCGTAAGGACTGCAAGGAATCGCGCTTGGTAAAAGGACTGCTGTGATTTGAAGGACTTGGAAGGACCAATGCGATTATAAAGGACTCGTGAGGAAGGTGCAGTTTGATAAGAACTTACGGAACAGCGCTCATTACCGAAGACTGAAGTCAAGCATTGGTATTACAAAGGACGCGCTGTGGCAACCCGCTGTACTAAGGGCGAGCGCGCGGCACGCATTACCAAGAACCGCAGCGTGCAGGACATTGGGGAGTGGGTGCTTGGGGCGAGTAAGACCGGTAGTGCCAGTTCAAAAGCGCCGGTACACAAATTACGTACGCCGATAGCCCAAGTTTACCTTCCCCCGTCATTATAATTGTCCACTCGCGTTACACTACATGGAGAGCTGCCTGCCGGGTTTCGTCTGCTGGACCGGAGCCGGACTGGAGCCTGGACAGCATCGCCGGACCTTCCACCCTACCATCTGCATCCCCATGTGAGTCTTGAGTCTGAGACCGAATCTGAGAGCGATCGGGCCCGTGTCTAGGGAATAGAGTAAGACTGTCAAAGGCTGCCCTGTGTACTTTTCCTTCCTCTTTCTTTCTTGTACATTCTTTCCTTTCCTCTTCTTCTTTGTACATTTGTATTAAATTGCCCTGTTCTTTCTGGTTTCTCCTTAATCCGATCGTCCTAGTCTTTTCTCCATTGGGTAAACGCGGCACGATTCGGAACCGCTATAATCAGGTTAGCCATTGTTAACAGCTCGGATTGCGGATCGCAGATCGCTATCTGCTCGGCGTTTCCACCTGATATCCATGATTTGAGCGGGAGTTATTCCCTTGCTTCAGGGCTGGTGGTAGTACTTAGGTAATAGGACTAAAACTCGACCAACAACTCTATTTACCACCGACCGGAAGGAACGTTATAACCCCCAGGGTCGCGTCGGCCAGATAAAAGACAAGGGGATTAACCCCCTCTTGATAAGGGGAGAGCCGACATCGGAGATCCGTAACACAAAAAAAAGGAAAAAAGAAAAAAAAAAGATATTGTTGCGGATATGAGGATTGCATTTTTTTTGATTGTGTTGTATTATATTGGAGATGGTGATGAACATTGTTGGATATGGCCCCTCCTGCCTCCAAAGTTGTATAAAGGTAAAAAGGGCGTCTCTGTAATTAGTCCAAAAGCATACACGTCAGCTAATCATAGAAAACCCTTCTTCAGTAGCTTATATCTTATTATGTGTCTTAGGGTAAGGCTGTGTCTCCCATTAACTTAAATACTCCATTGCACCAAGTGAAATAAGAGTAGATCCCCTTTCATTTCCATTCCCAAAACCTCCATTTCCCCTTTCGTCATTGCCAGGCCTCGAGTGCCATTGCCAATTACATCCCCTCCAATTGCCGCCATTGGCCACGAGGCAGGGTTGGGGAAGAAAGGCGTGTCTCCACCTCGTCATAGAGGGGAGGAGTGAGCCAGCCCCGAACAACCAACCGAGCACGAGGGGTTTGGTTTGAGAGGGCGGAGGAAGAGCGTTTGGGGGAGGTTCGCAAAGGTTGAGGGGCGGGGCCTATATAACCCGCCACGGGAAGCTCCCAGGTTGAGACGAGAGGGAGTCCAAGCAGTTGAGACAAGGAGGGAGGAGACAAGAGCTGGGTCGTCAGAGAGTTGCGCTTTTACTGAGTCCAAAGAAAGAGCTGGGTCGTCAGAGCAGATGCGCTTTTACTGAGACAAGCAGCTCCGACCCGTGACTCCGCGCACACGACAGGCTCGGTGGCATCAGCGGCCGTCGAGGTCCAGCCCGACGTCCCGTGCGGGATCAAGCGCCAGCCAGCTCCGTGCCGTCCTCCCCCCTCCAGCCACACACCTCCTTCCAGCAATCCACTCTGCAATTCCCCGCGTGAGTCAGTGTCTTTGTTTGTTCTGTCCTGGGTAGTAAGTAAGCCTGTTAGATAAGCTAAATATTTCACTGTGTCACCTGCATCTCATGTCCCTGTAAATAAACGTGACTGCTTCCTTTTTGCTTACGTGTACATAATAAACCCCGTTACTCTTCTGTACGTCTTCTTCTTCCTCTTTGCATTCGGTCGCTTTAGAGTTTTCCAGATTGAGCAGCTGCGGCGCGATACGGCCAAGGTTTGGGTTGAATCGGGTTTTAGTCGGGGAATAACTGTTCGGCCGCGGTTACACCACCGCTCGGTAAAAATAACATCTGATCCGCGGACCGTAACAATATATATATATATATATATATATATATATATATATATATATATATATATATATATATATAGTTGTGGTTTTGAGAACCCACATTGGGAACATCATTAAAGGTTAAAGGTTGCACCCCATAGGTAGGCCACATGCAACATGTAGGTCACCTGAGGACGGTAGTTATTTCATAGTATGTGTTTAGATAAGGCCATGTCCAGTAGTTGCATCTGCGTTGTGTAAAACAAATAAGAGTAGGCCCCATTCATTCAATTTTGCAGCCTCCCTTCCATCGACGCCATTAAGCGCGAGCCAGTCTGTACATCGCCCTCGCCCTTTAGGTTGCCAGCAGCCTTCGCGAACTCGTTGGGCTTCCGCTCAAACCAGCCCAAAGGCGACAAGGTAAGGCCCGAAAAGGGGGCGGAGCACAAGGGTGGAGGTGCGGCCACGTCAAGAAGCCATCAAGGCGGAGCCGGTAAGCCCTCAACAGCCAACCAGGGCTCGAGTGGGATCGCCTGACAGGGAGCATCTAGTAAGTTCGAGAGGGTTCGCTGGGCAAGGCTATATAAGCCTTTGCACAAAGCCCTTGAACAGGACTGGGACGAGAGTTGAGTTATGAGCAGGGAGAGAGAGGCGCTTGACCTGATTGGAGCTGAGTTACGGGAGAGACGTGCTGTGGCAAGCATTTTACAAAGGGCGGGCGCGCGGCACAGTCCCGGCACACGCTGCAGGAGAAAGACGTTGGTGAAAGGTGCTTGGATCGATCATAGTAATACCGGGAGCGTGTGTAAAGGCGCCGGTACACGTATTACGTACGCCGTCTGATCGCCAGCTTACCTATCCCCCGCTATATAATTGTCCGTTTCGCGCTACGCCATGGGGAGAGCTGCCTGCCATCTTCCACCATCTGCACGGTACGAGTCGGGGACCGGACGAGCTGTGGACCCTTGGACCCTCAACCCGACCATCTTCAAACCCCGTGTGAGTGACCCTGAGAGTGAGTCTGAGAGTGAACGGGCCCGTATCCAGGGATAAGTTAAGACTGCTATTAAGGCTGCCCTGTGTATCTGCTTCTTCCTCTTCCTTGTAAATTCTTTTCTTCTTTTCCTCTTATAATTGTACAAAGTGTAATAAATTCCTTGTTCTTCCTGGTTTCCTCTCAATTCGACCATTTTAGTCTTTTCCTCAATTGGGTAAGCGTGGCACGATTAAGAACCGCTCCAATCGGGTTTAGTTCCTGTTAATGGCCCGAATCGCGGCTCGCTTTGCTCGGCATGTCCACTAACGCCGTGGTTCGGGTGGGGTTATCTCCTTGCTTCACGGTCGGTGTTAGTACTTAGGTAATAGGACTAAATTCGACCAACAACCCAATTTAACACCGACCCGAAGGAACGTTATTGCTTCGGATCGCGTCGGCTAGTAAAAAGGACAAGGGGATTAATACCCCCTTGATAAGGGGAAGGCCGACGTTAGAGTTCCGCAACAATTGGTAGTCAGGAGTGGGGATTTGGAACCTGGGACTAAATTATTTAGACCAAATTTTGGACACCAATTTTGCATATTGGCCGCAACAATTGGTGTCAGGGAAGTGGGATTTGGACCCGAAGTGCGCCGAACACACTCCAAATTACGAGCGGCCAAAATTTATTTAATTAACACCTAAATTTGAATCGTGCCATGGATAGCTAAGGTGGTCAGATGCCGGTGGGAGTAGATGAGGAGGAGTTAGAATCGACCCAGGACCCCCTGGAAAAATTGGGACAATTGGAAGAAATGGAAGAGGAAATTGAAGAGGGTGCAGCAGTAGGGGTTGCAGGCGAGTAAAATGGCGGCGCCTCGCACATGGCGACGAGGGCTGCGCCCGCTGCGCAAATGGGGGTGGCCGACATGCAAGCCTTCATGGCGCAATTCATGGCGGAAATGAAACGAGAGAATGACAGTCTTGAAAAAATAGGAGAACAATTGGAGCAAATGAGGGATGAAGCAAGGGGTACCAGCGAGCGATTGGAAAACGGATTGGGAGAACAATTGGGAAACCAAATTGGGGGATTGAAAAATGATATGGGAAATCTAATTGAAGGGTTTGGAAACAGAATGGGTGACCGAATAGAAAAAATGGGGGAGACCATTGATCGCATGTTGAGCGAGGTTGCATTTGTACGCGACGAGGTAGCGTGATTTGAGAAGCGCTGGGAAAGCGAGGTTGAGCCAAGCACAGCCGGGTGGACCGGGGTAGAAATCGCGACACGGGGTATGGAAAAGCCGACGACTGCCGAAGTAGAAGAGAAAATTTTATTAGCGCCAGCGGTCGTCGAGGAAAAAGAAAATTAAATAATTATGGTGGAAATTGGGGTTAAGGAGACGGCAGAAGCAGAAATCAAATCGGAGATTGAGCTGGAATGTACACAAAGTCCATGTTCGCATCATGATGCCATACTTGTTAACCCCAATGGAAGTTTGCAGTTGGTGCAGGAGAGAAGAATCCCAAAGGTGAGCAGGATTGTATATGGCGTGAAAAGGTTTGGCGCGAAAGTGTTTGGCGCGAAAGGATTTTTCGCGCGCTTGGGATCCCGGCGTCACCCGGGCGCTTGTGGAAGGTCCGTGGTGCGCTGTATGAAAGGAAATGGCGTGCGAGTGAGGAAAAGGTGTGCGCCGGAGCGCGAGTGTGATACAGAGTGTGGAAGTGAGAGTGAGTGCGACACAGAGTGTGAGATGGATGGAGAGAGTGTGCGAGAATGCACACCAGAGTTGGTTGTGGAGAGTGTGCGAGAGTGCACACCAGAGCACGTGATTGGGTGTGCAGCAGGGGATTGCACACCCGTGGGTAGGTGTGCGCTGAGTGGGTGTATGCAGGAGTGCACACCCATGGTAGTTACAGAGGATGTAACGGAGTGTGTGGAAGGAATGAGTGTGCCTGAGTGGTGTGCACCTGAGTGTGGAATGAAAGAGTGTGCATGAGAGCATGCGGTGGCGGAATTAACAGAGTGTATGGGAGGTGCGAGTGAGAAAAGGGTCGCGTGGTGTGAGAATGCGACTCGAGCATCGACGCAGACCGGGGCAGCGGTTCGGCTGACGGATAGCCGACGTGAGTTCTTGGGGCGTGGTGTTCTTTGCGTGCTGCGGGGGCCGGCAGGGATCGTTGCCGCGGAGCTCTGGCAAGGAGCGCCGTGCACGATTCGGGCCAGGCCCCGCCCTGTATGGTCGGTGCCGCGCCTTCGCGGGCAAGGCGATCGGCACGATTCTGGGCGAGGT
The DNA here is from genome assembly GCF_964187855.1 of Myxine glutinosa. NCBI lineage: Eukaryota > Metazoa > Chordata > Myxini > Myxiniformes > Myxinidae > Myxine > Myxine glutinosa. The sequence goes on along the minus strand of NC_136265.1, from coordinate 65,920,296 downwards.
CGGCCAGGTCGGACCTTCGCCCCCTAGTGGGCGCGGTGCTTCGACCGGGGGAGGTTGGGTCATCGGGACGGAGATCGAAAGGCTCCGTGCTGGGATGGCGCCTGGAAACTCGGTCCGAGTATGCCTCCTCCCCAGAATCGAAAATGCTGGACGGACCCAACCAACAGGAGACCAAACCACCAGTAAGCATTGCTTGGCTTTTCGAAGCCGAGCTGTGACAATGTATTGCCGCACCGGGAGGCTTGAGTGCAGTGGACAAATGGCGATAGTGAGGCAGAGGGATGGTAGCTCTCCCATCCCTCACTTTGGGGCAGAGGAGCAGTAGTTTATGGGGTTTGGCAGTGTAAGCTAGCCAGGGAGGGCTAGGATAATGTTAGGGATTAGAAATGACAGTAGGGACAAGATTTAAGTCGTGACATTGTACAAGTAGTGCGGACGTAGTCAGATTTGGTGGATGATAATGACAAGGGATGTGCTCGTGTAAAGGGATGACAGGGAAAGCACTAGTATTAGGGGAAAGAGTTCACTAGATGATGCTGTGTGTGTGAGCTTGAGGATGCGCTTTAGGTGCAAATGAGGAATTGTGAATGGGAGTCTTTGTGGTGCTGGTGAGCAAATGAGGCAATGCTTGAGAATGATGTGTGTGTGTGTGTGTGTGTGTGTGTGTGTGTGTGTGTGTGTGTGTGTGTGTGTGTGTGTGTGTGTGTGTGTGTATATGAGTAGAGTATTGATGATGTGTGTTATGGCGATGAGTGCATTGACTTGCATGGGGTGCAAGTGAATGAATGGTGTGGAGTGAGTAGTCTGGAATGAGTGGTGTGGAGTGCATGGTGCGAAAGAGTGGATGGGGGAAGATGGACCCCTTCACGAATACCCGGGGAGGGTAGTTTAAAGTTAGGTAGAGGGAGCAGGTAAATTTGTTGGATATTGACATCTGTGGTGCGTGTAGTAGTAAAGAAGTGCTTTGAGGGGGTGCATAAGTGTGTGGAATGGCTGGGCCTGTGAGACTGTTGGTAAGTATGGTTATAGGGGCACTCCGCCACTGGTAGTCTGTCGGCCAGGTGAGGCCGCAGGTAGGCTCTGGGAGCCAGGTAGTGTTCAAAGTTAGAGTTGTGGGGCCCGAGGATCCTAAGGAGAGGACCCGGGTAGCCCAATGCCAGAGGGGGCATTAGTGGGGTGAGAGCGCCAGGGGGGCCTTCCCCAGGTTAGGGTAGTGTGAAGGAGCATGGCAAGCTCGGGTGGCGACGTCAGTGGTGGAGGTGCGCAGGTAGGTAGACCTGCTGGTGGAGCCACACGACCCAGCCCCGAAATTGTGTGAGGGCACAGTATTGAAAAATGGGGGGAGTGAGACCCCAAATTGGGAGGCACCACAGTATGGTCAATGGGAATTGGTTTTTAGAACCACATAGTGTAAAGTGGCCAATTGGATTGGCAGGGCAAGACCCCGGGTAGTGTAAGAGAGTTAAGGTCAAATAGAAGATAGTTAGGAGGAAAATCTCTTCGCACCATCCACATCCACTCACCAAGGTGATAGGACTCCACACCAGGTTTTGCAAATGTTTGGGATGGAAAGACGCATCATGACGTGGGTGAGACATTGTGTGTTATTCCATCCCTTCCTTCTTGGGAGGGATTGGAGACGAATTTGGTTTAGGGGGAGATATGGGAGACGAGACGGTAGAGACGAAATTTGTAAATCTATCTATAATTCCAGCAATCTCTGTGTGTGTGTGTGTGTGTCTGTCTGTGTGTTTGTCTGTGACCGCTGTTTCTCGACAACCACGGGTCCGATATACTTGAAACTTGCCAGGTATATTGCTGGGGACCCGAGGATGTGCCTTTTCAAGGTTTCATATTAATCGGACAATTACTTACCGAGATATGTCCAAAAAACGCTTCAACCAATCAGAGAGCAGCGAGCTATCACGTGTGCCGAACCGTTAATGCAATGCAAGCGTTAATGCGTTAATGCAAGGCTTTTCGTTTTTTTCCCTCTTCTCTTTCTACTTTTCCTTGCGATTAAATTGCAAACAGCCAAAATACGTTGGCGCTAATTGAATAATTGGCCATTAACACTAAAATAATCGTAACTGCGATATGCCAACTTCCGGACAGTGCAGCCTTCCATGTTGTTGTTGTTTGCAGCAGCTGTTTGCAGCAAGGGAAGGCTTTTCTTTTTTCCCCTCTTCTCTTTCTACTTTTCCTTGCGATTAAATTGCAAAAAACCAAAATACGTTGGCGATAATTGAATAATTGGGCATTATGTTTTACAACTAATAAAAACGAATTTGCGATTCATTCGCTTTCCTGCGCGTTTGTGTACGCGATGGCGATTTCTTTACCAAACTCCGGAAGCCGTTCGCTTTGGACCAAACCATTGCATGTAAATAGAGGGGGGGGTTCTGTGGTCGTTGCGAATGGACCAAACCATTCATGTAAATAGAGGGGGGGGATTGTCACTGTACTCGCAAGCCGTTCGCCGTTCGCTTTGGCGTTGCGAATGGACCAAACCATTTCATGTAAATAGAGGGGGGGGATATAATTTTAGATAGATATATAGTACGGGCATATATATAGTACGGGCATGCCCTAGTTGTGTAAATACGGGGAAGGGCAAGGGTAGTGTAGGTGACATGGGGGGTGACGTACGAGTAGGGATGAGCTTTCTCCGCTCGCTCTCCCGCACCCCTCATATCGCATTGCCTTGTGATTACGTGTACCCTTGCGCCCTTGACCCCGCTAACCTCTGCTTTGTCTTCCTCCCCACTCATGGACCCATGGTCTTTTGTCGAGGGGAGTGTGCAGGTGTCCTAAGCCGTGTGGCCGCACTCTGCGCTGCACCCTGCTGCCTGCACTGATACACCATATGGACCAAATGTTCTGTGGCCTGGCACCTTTGCTGGAGCAGACCATTGCTCCCAGCAGCATCTTACTTGCGGACCACTGTTCTTACGTGGCGCACATGCCAAGCAGCCAAAATAAAAAGCGGCTGTGGCTTGTGCCCTTTTTACCAATTAATCTTTGGTGTGCCCGGACACCGGTGTGTACCCCGGTTTAGAATAGGTACACCATATCCCTGCGTGTCGTAAGAGGCGACTAAAAGGGTTGGCGTCAGGAAGGGCATCCCGCCATAAAAACATTGCCTCAAAAAGAGAACCATGACAATTACAACGAGATTTGGGCAGGGTACAGCCCGAAGTACCCCTTGGGGGACCCCCACTCCCTCTCGTCAAAACTCAAGGTGGGGACCCGATCGAAGCAAGGGTGGAAATCACTCCATTTATGACGACGAAAAGTCTGATGCCCGACGTGGAGATCGGTTTCTGAGGTTTGGGACGTGGAATGTAGCGACAATGACAGGGAGATCAGGAGAAGTGGTGGAAGTATTGGTCAGACGAAGAGTGGACATATGTTGTGTGCAGGAGACAAGATGGAAGGGAAGTGGTGTGAGAATGGTGAAGGGTAGGCAGGGACAGAAATACAAGTTTGTGTGGCAAGGGTGCCTGGAGGGCATGAATGGTGTTGGTGTCCTGTTTTCTGAGGAGTTTGTAGACAGTGTGGTGAGTGTGACGAGAGTGAGTGAAAGGTTGATGATGGTGAAAATGATGATTGGAAAGCTCTTGGTGAACGTCATCTCGGGATATGCTCCGCAGGTTGGTCGGAGCGATGAAGAAAAGGACAAGTTCTGGTGTGCAATAGAGAAACTGATGGAAAACGTGAAAGATAAGGAAGTTGTTGTGGTAGGAGGAGCCCTAAATGGACATGTGGGAAGGAGTATGGACGGATTTGAGGGAGTTCATGGGGGTTACGGATATGGTGTGAGAAATGGAGAAGGTGAAAGGATTTTGGAGTTTGCTGATGGAGCTGATTTGTTGATTTGCAATACTCAGTTCCAGAAAGAGGATAATAAGCTTGTTACATACATGTCAGGTGGGTCGACGACAACTGTTGACTACCTGCTGGTGCATAGGCGAGATAGGGGGCATCTCCGGGACACAAAGGTGATCCCGGGGGAGGACGTTGTTTCACAGCACCACTTGGTTGTCTGCGACATAAGGTTGAAAGGTGCGAGGAGAGCTCGGCGGGTGAAGTACCAACCGAGAATGAAGGTGTGGAGGTTGAAAGAGGTGACAGTGAGGAAGGCATTAAAAGAGAGGCTGAGTATGGTAGAGGATGATGTGGTTGAGCTTGAAAGTCGTTGGATGTCAATGAAAGAAAGTCTGTTGGGAGCCATTGGTGAGGTATGTGGATGGACAAAAGGACCACCGAGGCACTGGGAAACATGGTGGTGGGATGATGAAGTTGGAAAGAAGATTGACAAGAAGAGGAAGAAGTTCAAGGAGTGGCAGAAGGCGAAGGGTACGGGGGCAGAAAAGGAAGAGCATGAAGTTATAAGGCAGCCAAGAAGGCTGCAAAGAAAGAGGTAGCAAAGGCGCAGGAGGCATGTCGGAAAATGTTCGGAGAACGCTTGGATTTGGAAGAGGGTCAGAGAGCGGTATTCAGGATGGCAAAGCAGATAGTGAAAGAGAGGTGTGATGTGATGGGGGTGAGTTGCTTGAAGGATGACGTGGGACAAATCATTGTGGACCCAGATGGAATTAAAGGAAGATGGAAGAGATATATGGAAATACTGTTGAATGCAGAGAATGAATGGGATGGCAACATAGATAGTAACCCAGTTTTAGGACCGGCAGAGAAGATAACCGAGAAGGAAGTTGAGGAAGCGATTAAAGCAATGAAGAGTAGAAAAGCGAGAGGGCCGACGGGAATTGTGGCAGATATGTTGAAGGCAGCGGGAAATTGGGGTGTGAAGAGAATGACAGAGATCTGCAATCTGGTGGTGAAAGAAGGCCACATTCCAGTGGGTTGGGAACTGAGTAGCCTCGTCCCTCGAAACAAGGGGAAAGGTGACCCTCTGGACTGTGGCTCGTATCGAGCGATAAAGTTATTGGAGCATGGAATGAAGGTATTGGAAAGGGTGTTGGAGAGGAGGATAGGGAAGAAAGTGAAGATTGACGAAATGCAGTTTGGATTTAGGCCAGGAAGAGGAACGACAGACGCGCTTTTTATTGTGAGGTAGTTGCAGGAGAAGTACATGGAGAAGAGGAAGAAGTTGTTTCTTGGGTTTGTTGATCCAGAGAAAGCATTCGATAGGGTTCCACGTGAAGTAGTGACATGGGCATTGAGGAAGTTAGGAGTGGAGGAATGGTTGATCAGAGTAGTGATGGCAATGTACAAAAGAGCGCGCACAGCTGTAAGGACGAAGGACGGGAACAGTGGTGAGTTTGAGGTGAAGGTGGGAGTGCAGCAGGGGTCGGTACTAAGTCCACTACTATTTGTAGCTGTGACGGAGGTGCTAGCTCGGAACGTAAAGGAGGGTTTACCGTGGGAGTTGTTGTATGCAAATGATGTGGTGTTGATTGCAGAAAGTATGGATGGACTGAAGGAGAAGATGAACAAGTGGAAGGAATGTATGGAGACGAAAGGTCTGAAGGTGAATATCGGAAAAAACAAAGGTGATGGCAAGTGGTAAAGCATTTGGTGAGGTGGAAAGAACTGGGAAGTGGCCATGTGCTATGTGCAGGAAAGGTGTCGGAGTGAACTCAATTCAATGTACAATGTGTGCTGAGTGGGTTCATCAAAAATGTAGTGGTTTGAGAGGGTCATTAACCAGTGTGGCAGCTACATTCAAGTGTAAGGTGTGCACAGAGGGAGCTGCAGATGGAGGAAATGTTGAGTTGGATCTTTGAGACGGCGTGAAGCTGGAAGGTGTGAAAACATTTTGTTACCTAGGAGACATGCTGAATGGAGAAGGTGGATCAGACTCGGCAACGGTTGCTAGAGTGAGATGTGCATGGAAGAAGTTTCGGGAACTGGGTGGCATGCTGACGAGGAGGGGAGTGTCGTTGAAGCTGAAGGGAAAGGTGTATGCTGCATGTGTGAGAAGTGTTATGATTTATGGGAGCGAGAGATGGGTAATGAACGCAGAGCAGCAACGAAGGCTGGAAAGGGTGGAAATGTGAATGGTTCGGTGGATGTGTGGAGTATCGTTGAGAGAGAGGAAGCCAAATGATGAATTGCGAAAGATGATGGGAATAGAGCCTGTGATTGATGCTGTGAAGAGAAACAGGTTGAGATGGTTGGGTCATGTGTTGAGGAAGGATGAAAGTGACTGGTTGAGAAGAGTGATGGAAATGAATGCAGAAGGAAGGAGAGGATGGGGAAGACCGAGAAAGACTTGGCTAAAGATGGTCGAAGAAGAAATGCGGGCCAGGGGGTTAACAAGGGTAGATGCAGAAAATAGGGCAAAATGGAGAACATTGCGATGGGGACCGCAGGGCTAACCCCCGCTCTTGCAGGGAAAATGGCCTTTTAAAATGCCTGTTGTTGTTTTGTTTGGTGTGCCCGGACAAAAAGATGGTAAACTTCAACGATGGCACACCGAAGATCCATGAAGCCAGAAGGAAGAAGATACAACGGCCCAGCAGTCGAGCCAAGCACAAGGCATCATTTATTATTTCTGAAATGCTTTTGTGCATTGGTGATGGTGCTTTTTGTGCATTTTTTTTAAATTATGGTGCATTTAGTGTGCATATGAGTGCATGGTGTATTGGTGCAGTGCACGGCAATTGTGTTTCCTCTTTTCAAAATTCCTTCTTTCTCCCACAAAAGACAGGTCCTGGGTTGTAGTTTTGTAAATAATTAGTGTCTTGTAAATAACATGCTCCCCACCGGCTTCATGTGTAGTTTGCAAATAATTCCGTAATTCGGTTAATTGTGGGCGTGAGTCAGTTAGGTAGTATACAACGCAGCAGGTGGGACATGTCTAGTGTTAAAACTGTCGCACTCAGGGTGAGGTTAAATGTCGAGGGGAACCACACCTAAGTGTCACACTAATTGTTATAAGAGTCGTCCTGACCCAGGTATCGGAAGGCGGCCGTCCTCACTGATATGTGGTTCGGCTCGGAACGAGCCTGGCGAAAGGAGGGGTGCATTGTTGCGGTTTTGAGAACCCACATTGGTAACATAATTAAAGGTTAAAGGTTGCACCCCATAGGTAGGCCACATGCAACACGTAGGTCACCTTAGGACTGTAGTTATTTCATAGTATGTGTTTAGATAAGGCCATGTCCAGTAGTTGCATCTGCGTTGTGTAATACAAACAAGAGTAGGCCCCATTCGTTCATTTTTGCAGCCTCCCTTCCATCGACGCCATTAAGCGCGAGCCAGTCTGTACATCGCCCTCGCCCTTTAGGTTGCCAGCAGCCTTCGCGAACTCGTTGGGCTTCCGCTCAAACCAGCCCAAAGGCCACGAGGTAAGGCCCGAAAAGGGGGCGGAGCGCAAGGGTGGAGGTGCAGCCACGTCAAGCAGCCATCAAGGCGGAGCCGATAAGCCCTCACCAGCCAACCAGGGCTCGAGTGGGATCGCCTTACAGGGAGCGTCTAGTAAGTTTGAGAGGGTTCGCTGGGCAAGGCTATATAAGCCTTTGCACAAAGCCCTTGAACAGGACTGGTACGAAAGTTGAGTTATGAGCGGGGAGAGAGAGGCGCTTGACCTGATCGGAGCTGACTTACAGGAGAGACGTGCTGTGGCAAGCATTTTACAAAGGGCGGGCGTGCGGCACACGCTGCAGCCGAAGGACATTGGTAAAAGGTGCTTGGATCGATCATAGTAATACCGGGAGCGCATGTAAAGGCGCCGGTACACGTATTACGTACGCCGTCTGATTGCCAACTTACCTATCCCCCGCTATATAATTGTCCGTTTCGCACCTACGCCATGGGGAGAGCTGCCTGCCGTCTTCCACCATCTGCACGGTACGAGTCGGGGACCGGACGAGCTGTGGACCCTTGGACCCTCAACCAGATTCATCTTCAAACCCCGTGTGAGTGACCCTGAGAGTGAGTCTGAGAGTGAACGGGCCCGTGTCCAGGTATAAGTTAAGACTGCTATTCAGGCTGCCCTGTGTATCTGCTTCTCCCTCTTTCTTATGCATTCTTTTCTTCTTTTCCTCTTCTAATTGGACGAAGTGTAATAAATTCCTTGTTCTTCCTGGTTTCCTCTCAATTCGACCATTTTAGTCTTTTCCTCAATTGGGTAAGCGTGGCACGATTAAGAACCGCTCCAATCAGGTTTAGTTCCCATTAATGGCCCGAATCGCGGCTCGCTTTGCTCGGCGTGTCCACTAACGCCGTGGTTCGGGTGGGGTTATCTCCTTGCTTCACGGTCGGTGTTAGTGCTTAGGTAATAGGACTAAATTCGACCAACAACCCTATTTAACAGCGACCGGAAGGAACGTGATAGCTCCGGATTGCGTCGGCTAGTAAAAAGGACAAGGGGATTAATCCCCCCTTCATAAGGGGAAGGCCGACGTTAGAGAACCGCAACAATATATATATATATATATATATATATATATATATATATATATATATATATATATATGTATATATATATATATATATATGTATATATATATATATATATATATATATATATATATATACATATATATATATATATATATACATATATATATATATATATATATACATATATATATATATATATATACATATATATATATATATACATATATATATATATACATATACATATATATATATATATATATATATATATATATATATATATATATATATATATATATATATATATATATATATATATATATATATATATATATATATATATATATATATATATATATATATATATATATATATATATATATATATATATATATATATATTGTTGCGGTTTTTAGAACCTTCACATGTAAATTTAGTATTAAATTCCTTTATAAATAAACCCCTGTGTACATTTCCCCTTAATTGGCTGTTAATTGAAATAAGTGCACCTTAGTTAGTCCATGTACAACACGTAGCGAATCATAGGACCTCTCTATAGTTATATCGTTATTCTGTGTTCCAGGCAAGGCCGTGTGTCCAATAATTGACTCTCCGTTGCATCAAATCAAATAAGATAGGATCCCCTGCAATATCCCCATGGCCTCCTAAAAGTGCCAGTAAGGCAGCGTTCGCTGCCCTTTGGCTCGGGCTCATTTGATTGCCCCAAGACGCCATTGCCCATGTGCTCCATCTCGGAAAAGAAGAGGGAGGAGCCGGCAGAGTACGGGCGTGGCACCACCTCATCATAAAAGGTGGAGTCAGCCAGCCCTTACCAACCAACCAGGAATCAGTGGGCATGGCTTGAGAGGGCGGAGAGAGAAAGATCTGGCAGGTTCGTGAGGGTTCCATGGGGGTGGAGATAAAAACCTGTTGCGCGGAGCCCCCACCGTAGTTCTGTGGAGGGAGGCGCTTGAGCAAGTTACAAGAGGGAGAGGGAGAGAGACGCATGAGCAAGGTGCACAAGTTGAGAGGATCGTTCATTCATTTGCTTGGCGCGAAGGTCCTGCGGCGAATGAGAATCGGCACGCCCTGCTCACGATACCAACCAGCACTGACGACCGGGTTTTTCGTGGCGGAACAAGAACAAGTGCGTGCACGCGGACCTCGACGTCGTGCCGCGATCCTCGGACCTCCCTGTCGCCCGTTCTGTGGACCGACTGCTCTTCTCTTCCCTCCATTCAATTCCCAATTCGTGTACGTGAGTTTGGCTTGTTTTGTCTTGTCCCTGGGAATAAGTTAAGCCTGTTTAAGGATTGCACTGTGTCTCCTCTTCTGTATATTACCTTCGTTTCTTCTTCTTTCTTTGGTTTGTTGTAAATAATAATAAATACCTGTTCCTCCTTACTTTGGTTTCTTTCTCATCCGACCGCTTTAGTGATTTCCCGATTGAGTACCTGTGGCACGATTTTGGCCGAACCGCTTCGCAATCGGGTTTAGTCTATTGCTAACGGCTCGGATTCCGGACTGCTAAACCGCTCGGCAAAATACCATCTTGTCCGGGATTCGAGCGTTACTTGTCTCCCTGTTCTGTGGAGGGACTGATAAAGGTATTCGGGATAAACCCTGGACCAATAACCCTGATCAGTTCCACCCCACAGAAGAGCGTTACAAGTACCAGGACCGGTCGGACGGCCAGCTTAAAAAGACGAGGGGATTAAACCCCCCTCGGTAAGGGGAGTGCCGTCCCCCGGATTCCGTAACAATTGGTGTCGGGGAGTGGGATTTGAGGCCCGAACCAAATTTTTAAAACTAAAAATTTGGTCGAAATTACGAGTGGCCGAAATTTCGTGTAATATTCCAAATTAAAGTTATGCCATGGATGATCAAGGCGGTCGGATGCCGGTGGGGGTAGAAGAAGAGGAGTTGGAGGTAACCCAGGACCCCAGGGAGGAATTGGAGGAGGAGAGCGACGAGGATGTGGTGGAGGGGCGTTCAGGCGCACAAGATGGCGGCCTCGCGCACAAGGTTTCAGGCGCACAAAATGGCGGCGCCGCGGAGGCCGAGCCCGCGGTGGCAGCTGGGGCCACTGTGCCAATCGGGTTTGATTTTAGATTATTCCTGACCCAACTGGATGCAAAGATGGATAAAATGAGGGATGAAGCGAGGAGTACCAGTGCCCAAATTGGGAAGTTGGACAGTAAATTTGGGGAATTGGGAAATCAAATCGGGGGGCAAGAAGCCAAATTTGAGGGTTTCGACAACAAATTTGAGGGTTTAGACAACAAATTTGAGGGGTTAGACAACAGGTTGGAAGGGCTGGAAGGTAAATTGGGGGGCCAACTGGAGGACATGGGTAATCAAATTGGGGAAATGAAGAATGGGTTAACGGGGTTGGAAAATCGAATGGCCGCCCAGGAGAACCAGATGGAAGGGGTGAAGAATGGGTTAACGGGGCTAGAAGACAAGATGGGAGGCAAATTGAGGGAGATGGGGGAGCAATCCACCCGGGAAGTCAAAGAAATGGGGGAGCAGATAGAGGAGGTAAAAATCGGGTTAGAAACCAAATTGGACCACCACAAGGGGGATTTGGAGCAGATGAGGGCAGCATCTACCAAAGAGATGGGAGAGATGGGGGAGGATGTCAGGCGAGGTGTGAGCGAAGAGGTCACGGGAGTACGCGAGGAGGTAAAGCGGGGTGAGGAGCGCATGGAGAAAGAGGTGAGGACCAGTACGGCTAGGTTACAGGGGGGCATAGAAGACCTGACGCGGGGAGTAGAGCAGCTGACGGTAGGACAAAAGGAGTTCGGGGAGCAGGTGGAAAAGAACACGGCGGTGATAGGAGGGTTGAAAGTGACACAAAAAGAGATTAAAAAAGAACTGATAGCGACAAAGAAAGAATGTCAGATGGTACACGAGGGGTTGACAAAGAGGTTGGACGAGGTGACAGACACAATGGAGACAAAAGAACGGGAAGTCAGGATGCACATAGAAACGACCAAGGTGGCACAAGAGGGAGAAATTGAAGGGGCGCACCGGGAAATAAAGGAGGTGAGGCAAAAATTAGAGGAAGTGGAAGAGGGGGTAAGTGAAATGAAAAAGAGACGAAGGGAGACTAAGAAGGAGATAAAGGAGGAGGTAATGGAATTGGTGCAAGGTCTGTGCTCACAGCGTGATGATGTGCTTACTGACCAAATAAAGAGTTTGCAGGTGGCGGAGGAGGAGCGGAAGAGAAGAGGTGCCGAGGTGAGTGGCGATATGCTCGGGGATGTATATGGTGTGAGGGGAGATTCAGTGAGCTTGGGTGTTGGTTTAGACCCGGGCGTTCATGAAAGGCCGCTGGTGAGGTGTGCGACTGGTGCAGAGTGTGTGGAAAGAGGAGGTGTGCAAGGATGTCCGACTATGGGGTGTGTGAGGAAAAAGTGTGCGCCGAGGAGTGAGTGTGCTGTCGAGAGTGAGAGTGAACGCACGACGGAGTGTGGTGGTGAGAGTGACATGGAGTGCGAGTCGGTTGTGGCAGGTGAGAAGGAATGCACACCTGGAATGGAAGAATGCACACCTGGAATGGTCGAGCGTGTGCGGGAATGTACACCTGAGTTGGGGGTGGCGCGGGTGCGAGAGGGCACATTGAAGTGCGTGATTGGGTGTGCAAAACAGTGCACACCCCTGGTTGTCACAGAGGATGTGACCAAGGAGTGGGCACGAGGAGATGTGTTGATGAAGTGTGCGAACGACGAGGATGTGCCAAGGTGTGCAGTGGTCAGGTGTGGTTTTTTTTTTTTTTTTGTATACAAGATCGAGGCTCGTGAAAGAGCGAACATTAATCACACAGAAAGACAAACAGACACACAAAACAAATAACATCGGGAGCGGTAGACAAGATGGGGAGGGAGGGGGAAGGACACAAACACAACATTTGAGAGCAGGGACCGAGAGACATGGAGACATCGAGAGAACTATGGGAGGGAGAGGGCTTTGGGGGGGAGGCATGGGAAGGGGGGGGGGGGGGGTGGGAGAGGTATAAAACATATGGACACTGCCAAGACTTCCAGGAAAGAAGTTGGAATTTCAAACAAGGTGGATCTGGGGTGAATTAGTGGGGGTAGAAAAGATAAAGGTTTTGGATGGGTGAAGATAAGAGATGGTGGTGAACAGCTGTTTTGAAGACCTGGAGGGAGGAGTGTGATTGAAGTGAGTGTGGGAGTTTGTTCCAGAGGCGGGAGAAAAGAGGTATGAAAGAGTGAAGGTGAGCAGAGAGCCGAGATTTTGGCAGTTTATCCATCAGAGGGTGGCTGGCAGATCTTGTGCGACCTGTAGGAATATTTGGGGGACAGAGCACAGAGAGAGCTGGGGGAGCAAGGCCGGAGAGGAGTCGGTAGAAGACAGAAAGACCACCTATCTGCCTGCGGTGAGTGAGTGAAAGGCCCTCAGAGATAGCTTCATCGCGGGAGATTCCAATGATTCTGAAAGCTTTGGATTCAACAGCGTGAAGCCGAGCCAGGTGTGAGGAAGGAGCACCAGCCCAGAGGGGGGAACAGTATTCCATTGAGCTGCGGATGAAAGCCTTGTATGTGGTGAGGAGCTCAGGTGTGCCAAGGAAGGACTTCGCACGACGGAGGATGCCCAGTCGGCGACTGGCTTTGGAGGCCAGCTTGGAAATGTGGTTTTCCCAAGAAAGATCATGGCAGATGGTGAGACCCAAAAGCTTGAGCGACAGAACTTCTTGGAGAGGATTGTTGAGAAAGTAGATGGGAGGGTTGTCCAGTCGATCTTTTCGGAGAGACATAGTAAGAGTGTGAGATTTGTCAGGATTGAAAGACATGTTCCACATGTTTGACCAGTCTGTGATTTTGTCCAGGTCTTCAGAGAGTGAGGAGGCTGCAGACTGCCGATCTGAGGGAAGAGGAATGGAGCGGCAGAGAGTGGAGTCATCAGCAAAGAGATACAGAGGATTTTCCAGAGAGCCGGAGAGATCATTGATAAAGACCAGAAAAAGCACAGGGCCCAGCACACTGCCTTGGGGAACTCCAGCCTGAACGGGAAGGGGAGATGAGAGAAATCCATTCAGGGCCACACGTTGACTACGACCAGAGAGGAAGTCTGCAAGCCATGCATGGAGATTTCCATGGATACCATAGGAGGAGAGTTTGGTGAGCAGAGCTGGGTGCCAGACCGTATCGAAGGCACGTGATATGTCAAGGGAGACAGCTCTGATTTCCTGTTTGGCATTGAGGACCTCCATCCATTGTTGAGACAGCAGAAGCAGCATGTCCAGAGTAGAGTGACCTGGTCTGAAACCAAATTGATGATCAGAGATCAAGCCATTGGAGAAGAGGAAAGATTTCATATCCGAAGCAATGATGGATTCCATGACTTTGCTGATAATTGGGAGCAGGCTGATTGGTCTGTAGTTGCAAGGATCTGTTTTTGCACCTTTTGTGTGTAAAGCGGTAATGTTTGCTGATTTCCAGGATGCTGGCAGATGACCTTGAGCAAAAGATAGGGTGAAAAGAACAGAGAGAGGGTGAGATAGAGCGGTAGAGCAGGATTTTAGGACCTGTGGGCTGATGCCATCTGGTCCAGTTGCAGAATCAGAGTCGAGGTTTGACAAAAACTCCTCCACCTTGTCAGGAGAGAAGGTCACAGAGTCCAGGAGCAGTTTGGTTCGACTGGGAAAGGTGGGAACAGAGAGAGATGGGTTTGGGACTAAGGATTTTGAGGCAAACACAGAGTTGAGGCATTCGGCTTTGTCACGTGCGATGTCAACTGTGTGGCCATTTGAGGTAAGGGAGGGGATGGAGGGGGAACAAACACCAGAAACGGATTTGACCAGACGCCACCAGGATTTGGAGGAAGGAGACAGGTTTGAGAGTTCATTCTTGAGTGAGGAGACATAGTGCTTCCTGGCACTCCTGAGGGTAGACACACACTTGTTCCGAGCTTGGTGGAAGGAACTGAGATTTCCTTCAGTTGGATTAGCCTTCCAAGAGGCAAAGGCAAGTTGTTTCAGGGCAACTGCCTCACCACAAGATTCAGTGTACCATGGACGGGAGGAAGGGTAAGACAACTGAAGGCGAGATAGGATAAATCTGTGCATGAGAGAGATCAGTTTGCTTTGGAAGAATTCCCAGGAAGAATTGATGTCAGAGGCAGTGGAGATGGGAGACCAATCCAGACGATTGATGGCTGCTTGAAGACCGTCCCAGTCGGCCTGAGTGAAATGCCAGACTCGTCGACGCTGAGGAGGCTCTCTGAGAATGGCCAGAGAGATGTCCACTTTGACAAGCACATGATCAGAAGAACCGATTGGAGCAGAAGAAGAGCAGCAGACATTAGCAGGGAAGTTAGTCATAACCAAGTCTGGAAGAGAAGATACTCCATTGGCTGAGATCCGGGTCGGTAAATTGACAGATTGTGTCAATCCCAGTGAGTCACAGAAGTCCTTTGCTGAGGTGCCATGACTGGTGAGAGAGGAACCCACACCCAACCAGGGGGCATGATGACAATTGAAGTCACCACATATGAGGAAGAGAGAGTTGGGATGAGTGGATAGAAGTTGGTCCATGTTGTCAGACAGTGAAATGTAGATGGAATGTAGATGGAGTATTGAGCGTGAAAGTGTATGGAGCAGTGTATGAGAGAATAATTGTGATTGTGCATTGTATTGAATGTATTGAGTGTAATGAAGTCTGTGAGCGGAATGAGTGTACCTGGGAGGTGTGTAAGAGGAAGTACAATAACGAAGAGTATGGAGACACCTGGATGTGTGAGGAGGAAGAGGAACGAGTGGTGTGAATATGTACGGGGAGCATCGACGCTAAATGGGATAGCGGTTAGGTTGACGTTTAGCCGACGCGGGCACTCGGTGCGCTTTGTTTGTTGCGGGAGCCGGCGGGGATCGGTGCAGCGTCGCTTCTCTTCGGAGCGTCGTGCACGATCCGGGCCGGGGCCGCCCCGCACGGTCGAGTCCGGGCTTGGCCGGGCAAGGCGACCGGCCCGGTTCGAGGGAAGGTAGAAAGGGCCGGCACGGCGCCCCCTTGTGGTTGCGACGTTCCGGCCGGACAAGATTGGACCATCGGGAAGGAGACCGCAAGGCTCTGCGCCGAGGTGGACCGTGGGATCTCGGCCCAAGCAAACCCCCTCCCCTGAACCGAGTGCCGGACGGATCCAACTGCAGGAAACAAACCACCCGCGTTCATTGTTCGGCTTGGCGAAGCCGAGCTTTGAGCATGTAACGATGCACCGAGGCTCAGAATAATGGACGATGGTAAGGGTAGTGAAATTTGATCGGCAAAATTTGATGGGTAAGTTGATTGGCATGATTGGCAAAATTGATTGGCGTGATGGGCAAAATTTGATTGGCGATGGTGATGTAGAGGAATGGCAACTCTGCCATCCCTCACATCCCCCCAGGCACATGAGTTATAGATTATGGGGTTATGGTCGTGTAAACCAAGCCAGGGAGGGTTTGGATAATGGATTAGGGATCTCGAGAAATGACCATAGGTAACGGTAGAGTTAAGTAGCGACATGTACCTGTAGTAGGGGACGTAGGTAGGTTAGTTGGATTATAATGACAAGGGAGCGCAATAGTACAAGGGGCGACTGGGAAGCGCGAGTTTTAGAAGGGCACCAGGTAGATCAGATGATGCCGTGTGTGTGAGAATCTTTGTGTTGAGCAAATGAGGCAATGCTCGTGAATAGTGCCGTGTGTGTGAAGGAGGTGATGGAGCAGCGTATTGTGAAAAGTGTGAGGTGAATGTGAGTTGTATTGAGCGTGAAAGTGTATGGAGCAGTGTATGAGAGAATAATTGTGATTGTGCATTGTATTGAGTGAATGAAGAAGCCTGGGAGGAAAGGAGGGTGCAAGAGCCACCAGACGTGTGTGAGCACAGGTGTGCAAATCCAGGTGAGAATGGTTGTGGGGAATAAATGGTCTGGAGTAAATGGAGTATGGAATGGATGGTGTGGAGTGAGTATGGTGGAAAACGTGGAGTGGAGTGGTTGGTGCGAAGGGGGTGGATGGGGAAGATGGACCCCCATCATGAATACCCGGGGAGGGTAATTTAAGAGTTAGGTAGAGGGTATAGGTAAATTGTGGTTGGATATTGGCATCTGTGGTGCGTGTGGAAGAATGGTGTTTGGATGGGTGCATTAGTGACGTGGAAATGGCTGGTGGTGTGGCCTGTTGGATGAATGGTTGGTTCAGCGCTCCGCCACTGTTAGTCCGTCGGCCAGGTGAGGCCGCAGGTAGGCTCTGGGAGCCAGTTAGAGTTCAATGGGGCCCGAGGATCCAGAGGAAGGACCCGGGTAGCCCAGTGCCAGAGAGGACACCGAGGGGGTAAGCGCCAGGGAGGGCCTTCCCCAGGTAGGTTAGTGAGGAGCAGGTAAGCTCAGGTGGCAACTTCAGTGGTGGAGGCGCACAGGTAGGTCGACCTGTTAGGGGAGCCACACGACTCAGCCCAGAAATTGTGCGAAGGCACAGGGAGTTGAATCGGGGGAGTGAGACCCCAAATTGGTGAGCCACAGATGGTCAATGGGAGTTTGGTTCTTTGAACCGCATAGAGTGAAGATGGCCAATGGTTTGGCAGGGAAGACCCCGGGTAGTGTAAAGTGTGTTAATGTCATTTAGGAAGTAGTTAGGATCAAAAAAATCTCCTCGCACCATCTACACCCACTCACCTGAGGTGACAGAACTCCACGCCATGCCATGGTTTGTTTGTTTTTTGTTGTTGCAAATGTTTTTGGGAATGTGAGACGCATCATGACGTGGGTGTGACATTGTGCTGTTTGTTCCATCTCTTCCTCCTTATGAGGAATTGATGAGGAATTTGAGTGATGGCAAATTTGGTTTCATTGGGATTGTAACGAATTTGGTATTATGGGAGATAGGGGGAAGACAGGACGTAGTGACGAATTTGTAAATTGTTTTGTAAATACGGGGTAAGGGGCAAGGGTGGAGTAGGTGACAGGTGGGGTGGCGTACGTCAGCGACGAGCTTTCTCTGCTCGCTCTCCAGACGCGCCTCACTCTGCATTGCCTTCATTGATGTGTACAGGCCCTTGCGCCCTTGCCCTTGCTGACTCTGCTTTGTCTTCCTTCCCCCTCCCCCCCCCCCCCCCATGGACCGTGCTCTCTGGGCACTGAGGGAGAGCGTGCGGGAGCCGCAATTGTGTGCCCGAGCCCCCGCTGCCAGCTGCCTGAATCGATGCACCACTTATGGACCGCACGTCTTGCGGCCATGCACCACCATATGGACCACTGTTCTGTGGCCGAGCACCACACTGATGGACCCCACGTTTTGGGGCATGAACCCTCTGCTGGGACCGGCCACGATGGCCCAGGAAGATCTCGCTTGCAGACCTCGGTGAGGTGGCACCAAGCCTACAGGTGGACCACCCATAGTTGGCCCCTGTTGGCCATAAATAAAAACAGTGGACACGGTTGTGCCTTTTGTTTTATTACCACCAAATAGGCCGCAAGCAAGAGCAACAAGATGCAGAACGACAACAACTGGAAGAAGCAGAGTGAGCAGCAAGGAACAGCAAGACCATCAGTTGTTTTATTGGTGCTTTGATTGGTGCTTTGGTGCTTGCATGCTCAGGGATGCATTGCAATAAAATTCGGCATCCCTGGGCATGTGAGGTGATGTATCGATGCAGTGCATGCTTTCTCCTCCCTCCCACAGGGTTCTTTTGCTTTTTGTTTCCCAAAGAAAAATGACAGGTCCTGGGTTGCAGTTTTGTAAATAGTCAAAATAATGTCACTTGTAAATAATGCTCCCCACCGTCAATGTTTAGTTTGAAAATAATTCCGCAATTCGGTTAATTGCGGGCGTGAATCTGTTCGGTAGGATGCAACATAGTAGGGGGACATACTTATTTGTGTTTAAATCTGTCACACTCAGGGCAAGGTGAATTGTAGAGGGAAATTACACCTGCGTGTCACATTAAGTTAAAGTTTTTTCGGCCCGAGACGTGCCGTGAGGAATGAGGGTGCTGTTTTGCGGTTTATCGAACCTTCACATGTAAATTTAGTATTAAATTCCCTTATAAATAAACCCCTGTGTACATTTCCCCTTAATTTGCTATTAATTGAAATAAGTGCACCTTAGTTAGTCCATGTACAACACGTAGCGAAACATAGGACCTCTCCATAGTTATATCGTTATTCTGTGTTCCAGGTAAGGCCGTGTGTCCAATAATTGACTCTCCGTTGCATCAAATCAAATAAGATAGGATCCCCTGCAATATCCCCATGGCCTCCTAAAAGTGCCAGTAAGGCAGCGTTCGCTGCCCTTTGCCTTTGGCTGGGGCTCGTTTCATTGCCCCAAGACGCCATTGCCCATGTGCTCCATCTCGGAGAAGAAGAGGGAGGAGCCGGCAGAGAACGGACGTGGCACCACCTCGTCATAAAAGGTGGAGTCAGCCAGTCCTTACCAAACAACCAGAAATCAGTGGGCATGGCTTGAGAGGGCGGAGAGAGAAAGATCTGGCAGGTTCGTGAAGGATCCACGGGGGTGGAGATAAAACCCGTTGCGCGGAGCCCCCATCGCAGTTCTGTGGAGGGAGGCGCTTGAGCAAGTTACGAGAGGGAGAGGGAGAGAGAAGCATGAGCAAGGAGCACAAGTTGAGAGGATCGTTCATTCATTTGCTTGGCGCGAACGTCCTGCGGCGAATGAGAATCGGCACGCCCTGCTCGCGATACCAACCAGCACTGACGACCGGGTTTTTCGTGGCTGAACAAGAACAAGTGCGCGCGCGCGGACCTCGACGTCGTGCCGCGATCCTCGGACCTCCCTGTCGCCAGTTCTGTGGACCGACTGCTCTTCTCTTCCCTCCATTCAATTCCTGCCTGCAATTCCCCATTCGTGTACGTGAGTTTGTCTTGTTTTGTCTTGTCCCTGGGAATAAGTTAAGCCTGTTTAAGGATTGCACTGTGTCTCCTCTTCTGTAAATTACCTTCGTTTCTTCTTCTTTCTTTGGTTTGTTGTAAATAATAATAAATACCTGTTCCTCCTTACTTTGGTTTCTTTCTCATCCGACCGCTTTAGTGATTTCCCGATTGAGTACCTGTGGCACGATTTTGGCCGAACCGCTTCGCAATTGGGTTTAGTCTATTGCTAACGGCTCGGATTCCGGACTGCTAAACCGCTCGGCAAAATACCATCTTGTCCGGGATTCGAGCGGTACTCGTCTCCCTGTTCTGCGGAGGGACTGATAAAGGTATTCGGGATAAACCCTGGACCAATAACCCTGATCAGTTACACCCCGCAGAAGAGCATTACAAGTACCAGGACCTGTCAGACGGCCAGCTTAAAAAGACGAGGGGATTAAACCCCCCTCGGTAAGGGGAGTGCCGTCCCCCGGATTCCGTAGCAATATATATATATATATATATATATATATATATATATATATATATATATATATATATATATATATTGTAACGGTTTTGAGAAGTGTGTAACGAATTTGAGAAGTGTAACGGTTTTTGAGAAGTGTAACAATTTTGGAGGAAGTGTAACGAATGTAAAAAGTATGGTTTTGTTATGTGTAACACCCTGTTAATGTAAATAATGGTCGCAGCCGTCCTCCTAGTTAATTCCATGAAACATACACGCAGGTCACGATATATCTTTTTAAATAGTGTATTTCCTTATTCTATGTAGGCTAAATATGTGTTTCCCACTAGATTGACTTTGCATTGTATCAAACAAAATAAGCATAGGCCCTTGCAATTTCCCCAAACATCTCCGCTCTCCAAAGTTCCTTTAAAAAGGGTGCGAGTTGTGTTCAATCCCGCGAGCCGCTATTGCCCATGTGCTAATCTCGGAGAAGAAAGGCGTGTCTCCACCTCGGCATAGAGGGGAGGAGTGAGCCAACCCCACATGGCCAATCAGCACCGCGGTGAGCGACCCGGTAGGCGTGCCCTCGCAGCCGGCGGCTTGATTCCGCCCCGAGTTATAAAAGCGACTGTAAGGGACTGCTTCACCAGATGACCTGGGAGATGAGCGAAGAGGCGGCACCAAGAGGAGCGGTGAGATGCGAAACGCTCCAAGCCAAAGAGGAGAGGTACTCGGAAAGGAAACCAGCTTTGGAGAGACGCGCTGAAAGGAGGGAGACGGCTCCACCAGAAGGAGAGGAGTAGGTGTGCCCGAGCCAGCGCGTGACGTCTAAAGCATCGGCAGCGGATACGCGACGAAGGATTTTCCCGCCAAAAACCGCGAGGAATTGAGAGCTGCTGCCTCCGACCCTCCTCCCTCTCCAGCAATTCACCTCAAGCCCTACCTGCCTGCAATATCCCCCGTGTAAGTGTGAACGTCGTCTGTCCTACTCGTTGTCTTGGGGTTAAGTAAAATGAATAGAATAAGCTAATGATGCACTGTGTGACTGCTTTCTCCATCCATTGCTTGTAAATAATTTTGGTCGCTCTCTCTTTTTGCTTGTGTGTGTATAATAAATCTGTTCTTCCTCCGTACTCTGTCTTCTTCTCTTTTCATTCTCTTTCGGTCGCTTTAGAGGTTTCCCGATTGAATATCTGTGGTGCGATCTGGTCAACGTCGGGTTCTAATCGGGGAGTAACTGTTCGGACGCGGTAATACCAACCGCTCGGTAAAATAACATCTTTAATCCGCAACTGTAACAATTGGTTGTCAGGAGTTGGATTCGGACCTGGGACTAAATTTGTTAGGCCCAAATTTTGGAACACCAATTGTGTTATCAGTAACAATTGGTGTCGAGGAGTGAGATCGGACCCGAAGCGCGCTTAACGCGCTCAAAATTACAAGCTGCTGGAAATTTGTGTTGTTTTAAAGCAAAACCCGAATTTTGAGATCGCGCCATGGACAATCAAGGCGATCGGATGTCGGTGGGAGAGATAGACAGGGTGGAATCGACCCAGGACCTCGGGGAAATGTATGTGGAGAAAATGGTGGAGGAGAGTAAAGAAGGTGTGGTTGAGGGGGTATCAGGTGCACAAAATGGCACTCTCGCGCACGAGGTATCAGGCACGCAAAAAGGCGCCTCTTACGAGCGCGCGGCAGCCGAGCCCGCGGTGCCAACGGCCTGGGATCCATTTCTTGCAAATTTGTTGAAATTTTTGACCCAGTGGGATGAAGAAAACAAAATGTATGCCCAGGGGCTCATATCCAACAGGGAAATTAACAACATGGGTGTTCAAATGACTAAGGAACTAAAAGAAAGAACTGAAGAAACAACGAACGGAATGAGGGCCGATAGAGAGGCAAGGGAGCAGAGGGACAGAGACCGCAAGTTGGGCGAAAGGGTCCCAGGGGTGCACGAGGAGGTAAAGCGGGTCGAAAAGCGCTGGTTGAGCGAAGCGGAGGAAAGCACGGGTACAATGACGGGGGTAGAAATCGCGACACGGGGTTTGGAAAAGCCGGCGACCGCTGAGGTAGAGGAGGGTGTTTTATTAAAGCCAGCGGTTGCCGAGGTTAATAAAGAAAAAGCAGTGCTGGGAATTAAAATTGAAGAGATGACGGAGGTAGCCCGGGAATTGCAGGGAGAAATGGATTATGTACAAAGTCCCTGCTCACATCACGATGCTGTGCTTAGCCCGAATGGAAGTTTGCAGGTTCGCGTGGAGAAAAGGATCCCCCAGGTGAGTCGTGCTGTTGTGTATTGTGCGGGGAGATTTTGTAAGAGGATGTTTAGCGACAAAAGAATTTTCGCGCGCTTGGGATCGAGGAAGCATCCGGGCGTTGGTGAAGGGTCCCATGTGAGTGGAAATGGCACGCGTGGGAGGAAAAAGTGTGCGTCGGCGAGTGGGTGTGCTATAAAGTGTGGGAGTGAAACCGAGTGCGAGCGAGAATGCACGTCGGGGTGTACGGAGTGTGACCCGAATAGTGAGTTGGTGATGGCGCAGGTGCGAGAGGGCACATCGGAGCGCGAGTGTGAAACCGAGTGCGAGCGAGAATGCACGTCGGGGTGTACGGAGTGTGACACGAATAGTGAGTTGGTGATGGCGCAGGTGCGAGAGGGCACATCGGAGCGCGAGTGTGCAACCGAGTGCGAGCGAGAATGCACGTCGGGGTGTACGGAGTGTGACACGAATAGTGAGTTGATGATGGCGCAGGTGCGAGAGGGCACATCGGAGCGCGAGTGTGAAACCGAGTGCGAGCGAGAATGCACGTTGGGGTGTACGAAGTGTGACACGGAGAGTAAGGTGGTGGTGGAACGTGTGCGAGAAAGCACACCTGAATTGGTCATGGCGCGAGTGTGGGAGAGCCCATCCGAGCGCGTTAGTGGGTGGATGCAAGAGTGCACGCCCATGGTGAGTGTTACGGAGGACGTAACGGAGGAAAGGTATGGACCAAAGTGTGCGCAAGAGTGTGCGCGAGAGGTGTGGTGTGTAACAGAGAGAGCGTTGGTGGAATGTACGGACGGCGTTGGAACGCCAGGTTTTGTGAGGGTGAAAGGGGTAGCGTATGCGTGTGAGCATGCAAGTAAAGCATCGACGGTAACCGGGTTAGTGGTTAGGGCGACGGATAGCCGATGCGAGCACTCGGGGCGCGGGGTGCTTTGTTGGGTGCGAGGCCCGGCGAGGGTCGATGCTGCGTCGCTTCTCTTCGAAGCGTCGTTGCCGATTCGGGCTTGGCCCCGCCCCGCACGGTCGAGTCCGGGCTTTGTCGGGCGAGGCGACCGGTCCGGTTCGAGGGCGAGTGGGAGGAAGCGGAACGGTGCCCCCTCGTGGGGACGGGGTTCCGACCGGGGGAGATTGAGCCATCGGGCCCGGGACCGCAAGGTGCCGCGCCGAGACGGTGCGTGGAATCTCGGCCCAACCAAACCACCTCCCTTGAACCGAAAGCCGGACGGATTCAACCTGCAGGCAACCAAACCACCCGAATTCATTGCTCGGCTTTACGAACCGAGTTTAATGATGTCACGACGCACCGAGGCTAGGATATAGTGGACTGTGATGATGATAGTAGTGATTTGATACGAAATTTATAATAGTGGGTAGAATTGGCAGTAAATGGAAATTTTTTGAATTGGTTGGAATTTGGACGAACAAAATTTATAGTGAGAGACCCCCGATGTGGTGGGATGGGCAATCCACCATCCCTCACACCAAGTGGGGCAAATGCGCAATAGTTTATGGGGTTGATGGCAGTGAAAACTAGCCCGGGTGGGTTAGGTTATATCGTGTGTAGGGATCTAGCGAAGATGACATGAGGTAACGTTAAGATTAGTTAGTGACTGATACCTGTAGTGGGGACGCAGGTAGATTAGTATGGATGATAATGACGTGGGAGCGCAATAGTTTAAAGGGACGACTGGGAAGCGCAAGGTTCAGAGGGGAGTAGTTAGCTGAGATGATGCCGTGTGTGTGAGGATTGAACAGGTGTGATTGCACAGGTGTGCAACTGAACAGGTGTATGTGGCTGTGTGGAATAAATGGTAGTGTGGAATATCTGGAGTATTGGAATGGATGGTCGTGGAGTGAGTATGGTGGAAATTGTGGAGTGGAGTGGATGGTGCGAAGGTGTGAATGGGGGAAGAGTGGACCCCCATCACGGATACCCGGGGCGGGTAGAGTAAGTGTTAGGTAGAGGGTATAGGTAAATTGTGGTTGGATATTGGCATCTGTGGTGCGGGTGAAAGAATGGTCTTTGGATGGGTGCATTAGTGTTGTGGAAATGGCTGGGCGTGGAGCCTGTTAGTGTGTGTAGTTGGTTTGGGCACTCCACCACTGTGAGGATGTCGGCCAGGTGAGGCCGCAGGTGGGCTCTGGGAGCCGGTAGTTGTGGATGGGGCCCGAGGATCCGGAGGACGGACCCGGGTAGCCCAGTGCCAGAGGGCACCAAGGGGTGACAGAGCCAGGAGAGGGCCTTCCCCAGTTAGTTAGGTTAGGGTGAGGAGCTCGGTAAGCTCGGGTGGCAACTGCAGTGGTGGAGGTGTGCAGGTGGGTAGACCTGCTGGGAGAGCTACACGTCGCAGCCCAGAAATGAATCGGGGGAGTGAGACCCCAAATTGAGAAGCACCACAGTTTGGGCAATGGGAATTGGTTATTAGAACCCATAGTGTAAGTTGGCCAATGGATTGGCAGGGAAAGACCCCGGGTAGTGTAAAGTGTGTTAAAATCATTTAGAGGATAGTTAGGATTGGAGTCTCCTCGCACCATCTGCATCCACTCACCTGAGGTGACAGGTACTCCGCACCATGCCATGTTTAATTATTTTTGATGCAAATGTTTTGGATTGTGAGACGCATCATGACGTGGGTGTGACATTGTGCGTAATTCCATCTCTCCCTCCTTATGAGGATTGATGATGAATTGGTGATGGCAAATTTTGAAGTCAAGGGATTGTGGAGACGAATTTGGTATAGGAGAAATATGGGGAAGACGTGACAGTAGTGACGAATTTGTAAATGGGTAGATTTTGTAAATATGGGGTAAGGACAAGGGTAGTGTAGGTGACAGGGGGGTGATGTACGGTAGGGACGAGCTTTCTCACTTCGCCCTCCGTACGCATTTCGCCTTGCATTGCCTTATTGACGTGTACCCTTGTGACCTTACCCCTCACTCAATTGTCTTTCTTTTGTCTCCCACATGACCTGTGCGCCATTGGGTGCCGAGGGGAGCGTGCGTGAGGTGGCCATTGTGTGCCCGAGATTCCCAGAACCAGCATGCATTGCGTTGATGTACCACTTTATGGACCGCTGTTCTGCGGCCAAGTACCACTTGATGGACCCCAGGTTCTGGGGCAGGGCACCTCTGTTGGAGACCGGCCATAGTGGCCAGGGAATCTTGCTTGCGGACCTCGGTAAGGTGGCACCTATGCCAAACAGGTGGACCAACCTTAGTTGACCCCTGAGGCCCTAAATAAAAACGAACACAAGTTGTGCTTTTTATTATGTCCAAATAGGCCGCATGAAGCCAGAAGACGTCAGGAAGAACATCGGCCCAGCAGAGAAAGTGAAGACCACCACCAGTTGTTTTGTTGTGTGTATTAAGAACCATGGTGACTGCGCACCGAGTGGTGCTTTTGGTGCTTTGTGGTGCTTGTGGTGCTTTTGGTGCTTTTGGGTGCTTTGGTACTGGTGCATCGATGCAATGCGTGCTGTCTCCTCCCTCCCAACAGGTATTTCTTTTTCTTGTTCCCTAAGAAAAGAAAAAAAAACACAGGTCCTGGGTTGCGTTGTAAATAAGAAATCACGTCATTGTAAATAATGCTCCCCACCGTAAATGTATAGTTTGAGAATAATTCCGTAATTCGGTTAGCTGTGGGCTTGAGTCTGTTAGACAGGGTGCAATGCAATAGGGGGACATACTTATTTGTGTTTTAAGATTGTCACACTCAGGGTCAGGTTAATTGTAGAGGGAATTACACCTACGTGTCACACTAAGTTAAAGTTTAGTAGGCCCGAGTAAGGGCCTGAAGAAAGGAGGGTGCAGTGTAACGGTTTTGAGAAGTGTGTAACGAATTTGAGAAGTGTAACGGTTTTTGAGAAGTGTAACAATTTTGGAGGAAGTGTAACGAATGTAAAAAGTATGGTTTTGTTATGTGTAACACCCTGTTAATGTAAATAATGGTCGCAGCCGTCCTCCTAGTTAATTCCATGAAACTTACACGCAGGTCACGATATATCTTTTTAAATAGTGTATTTCCTTATTCTATGTAGGCTAAATATGTGTTTCCCACTAGATTGACTTTGCATTGTATCAAACAAAATAAGCATAGGTCCTTGCAATTTCCCCAAACATCTCCGCTCTCCAAAGTTCCTTTAAAAAGGGTGCGAGTTGTGTTCAATCCCGCGAGCCGCTATTGCCCATGTGCTAATCTCGGAGAAGAAAGGCGTGTCTCCACCTCGGCATAGAGGGGAGGAGTGAGCCAACCCCACATGGCCAATCAGCACCGCGGTGAGCGACCCGGTAGGCGTGCCCTCGCAGCCGGCGGCTTGATTCCGCCCCGAGTTATAAAAGCGACTGTAAGGGACTGCTTCACCAGATGACCTGGGAGATGAGCGAAGAGGCGGCACCAAGAGGAGCGGTGAGATGCGAAACGCTCCAAGCCAAAGAGGAGAGGTACTCGGAAAGGAAACCAGCTTTGGAGAGACGCGCTGAAAGGAGGGAGACGGCTCCACCAGAAGGAGAGGAGCAGGTGTGCCCGAGCCAGCGCGTGACGTCTAAAGCATCGGCAGCGGATACGCGACGAAGGATTTTCCCGCCAAAAACCGCGAGGAATTGAGAGCTGCTGCCTCCGACCCTCCTCCCTCTCCAGCAATCCACCTCAAGCCCTACCTGCCTGCAATATCCCCCGTGTAAGTGTGAACGTCGTCTGTCCTACTCGTTGTCTTGGGGTTAAGTAAAATGAATAGAATAAGCTAACGATGCACTGTGTGACTGCTTTCTCCATCCATTGCTTGTAAATAATTTTGGTCGCTCTCTCTTTTTGCTTGTGTGTGTATAATAAATCTGTTCTTCCTCCGTACTCTGTCTTCTTCTCTTTTCATTCTCTTTCGGTCGCTTTAGAGGTTTCCCGATTGAATATCTGTGGTGCGATCTGGTCAACGTCGGGTTCTAATCGGGGAGTAACTGTTCGGACGCGGTAATACCAACCGCTCGGTAAAATAACATCTTTAATCCGCGTCTGTAACAATATATATATATATATATATATATATATATATATATATATATATATTGTTACGGCCCGCGGATAAGGATGTTATGTTTGCCGAGCGGATGGCCCCGTGGTCGTACAGTTACCCCGATTAACCCGATCCCCGAACGTTGGCCAGATCGCGCCACAGATATTCAATAGGGAAAAGACGAAGGCGACACGGATGTGAAGAAGAAGACAAAAAGATTGGAAATACGAATATAATTTATTTGCTATTTACAGGCTCAAAAAAACCAAGGAGCAGGAAAGATAATAAAATAATATACAGAAGATTTTAGAGACACAGTGAAAATACTAGCTTATCTAACAGGCTCAACTTATTCCCAGGGACAAGACAAAAGACAGACTACGAACACACTTACACGGGGGATGATGATAGGAATGGCAGGAGGTGGATGGCTGGAGGGAGAGGGAGGTCCAACGGGTCCTGCAGCATGATCGGCGCGTTGGACAGCCGCCGTTCCTTCGCGGCCCTGCTCCAAACTGCCGTCCAGGCCTCAAGCTGCTGTAGCTGCAGTTTCGGTGGCTCAAGCTGCTGTTGATGCAGCCGCGGTGGCTCAAGCTGCTCTCTTCAGGGATCCCTTACTCAACTCTCTTCTTGGTGATCTCTTTGCCGCCACTCTTGTCATGGACCTCCTTTTGTCATGGACCTCTCTACGCAACTCCTGACCACTCTTGTGCGCGCGCTTTTTATAGCGCCTCCGGCGACCAAGCCACCGGCCTTCAGGACACGCCCATCGGTGTGCTCACCTCGGCCCTGATTGGTCGGCACGGCCCTCCAGCTCCGCCCTTGATGACGATGGGCGGGCACGCCTTTCTTCCCTGACCCGAGCCTCGTGGCCAATGGTGGTTGAAGAAAACCGCCCAAAATGC
Organism: Myxine glutinosa; assembly: GCF_964187855.1. Classification (NCBI taxonomy): domain Eukaryota; kingdom Metazoa; phylum Chordata; class Myxini; order Myxiniformes; family Myxinidae; genus Myxine; species Myxine glutinosa. The sequence goes on along the minus strand of NC_136265.1, from coordinate 65,892,404 downwards.
AGTTGGCCATTGAAATGAAATGAAAGGGGATCTACTCTTATTTTACTTGGTGCAATGGAGTATTTAAATTAATGGGAGACACAGCCTTACCCTAACACACATAATAAGGATATAAGCTACTGAACAAGGGTATTATAGTGTCCTTCAATGTATGCTTTATGGAATTAACTACCGGAACGCCCTTTGACCTTTACACAACAGACTGGAGGCAGGAAGGCGATATTCAAGCAATATTACACAACAATTGGTATACAATACAACACAATCAAAAAAAACTCAATCCTCATACCCGCAACACTGCACCCTCCTCCGCTTAGGCACGGCCCGGGCCTATAACTTTAATTTAGTGTGACACGAAGGTGTAGTTCCCTCTACATTTAACCTGACCCTGAGTGCGACAGTTTTAAAACATAAATACAGATGTCCCGCTGCTCCATTGCACCCCACCTAACAGACTCACGCCCACAGCTAACCGAATTGCGGAATGGTCTTCAAACTATACACTGACGGTGGGGAGCATTATTTACAGTGACGCTATTTTATTTACAAAACGCAACCCAGGACCTGTGATTGTTCTTTCTGAGGGGGGAGACAGTCTGCTCTGCATTGACGCACCATGAAAGCACCCAAAACGCACCAACACACCCTCAAGCACCAATCGGTGCACAGTCATCACTGTTCATCAATAAAAATAAATTAACAACCCCTAACCCTGCAGGTGGTCTCTTGCTCTTTGGCTCCCTCTGCTGGCTATTTGCTTTCTTCCAGATGTTGTCATTTTCTTTTGCTGGCGGCCTATTTGTATTAAAACTTGCACCCAACGTGTCCATTTGTATTTATTTATGGCCCACAGGGGCCGACTATGTATGGTTCACCTGTGGGGCATCGGTGCCCTGTGGCCAAGGTCCGCCAGCAAGATTTCGGGCCTTCATGGCCGGTTCCAGCAGAGGGGCCATGCCCCAACCCATGGGGTCCATAAGTGGTGCACAGCCACAGATGTGTGGTCCATAATGTGGTGCATCGATGCAGACAGCTGGTTCTGGGAGTTCCGGGCGCACAATGGCGGACTCACGCACGCTCCCCTCGGCGCCCAGTGGCGCTCAGGTCCTCATGTGGGAGACAAAGGGGGGAAGACAGATGAGCGAGGGGTAAGGTCACAAGGGTACACATCAAACAAGGCAATGCAAGGCGAAGTGCGTATGGAGAGCGCAGTGAGAAAACTCGTCCCTACCATACGTCACACCCCCTGTCACCTACTCTACCCTTGCCCTTACCCCATATTTACAAAATCTACACATGTACAAATTCGTCACTACTGTCACGTCTTCCCCATATTTCTTCTATACCAAATTCGTCACCACAATCCCTCTAGCCAAAATTTGCCATCACCCAATTCATCATCAATCCTCATAAGGAGGAAGAGATGGAACACAAAGCACAATGTCACACCCACGTCATGATGCGTCTCACATTCCAAACATTTGCTTCAAAAATAATTAAAACAACCTGGCATGGTGTGGAGGTACGTACGTCATCTCAGGTGAGTGCATGTAGATGGTGCAAGGAGATTTTCATCCTAACTACTTTCTAAATGACATTAACACACTTTACACTACCCGGGGTCTTTCCCTGCCAATCCATTGGCCAACTTACACTATGGGTTCTAAAAACCAATTCCCATTGACCAAACTGTGGTGCTTCTCAATTTGGGGTCTCACTCCCCCGATTTATCTCCCGGTGCCCTTGCACAATTTCTGGGCTGAGACGTGTAGCTCTCCCAGCAGGTCTACCCACCTGCACACCTCCACCACTGTAGTTGCCACCCGAGCTTACCTGCTCCTTACCTAACCTATCTAACTGGGGAAGGCCCCTCCTGGCTCTGTCACCCCTCGGTGCCCTCTGGCACTGGGCTACCCGGGTCCGTCCTCCGGATCCTCGGGCCCCATCCACAACAACTCTACCGGATCCCAGAGCCCACCTGCGGCCTCACCTGGCCGACATCCTCACAGTGGTGGAGTGCCCAAACCAACTACACACACTAACAGGCTACACGCCCAGCCATTTCCACAACACTAATGCACCCATCCAAACACCATTCTTTCACCCGCACCACAGATGCCAATATCCAACCACAATTTACCTATACCCTCTACCTAACACTTACACTACCCTCCCCGGGTATTTGTGATGGGTATTCGGGTATTCGTCCCCGGGTATTCGTCCATCCTTCCCCCATTCACACCTTCGCACCATCCACTCCACTCCACAGTTTCCATCATACTCACTCCACGACCATCCATTCCAATACTCTATATACTCCAGACCATTTATTCCATACAACCATTCTCCATTCACCTGTCGTTGCACACCTGTGCAATCACACCTGGTGCCACCTGCACCCTCCTTCCTTCCTGGACCATTTGGTCAGCACCATACACATCACTATCACTCAAACACTGCTCCATTCACCTGTTCAGTTGCACACCTGTGCAATCACACCTGTTCTTCACAGACTTTTCACAATACACTTCCGAATACACCTCAACACTCACACGGCATCATCTAATCTACCTGTTGCCCTGCTAACTTAGTGCTCCCCGTCTTCCCTTTAAACTAAGCACATACCACGTCATTATCATCCACACTAATCTACCTGCATCCCCACTACAGGTATCATTGTCACTACCTAATCTTACCGTTACCTAAGGTCATCTTCGCTAGATCCCTATCATTATATCCTAACCCTCCCGGGCTAGTTTTCACTGCCATAAACCCCATAAATCTAGTGCTCCTTTGCCCCCGTTGTGAGAGATGGCAAAGTTGCCATCCCACCACATCGGGCATCTTCTACTATCAATTTTGCACACCAAATTTCAACCAATCAAAAATTTGCCAATCACTCTACCAATCCTCTGCCAATCATCACTCTGCCAATCCTTTGCCAATCATCAAATTTTGTTTTTCTAATTTCGGGGCCAAAACACTATCCTAGTCATCAGTCTACTCACTAGTGCCTCTCGGTGCGCCAATTCGTTTCCAAAGCTCGGCTTCGTACAGCCGAGCAATGAATGCAGGTTCTTTGGTGCCGGCGGTTGGATGCGTCCGGCACTCGGTGCAGGGAAGGAGGTTTACTCGGGCCGAGATCCCACGCACCATCTCGGCACAGAGCCGTCCAATGGCCCGATCTCGACCTGCCGGAACGCCTCAACAAAAAGGGGTCGCCATGACGACCCTTCCTATCGGGCTGCCCGCTCCGCCTAGTGGAGCACGGACGCGGCCGTTCAAAGCGAGGCCCAGCGTGGCTCGCGTACGGCGGTTCTTTCGAAACCGTCGTGGTTCGGGTCCCTGCTGGTCCTCGCGGCACGCGAAGCTGCCCGACGCGCACCGAGGGCCTGATTCGGCTATACGTCGCTCTAACTGCTAACCCGGTTACCATCGATGCCTCACCTGCATGCTTACACCCCGCAGCCCGTTCCTTGCTCATACATCCAGCTGTCCCCATGCTCCTCGTCATTGCACCTTCTCTTACACACCCAGGTACACTCATTCTGCTCACAGACTTGGTCACACACCTGACCACCGAACACCTTGGCACACACTCGTTGTTCGCACAACCTCACCAACACACCTCTTCGCGCCCCCTCCTCGGTCACCTCCTCTGTGACAACCACAGGTGTGCCCTCGCTCGCACACCCAACCACGTGCCTCACTACCAATTCCAGTGTGCATTCCCACACACGCTCTACCATTCCAGGTGTGCTTCCTTCCATTCCAGGTGTACATCCTCTCTCACCTGTCACAACCAACTCACGCTCCGTGTCACTCTTACTACTCTCACCTCCACTCTCGGTCGTGCATTCACCCTTACTCTCGACAGCGCACTCTTTCCTCATGCACCCGTCCGTTACACACCTTTCTCGTGCACACTCTCCCGTTAAACCCTCTGTAACACTCACCACAGGCATGCATTCTCCCTCACTCTTGACAGCGCACTCTTTCCCCATGCACCCGTCCGTTACACACCTTTCTCGCGCATCCTCTTGCGCACACTCTCCCGTTACTTCCTCCGTAACACTCCTCACTACGCGCTTCCATGTGCTCCCTCGCACACGCACTACGACCGACTCACTCTCGACAGCACACTCACTCCTCGGCGCGCACTTTTTCCTCACACACCCCATGGTCGGACATTCTCGCACACATCGTCTTTTGCACACCGTACCTGTCGCACACTTCACCAACGGCCTCTCACGAACACCCGGATCCAAATCAACCCCCAAGCCGACTGAAGCTCCCCTCACATCATATGCATTTCCGCGTATATCGCCACTCACCTTGGCACCTCGTCTCCGCACCTCCTCTGCCACCTGCAAACTCTTTATTTGGTTAGTGAGCACATCATCACGATTCGAGCACAGACCTTGTACCAATTCCATTACCTCCTCCTTTATCTCCTTTTTAGTTTCCCTTCGTCTCTTCTTAATTTCACTCACCCCTTCTTCCACCTCCTCTAATTTTTCCTTTACCTCCTTCATCTCCCGGTGCGCCCCCTCTATCTCTTCCTCTAACGCCACTTTAACCGTTTCTATGTGCGTCCTCACCTCTCGGTCCTTCGTCTCCATTACTTCTGTCACCTCTTCCAACTTCTTCGTCAACCCCTCATGTACCATCTGACATTCCTTCTGTGTCGCTATTAATTCATTTTTTATGTCTTTTTGTGTCGCTTTTAACCCCCCGATTATTGCAGTGTTCTTTTCCACTTGGTCTACGAGTTCCTTTTGTCCCACTGTCAGCTGTTCTACTCCCCTCGTCAGACCCTCTATTCCCCCTTGTAACCTTGCCGTATTATTCCTCACCTCTTTCTCCATACGCTTTTCACCTCGCTTTACCTCCTCGCGTACCCCCGAGACCTCCTCACTCACACCTCGTCGTATCTCCTCCTTCATCTCCTCCCTCTCTTTTGTCGATGCCACCCTCATCTGTCCCAATTCATCCCTCTGAGCATCCAATTTGGTTTCTACCCCGATTTTCACCTCCTCTATCTGCTCTCCCATTTGTTTAATTTCTCGGGCGGACTGCTCCCCTATTTCCCGCAATTTGTTTTCCATCTTATTTTCTAACCCCTCTAACCCATTTTTCACCCCCTCTATCTGATTCTCCTGGGCAGCCATTCTATTTTCCACCCCCGTTAACCCATGTTTCACCCCTTCTATCCCATTGTCTAACCCCTCAAATTTCTTGTCTAATCCCTCAAATTTCTTGTCTAATCCCTCAAATTTCTTGTCTAATCCCTCAAATTTCTGGTCTAATCCCTCACCGGTACCCCTCGCTTCGTCCCTCATTTCCCCCATCATTCTGCTTTCCATTTTCTCACTATCAGCCCTAGCTCCGTCCCTCATTGCCCCCATTTGGCCCTCTAATCGCTCACTATTCTTGTCCATAAGGGCCTTCATTTGCATCATAAAAAGGTTCAAATCCACCGGTGGCGCTGCTACGGTCGCGGGCGCGGTCGCCGTAGCCATGTGCGAGGCGCCATTTTGCGCGCCCGTAACCTCGTGCGCGAGAGCGCCATTTTGCGCGCCTGAAACCTCCTCAACCACATTGCCAATGTTCTCCTCCTCTCTTTCCTCCACATACATTTCCCCGAGGTCCTGGGTCGACTCTACCCCGTCTATCTCTCCCACCGACATCCCGTCGCCTTGACCAGCCATGGCGCGATTTCAAAATTCGGGTTTTGTCTTTAAAACAATTTCAGCAGCTTGTAATTTTGAGCGCGTTAAGCGCGCTTCGGGTCCGTTCCCGCTCCCGACACCAATTGTTACTGCCAATTGTACAATTGGTGTTCCAAAATTTGGGCTAAATAAATTTAGTCCCAGGTCCGAATCCGACACTCCTGACACCAATTGTTACGGCCTGCGGATAAGGATGTTATGTTTGCCGAGCGGATGGCCCCGCGGTCGTACAGTTACCCCGATTAACCCGATCCCCGAACGTTGGCCAGATCGCGCCACAGATATTCAATAGGGAAAAGACTAAGGCGACACGGATGTGAAGAAGAAGAAGACAAAAAGATTGGAAATACGAATATAATTTATTTGCTATTTACAGGCTCAAAAAAACCAAGGAGAAGGAAAGATAAGAAAATAATATACAGAAGATTTTAGAGACACAATGAAAATACTAGCTTATCTTACAGGCTTAACTTATTCCCAGGGACAAGACAAAAGACAGACTACGAACACACTTACACGGGGGATGATGATAGGAATGGCAGGAGGTGGATGGCTGGAGGGAGAGGGAGGTCCAACGGGTCCTGCAGCACGATCGGCGCATTGGGCAGCCGCCGTTCCTTCGCGGCCCTGCTCCAAACTGCCGTCCAGTCCTCAAGCTGCTGTAGCTGCAGTTTCGGTGGCTCAAGCTGCTGTTGATGCAGCCACGGTGGCTCAAGCTGCTCTCTTCAGGGATCCCTTACTCAACTCTCTTCTTGGTGATCTCTTTGCCGCCACTCTTGTCATGGACCTCCTTTTGTCATGGACCTCTCTACGCAACTCCTGACCACTCTTGCGCGCGCGCTTTTTATAGCGTCTCCGGCGACCAAGCCGCCGGCCTTCAGGACAAGCCCATCGGTGTGCTCACCTCGGCCTTGATTGGTCGGCACGGCCCTCTAGCTCCGCCCTTGATGACGATGGGCGGGCACGCCTTTCTTCCCCGACCCGAGCCTCGTGGCCAATGGTGGTTGAAGAAAACCGCCCAAAATGCAGTTGGCCATTGAAATGAAATGAAAGGGGATCTACTCTCATTTTACTTGGTGCAATGGAGTATTTAAATTAATGGGAGACACAGCCTTACCCTAACACACATAATAAGGATATAAGCTACTGAACAAGGGCATTATAGTGTCCTTCAATGTATGCTTTATGGAATTAACTACCGGAACGCCCTTTGACCTTTATACAACAGACTGGAGGCAGGAAGGCGATATTCAAGCAATATTACACAACAATTGGTATACAATACAACACAATCAAAAAAACTCAATCCTCATACCCGCAACAATATATATACAGACTTAGCATTTAATATGGATTTTTTTTTTCTTTACTTGGGTTTACTTTCTGAACTCAGTATATCAATCTGGTGAGTTTCTTTTACGCTTCGGTGATTTCTTTGTTAAAAGAACCATGTCACTGATTGTCTGTCGCAGCAAGAAGTCAATAACGGGATTATATCACAGGTGGCATGACAAAATGTACGGACAGGTACATTTGACGATTGGCTTCACAATCGGGTATATAAGGGTTGTTGCGTTCTATATTAGTGGAAAACAACTGCTGCACATCTACAAAAGTTATTGCCGCTTCCCCTGGAGATGGTCCGTCAACTCGACAATGCTGTTTGTCATTTAATGGTGGCTTTACGAAATTCCGGCATGAAACAGCGTGCTATTGCTCGGCAGTATGGCATCACTCAAGGTCAGGTGTCAAAGATCCTGAAACGAAATGCTCAGAGGGGTGTCCCTACTCCAATACCGAGGTCAGGACGTCCCCCCAGAACCACAAGGAGAGATGATCACCAGCTGCACCGGTTAGTCCGCAATGACCGTACCAAGTCAGCTAATCGGCTTTGGGCTGAGTGGCAGCAACTGACAAATGTGCCAGGCATCCCCTAAGAAAGCCACGTCTGACCAGACAACACCGCCAGCGCCGATTGCAGTGGGCCAGAGAGCACCGTCAAAGGCAGCCAGGACACTGGAATCACGTGATCTTCAGTGACAAGTCTAGATTTGTGGTCTATCGTCAATATGGCCGCGTCCGAGTGCGCAGACAAGTGCATGAAGCCTACAACGAAGATTGTATAGTGCCAAGAGTCCAAGCTGGAGGTGGTGGGGTGACCGTTTGGGCTGCTTTTCATGCAGGGGCAAAACTGACCTGGTTGTTCTGAATGGAAACCTGAACCAGTTCAAGCACAGGGCCATTCTGGAAGAAACATTCTTCCATTTGTTCATGCAGCCTTTCGAGGAAACTTTGTCTTCCAAGATGACAATGCACGGCCTCATCGTGCTCGCATGATCCAACACTTTCTTGCTGGCCATGGTGTAGAGCATATGGAGTGGCCTGCCATGTCCCCGGATATGAATCCGATAGAGAACTTGTGGGCAGAATTAACCCGTCAAATCGACAGCTTGGCCCAGCAGCCTGCCTCTGTGCATGAAATGCAGCAGGCTATTGTCACTGCATGGCAAGCGATTCCTGTCCAAACCTTGGCAAATCTCGTGAACAGCATGCCTCAACGTGTACATGCTCTCATGAATGCCCGTGGGGGTTACACGAAGTACTGAACTGTAATTTTACTGTCCGTAATCCCAGTCGTAATATAACTTTTGTTTTTGTTAAAAAAATTTTTTGGCTAATGTGCAAAATAAAGAGATACTTCTGGAAAACGCACAGAAGTTTAACACAGTACTGTCCGTGAATTGAGTTCGATATCAGTTTACATCACTTTCAAGGATCAATTTATTTGCTTCGAAATGTCAAATGTGGTTTTTGTTTCTTTTAAAGGTCACATTAACAAAATCTAGAATAATTTCAACATCATTCCAATGAACTTTTGGTTCTAGGTCATCTTGAAAAGTAAGTTCACCCCCACAAAAAAAATATTCCATATTAAATGCCAAGTCTGTATATACACACACACATATACAGACTTGGCATTTAATATGGAATCATTTTTTTAATATAAGTTTATATATATAAACAGAAATCTGGCACTACTTCTGACTCACCCTATATATATATATGTATGTGTGAGTGTTTGTGTGCATGTGTGTGTGTGTGTGTGTGTGTGTGTGTTTTGTTTTTTTGTTTTTTGTGTTCAAGATCGAGGCTCGTGAAAGAGCTAACATTAATCACACAAAAAGTCAAACCGACACAGAAAACACAAAATAAAGGGAGCGGTAGAAAAGATGGGGAGAGATGGGGCGCCTCCAATGCCCCAGGCATGCATTAGTGTTAAGAATGAAGAAGGAAGCTTTTCCCAACAAACCTGAATTAAAATTTTCATATTTTTGTCACTGAATTATTTGTAACCAAGTTATTGGAGCATATGATGAGGCTCATAATCAAGAAAATAATGATATAACATCGAGGTACAACATTTATGCCTGGTCTCTCAGTCCCTGGCCTGCATTCGTGTTATGAGTGAAGAATTGAAGCTTTTCCCAACAAACCTGAATTAAAATTTTCATATTTTTGTCACTGAATTATTTGTAATCAAGTTATAGGAGCACATAATGAGGCTCATATCAAGAAAATAATGATATGACAGTCGTACAACAACATTTATGCGGGACCTCGAAGGCCCCAGGCCTGCATTCGTGTCGGATTTTCGGGTTAAAAGTGAAGAATGAAGATTTTCCCATGAGCCTGAATGAAATTTTTTTTTTATGTCACTGAATTTTGTGTAACAACATGAAAGTCGGTAAAAATGAGGCTCATTCCTAAAATACAATTGTACAACATATTTTTTGCAACAAAAAAAACAATGTGGGCCTCCGAGGCCCAATCACTGCATCCAAGGGTTAAATTTCTCGGGAACACGATGTTGCGTCTCGCACCTCCATCGACGATAAAATTTGGACACCCTGGTACGACGATTACCTCCCGCTTGACAAGAGAAAGACAATCATGAAAAAAATTATTTCCGAAAGCCGAGCGCAATTTTCACCCAGCGGGTGTCAAACTCACAACTTTCGGACACCGGGTGTACACGAGGTTTGAATCCCACTCTCCTGACACCAGTTGTTGCGTGACTACCCTTGGTGAACACCGCAGGGTAACACGGATGACCAAACGAGCTTAATGCGTTCAGTACAATGGCTGAGTTTATACATTCATTCAGAACAACAGAACCTTCAGAACATTTATAAGGCTTCTCTCCTGTGTGTGTTCTTTGATGTGTTTGTAAATCTGATGAACGAGCAAAATCCTTGCTGCACACAGGACATTTGTAAGGCTTCTCTCCTGTGTGAGTTATTTTATGTGTTTGTAAATGTGATGAACGAGCAAAATCCTTGCTGCACACAGGACATTTATAAAGCTTCTCTCCTGTGTGTGTTCCTTGATGTGTTTGTAAATCTGATGAATGAGCAAAATCCTTGCGACACACAGGACATTTATCAGGCTTCTCTCCTGTGCGAGTTCTCTGATGTATTTGTAAATTTGATGAAGGAGCAAAATCCGTGCAACACACAGGACATTTATAAGGCTTCTCTCCTGTGTGAGTTCTTTGATGTGTTTGTAAATCTGATGAATGAGCAAAATCCTTGCTGCACACAGGAGATTTATAAGGCTTCTCTCCTGTGCGAGTTCTTTGATGTTTGTAAATCTGATGAACGAGCAAAATCTTTGCTGCACACAGGACATTTATAAGGCTTCTCTCCTGTGTGAGTTGTTTGATGTCTTTGTAAATGTGATGAACGAGCAAAATCCTTGCTGCACACAGGACATTTATAAGGCTTCTCTCCTGTGTGAGTTCTTTGATGTATTTGTAAATTTGATGAAGGAGCAAAATCCGTGCAACACACAGGACATTTTAAAGCCTTCTGTCCTGTGTGTAACTTTCGATGTTTTTGTAAATATGATGAACAAGCAAAATCCTTGCTGCACACAGGACATTTATAAGGCTTCTCTCGTGTGTGAGTTCTTTGATGTCTTTGTATATGTGATGAACGAGCAAAATCCTTGCTGCACACAGGACATTTATAAGGCTTCTCTCCTGTGTGAGTTCTTTGATGTATTTGTAAAAGTGATGAACGAGCAAAATCCTTGCCACACACAGGACATTTATAAGGCCTCTCTCCTGTGTGTGTTCTTTGATGTGTTTGTAAATGTGATGAATGAGCAAAATCCTTGCTGCACACAGGACATTTATAAGGCTTCTCTCCTGTGTGAGTTCTTTGATGTGTTTGTAAATTTGATGAACGAGTGAAATCCTTGCTACACACAGGACATTTATGAGGTTTCCCTCCTGTGTGTTTTACTTGATGACATTTCAATGTTGATAACCAAGAAAATTCCTTGCTGCACACATTGCACTTGTATGGCGTCCCCCGTCTGTGTGTTGCTTGACATCTCTCGAAAGACTTTAATGAGATAAATGTTTTCTTGCAAACAGAACACTTGTGCAGCTTCTCGTTCCTTTCAATTTTCTTGAATGTCGAACTACAATTGTTCTTAGTCAATACACTGCTATAGTTGTTGACTTCCTGATAAGAAGTCTGTGTCATGTTCTGATTGAATGAAACTTCACTGTCAAACAATTGCGAACTTGACTGAGAATAAAAAACCAATTTCAATTGATTCTCTGCAAAGACAATTCAAAAAACCATCAATAAATCGCGATTACTGTGAAACATCATCATTTAAAAAAACAGAATGAATAGTACTCCATTACCATTGAAAACTGGCCCTGTCTGTCTGTCTATTCTCTGTCTATTCTGTCTATTCAGAATTCTGTCTATGATGAGAAACTGTCTATTCTCATCTGCCATGAGGCGGAACCGAAAGTAAAGGATCAATGTTTAAGGTCCCGTGACAAGAATGCTTTAAGATTTAGAGGTGGTTTATACTATGTTAATGAAGGGTGCTGAACAAAATGGGTGGTAGTTATCCTTTCAGGATTGCTAACTTTTCTGGCTCCGTGCCATAAACCAATATAGCTGTCGCCAGAATATAAATTGGCCCTAACGTACCAGACGTGGTTCATGTGTTTTTTCATACATTTTATAATTAATGGATGTCAGGGAATACATTTTTACCAGAAAATAATATTTATACTTGAAGTAAATGTCCAAATCCCAAGAAGGCTGGCAAAATCCAAGATTAGCACTAAAATCTCTCCCACTCTCCTTTTCCCTCCTTCACCCTTCCTCTCCTTTCCTCCTCTGTGGTGGCCCTGAATTTGTGAAGGTGGTGGTACACCATCCTATATTTGGGGGATCTATGGGTCGCTCTTATGAGATCATCGGCTAACTCCATGCCGCGGGCTTGTTCAACACAGAACTGAACTGTCTGGGGTATGCAACAACAACAACAACAACAACAACAACAACATGCTGGCTGATGTACGGCTTTGTTGATACAGCGACAGCAACAAGATAAAAAAAAACCCAACAACAAGCCATTGAATCAGAAGTTTACCGCCGTGGATGTACCCTCTTTTACACCACCTCATTTAACACGTCAAACTAGTTATTCATGCCCGTAGTTTGTGTCCTTTATGATGTCTTAAAAACAGTATGTTTCGTGTTTGGAAGCATTTTAAATTTTGTTTGATTGGCAGACTAACAGACAGGCTGAAGTAATTCCTATATAGCAAGTGTGAATGCACGCTCAAGACGAGACTCCGTCAAATTTAGAGCCAACACACTGCTAAGCTGCACGTTCATATTCCGATTAGTGAACGATATTCAAAATATGAAATTAAAAGGAAAGCATGTTGTTCCTCAAACACAGACTGACAGTGACATTTGTCAGACAGATTGAGTGAACCAATTGTGTCACCCCACTTTCCGCTATGCACGCAAGACAAAAGGAAACGTCCCAATAAGCCGAGGATGTCTTCATTGAATGATCTTATGACAGGGGTCATGGTTAATTTTATTTTTTTGAGGTCTGCCGGGCCACCAAATAGTCCATGGGCCAAACCTGAAAATTTGACCCATCGGTACCATCTCTGGTGGCAAAGCCTCACTGTTTTTTTCATAGTTTAGGGCCTAGAGATGATGAATTGAGGTGACAGCAGTGTGAAATTGGCAGCTTTCTGGTAGTTATCACCTCTCAAACATCACCCTACCGCTATAATTTGAAGCCCAAAATTTGGGGGTCGGGGAAACTAAAATGACTGTAGTTTCGCTCTGGGTGGGTCAATCTTAACAATATACCACTCATAATGTCCGTCTATGTACCCTCTATCTTAATCAAGAAGATTTATGCAAAATATTTCATTATGTAGGTCACCAATTTTAGGGGTTGCCCAGAATTGACCATCGGGCAAGTCATGTTGCTAGAATAAAGTAACAAATCACCCAATGGTGATTTAAACACTTGGAATGCATATTTTATAGGTCTTCAGATGATTCTGAGGGGACATTATCGAGTTGCTTTTGCAAAATTTTATTTCAGAGCAATTGATTTTGAACCATTTCTTGTAAATACCTAAAATCGAGGGTTTTGGGGGTAGAGGAAACCATAATGACTGTAGTTTTTGAGTGGATTGACCAAAATTGAAAATGTAATAGTCAAATTGTATGTCTATGTATGCTCGATCATAATGACACTAGATTATGCAAATTATTTAAATGTGTAGGTCATCAGAGGTCAAAAGGTCACAAATTTTAGAGGCTGCAAAAATCGTCTTTAGCACAACTTATTCTACTAAAACAAAGTAGTAAAAATGAACAAAAAGTAATATCAACTTCCAGAAAATCTATTTTTGATGTCTTTAGGTAATGTTGAGGGCTTGGAAAGTAACCTGAGTATTTTGAGTTCTCAATCTTCATCATCATCGTCATCATCATCATCATCATCATCATCACAATCTGATTCAATATCAACTGTCATCTCCAGTTCATCCTCCTCATTTCGCTGGTTTTCACAAGTTTGTAATTTACACATCGGCGTACAGCCGTACATTTCAACCCATTGTCTATGCAGCCACACTCTCCATTTTTGCAAAGTCGTTTGCACTGGCAGGCCATCATTTTCAACACAGCTTCAGTATTTCCTATTTTGTTAGTTTTCCTTGTTATAGATCCACAAACGTGACTGACAAAACTGAAGCACCAAGTTGAGTTTGTCTTGGAGCCTACGCCATTGTGGTGAACATCGAGGAAAAAGCGGACATCAAGAGAAATACCAACGTGGTCCGTTGCCACACGAAATGCCGGCACCTCACACGATGCTGGAGCCTCTTCCCTGAAGGTGGACACCAAAAGGATAAATGAGGTACGCTGCCATGTGGATCGCATACGAACCGAAACCTATAGGGGAAACCCTATGCCTGTGCGGCCACTCTGAGCAGCAGGAAAGTGCGCTGTAAAAAATAATAACTGTACCTTCTCAAGCGAGGAAATAGATCACCTTGGGAAGAGACATGATTACGCACCACAGCAAGAAGCTTCGAAAGTGCTGACTGTCTTACCACCATCAAAGACAATACTCCAGAGGAGAAAACTACAAACGGAAACCAGGAGTGTTGAGGTGAAGGAGATAATCCTCCAATGCAGGATGTATTACAATTTCCATACATGAAGTATGGGGGAGTAAAGGTAAGGGTGAACGGTTCAGGAACCAGCTGAAAAAAACTGGCACTAGGGCAGAGACAGTCCCCCTTGATAAAAGTGAGAAGGTCTTTTCAACAATTAAAGATATCTAGATAAAGATAGAATAGAAGAGATTACATCTCGGGCAAGGCAACAAGTGGCAGAAGAGATTAGAGTGAGGGGAGCTATGTGCATGCTTGAAGGTGAAGACAGAGATGGCAGGAGGGATTGTAAGAGGAAGGGGAAGGTCGAGCATGTAATGCCTACTTTGAAAGCAAATACCTATTTTGGGGGGCAATCGACCAACCCAAAGGGGCAGATTTTTTTCAATGCCGTGAACACACTTTGGTACATCACGGGTCGTGAAGGTTGTGGTCAAGTTTCATAGAAATAGTGGAAGATGGGTTTTGGAAAAGAAAGGTTGAATCGGTCTCCACTCTCTTTGCTTGGATTTTTTTCCCGATGTTTAAAATCATTATTCTATTAAAATTGAAGCATCAACTTGATTGCTGTGGGGTGTATCGTTTTCTATGAACTCTCTCATTACTACAGCATGTCATATACCCTTATCCCCATATTCCCTTTTAATAAACCCATTTTAATTATACGAGATGTTTTCCCACCTTTTACCTCCAGTGTGCTGCCTTGTTCGGCCTCAGATCGATTCTTGGGTTTTAAAAATTAAAAGGAACAGTTAATTGAACGCAGTATACATTTAGTAAGCTCAACGATCTTCTGGAGCAGCCAAAGCTCCTGATGCCTCAGCGACGTTTGTCAGAGCCATTGATGCGACAGAAGCTTGACTGTGTGCACACTGTATAAACTGATCAATCCTTCGACATGATGTTGAATTCAAGCCTTTCATTCATAATAATCAACCAAACCAAGTGGAGCTGTGCTGTGTGTTCTGTGCATGGTTCTGCTTACCTTCATGCATCTTAGGAGCATTCTTCAGCTCCCAGAGAGAAAAAGCACAAGGTTCCTGCTTTACACACTCATTGCTCAAAGCAACCTGGGAACTCTGAGAGAAGTCACTTTGAAAATCTTCCAGCTTCACTGGATGAACCAGATCTGCAAACAATATGATCTCATGTTATTTAAGTAAAGAGATAAAATGAATACCAAAAAAACAAGGAGAAAAAGACATCAAATGTCGAAGTCCCTGCGGTTTTAGTTATTTTTCTGTGCAGAGTTGAAGGCTGCCAGTCGGCCATCTTTGCTCAGATTTCAAAACAAAATCTTTTACATATGTATACTCTCATGTATTGTCCATGTGGCAAGTGTAAACAAAATTCATCCATGCATGTCCAAGAAATGGTTGGAGACACATTTAAGTAATACACTGGCTGAAAGTCGGCCAACATTGTTCTGATTTCGAATAAAAATGACATGCATATGTAAGCCATCATTCATTATCTGTGTGCCAAGTTTGAACAAGATCGGTAAATGCATGTTTGAGAAATTGTTGAAGAAATTCCCTTTTGATAAACCCATTTTAATAATGACACGTTTTCCCAAACTTTTACCTCACGCATGTTACACTGCCTTGTTCAGCGTGATTATTGGGGTTTTCAACATCAGGTTTTGTTTTTACAATTAAAATAGCCGCTAGCCAGACATCTTTGATTGCATTGTGAATCAAAATTATTTGCACATGCAGTATATATCTTCATGTGTTGCCTTTGTGCCAAGTATGAACAAATTAGGTCCACATATGCCAGAAATATGGTTGAGGACGGATGTATTGACGCGTGGATGGACGGAAAAGACCCAATGATATACAAATGTGCTTGTGATATACAAGGTGGAGGTAGAAGAGGCAATTTGCATCAGATGTTGTCATTGTGACAATAATGTCGGGCAGAATGTGATCATCACTCGTGTAAGGGACCGTGTGGTAACTGTGATCTCATCCAATGATCAAAGGGTGTGTTTGCACATTGCATTTAGTTGATCTTGAGGAAGGCATCACTGGGATTGTATGTCCTGAAGAAGTTTCTGGCTGTTAACACATAGCAAGTGCAACCATTTTGGCGCACCCTGCTACGCACATGGCGAACGCACAAATATTATTATCCTCGCTCGAGGGTGTTGCATTTGAGTCAGTTTATCTGTCTGTTTGTCCGCACACAATAAATATGATTTTCTCTGCAACCGTTGGTCCGATTGACAGGACATTTTCACCATAGGTGCGTCTCCTCCTGTATAAGTTTTAAATGATAATTATGACGTCATATGTCATGTGGTACAGTCCCCATCTTGGAAAAACCGAAAAACTTTGCACCTCCATATCTCCGAAAGCGCTGCATCGAAAAAATTGAGACGTGGCTCATTGTAATGAAATCTCCATGCGGGATAACATATGTTAAGGACGATGTCATAAATGCCTCCATTATGACGTCATAATTTGACAAGTACAAAACCTCATCCGATCAAGATGAAATGCCTTGAGCGTCATCTGGGGATACATTGGTGGAGAAAAATAAATAAAATAATGATTACGTCATTGGTCACGTGGTTGGGCCGCCATATTTGTTTAAACACAAAAGCCTTAAAATCACTAAAAACATGTGCTGGTGAGGGTCTGCAATCTCTCCTCACTGTTTCTTGTTGAGAGATGCAATGTTTACCTCTCGGGGGACAATGGACGAGTTCAGGATCAACCATCAGCTTCCTATCAACATTTGAAGTTACAAAGTCATGCCGTTGTGTTTTGATGTTATCTCCATCAATGGGATTGCAAGTTTGTAACCGAATGATTTCGTCACAGCCGTCAATAAGTGCATATTCCCCAGAAATATCTCGACAAATATTGTGATGTTTCATCGTGTTGAACGAATTTGGTTTAATATTGAGCTGGGTATTTAAGTTGTTAGATGCCCTTAATGTAAGTAGATAGAGGGTGGGGGGAGGTGGGGGTAAAGGAAAAGAAAAGAAAAGAAAAGAAAAGAAAGAGAGAGAGAGACAGAGACAGAGACAGAGACAGAGACAGACAGAGAGAGAGAGAGAGAGACTGACTTTTTAGTCCTTTTATTACAAAAATATAAAAGTAACAATATACACATTTTGCAATGAAATCAATAATGCCAACAAAAAGAAAAAAGAAAAAGGAGGAAGAAGAAGAAGCACCCAATGATCATCAAATAAGAAACAATCAGTATCTCATAACAGTATTCTCAATTCGTTTTCTTTAACCTCACAAAAACCACCAACACACCAAGTATCAACAAAGTTTTGAAAATTTCCGGCCTCGTTGGAAAGGGTAAACTCAAGTTTCAATCTTGCTGAGACTAATGCATTAAAAGACAACATGATATTGCAGTGCTCTATCGGTTTGCCAGATAGTTTGTCTTTTCTTGTCAAATAAACAGCAAGTTTCGCAGTTGCTATTAGGAAACTAAACAGTTTAGATGCAGGATTCTGTTTAGGTGCAAAACCAAAGACGAAATTTCTCAAAGAAAAAGTAACATGCATTTCGTGTGCAATGTAATTCAACCAATGAAACAAAGGAAATAATCGGATACAGTCTATGAATGCATGAAACAAGTCCTCATTGACTGTACAGAAGGGACAACAAACAGATACAGGAGAAAAATGTCTAATAAACGTGTTGGAGGGAACAATCCAGTGGGCCAAATGCCACTGGAGATCACCTGTTCTTTTGGATGTGGGCTCACTATACATGGCTTCCCAGATAGGTTCGGAGGGGGGTCCTCCGGGTAACAATCCTTTCCATCGGGTAACTCCATTTAACGAAGGGTTCCCATTTAACAGCTTGAGGCACATCTTATAGATGCCCTTGCTGTCCATTGTCTGGAAAAGCTTTGACCCATCGCTAACAGGGGGCAAATCATTTTGAATGGGTTCAACAATCAATTTAGGCACTGTCGGCTCATTTAGATCTTCTTCTGTACCTCGAGTCCAAGTTAGGCCAAGTTGCCGTCCCACCTGAATCATTTTCCTCAAAATTTTTGCAATCATCCTATGGGACCAAATCCCTGTCAGGTCGGCGATTTCACTTACGGATTTCCAACCATACCCTGAGTCATGTCGGAGATGCCGCACCTTCACGATACCAGCTGCTATAAAGTGTTGGCAAAAATCTCGACTCTTTGGAATGTCGGGAAAGAGAGGGTTATAGAACAAAGGCTCGTGTGCCAGTATTTTCGTTACATATGTGTTCGCCTGACGACTCACAGAAAGGCTCTGCCAGGCATTTAAGAGGCTTTGGTAAAAAGCAGGGAGAACCGATATGTCGACATGTTGGAGGTTCATTTGAAAAAGTTCAAACCCGTACCCGAGCCTACCCGCTCGCTGCAGTACAGGGCGTGCAGGGAGCCGGCTTGGCAGATGTTCCATGCAGAAGAGACGTTGAATGGACCGCAGCCGGAAGGCCATTAGGCGGGCTTTGATGTCGACGAAGTTGTGGCCACCCTCAGCCAAGGGGCGACATATCACATCGGGTCGTAGACAGTGGTAGCCTCCCCAGAAGCAGTCGACCAGTTTGCCCTGGAGTGCTTTGAGAAGGGCCTCCGGCGGTTGCAGGCAGATGAACCTATGCCACAACATTGTGGCAACTAAGTTGTTGATCACTAGCAAACGGCCCTTGAAGGACAAATGAGGTAAAACCCTTTTCCATCGGTTCAATCTTTCTCCCACTTGCTCAATTACCCCGTCCCAATTTCTCTGAGCATACTGTGGGGAACCAAGGAATATGCCCAAGTACTTAATTCCCTCACTTCCCCACAGCAACCCTGCGGGGAGGGATGGGGGCGGCTGTGGTACAGGCTGAAGAAGGTTGCGATAAAGGGAGGGTATCCATAACGTCTTGCTCTTGTTCCAATTGATTTTTAAAGAGGAGGCAGCGTGAAACTTTGATAGGCACTCAACAAGGATATCAATATCATCCTTATCTTTTACAAAGATGCAGACGTCATCCGCATAAGCACATAGGGTTAGCGGTGCACTCATGGGAGAAAGTGCTATTCCAGAAATCTTCTTTCTCAGTAGATTGAGAAGAGGCTCTAAAGAGAGAGCAAACAATAAACCAGAGACTGGGCACCCTTGCCGAACCCCTCTCCGAACCTTGATGGGGGGAGCCAGCACATTATTAATCTTAATTAAACTAAATATATCTGTGTATAGCAAGGAAATGTAGGAACGAAAGTTTGCTCAGAGGCCGCATGCCTGTAACACATGATGCATAAACTTATGGTCGATACTGTCAAATGCCTTTTCAAGATCAAGCGACATCATTCCAAAGTCTTCTTTAACACGGTTACCATCAATGAGATCTCTGATTAAAGAAATATTATCATGGATGGATCTTCCAGGAACACAGTAACTCTGTTCTGGTAGTACTAGATCACCAATAACCTTTTTTAGTCGATTAGCTAGTACTTTTGAAAAAAGCTTGTAGTCCGTGCACAGCAGGGAGATCGGTCGCCAGTTCACCAAAAGTCGGGGATCTTCAGTTTTTGGGAGCAAGCACACTACGGCTCTTCTTAGACTCAGCGGCATTATACCAGTCTGTATAGAAGTGTCCAAAACATTCAGCAACTCAGGGCCTAAAAGGTCCCAAAATGTCAGAAAGAATTCGGGAGGTAGACCGTCAATACCCGGAGCTTTCCCTGAATCCATGGCAGCAAGAGCACAGGTTAGCTCAAGGAGGGTGATTGGTAGGTCAAGCTCCAACCGTTGAGCCTCAGTTATGGAGGGGAAGTGAGAGGTTAAATCCATCATTGTATCATTACAAACAGTCTGCTCCTCAAAAAGTTTTGTAAAGAATTCAATAATGTTTATTCTAACATCATCCTCATTGACAACAACGTTGCCTCTTGAGTCCAAAACAGAAGAGATTAGCCGTGATGGCTTGCTTAAGGATTCTAAATGAAAGAAAGACTTGTTTGGGGTGTCTGATAATTTTACATTCTGTATTCTAAGTCTAATTAATGTACCGGCTGCTTTCTCTTGAACTAACTCCTTTAAAAGAGCTTTCTTTACAAGCAATAACCGGTAATTGGCGTCATTATTTTCATGAGCCAATTTACTCTCCAATTGTAGAATATCTAATTCCAACCGGGCCATTGTAATGTGCTTGTCGTTTGTGCTGTGTGATTGGAAACATTGACAAAAAACCCGAATTTGAGATTTCATGTTATCCCACCATATGCTGGATGAAGAAAAGGAAGATTTCTTTGCAACTAGACTTGCCCAGAAAACACGAAAGGCTTCTTTAAACATACTATCTTCTAGAAGTCTAACATTAAACTTCCAATAAGCGCTCCTATTTGCGGGTTGAGGAAAGGAAAGGTTTAGGGTTACCATATGATGGTCTGAAAACACGGAAGGGAAAAGATTTGAAGAAACCGCAGTATTTTTAAAGGGTACGTTGATGTACCATCTGTCAAGCCTTGCCAAGGATACTCGACTATTGGCACATCGACACCAGGTGTACTGGGATGTGTTTGGGTGGTGCAACCGCCAAACATCAACGAAGCCCATTGTGCTAAAAAAATTGGATAAGTGTACATGGGACTCAGGATGGGGTTCGACAGAGTTTCTGTCAACCGATGGGTCGAAGGTGCAATTGAAATCACCTCCGACACACACACAATGATCAAAATCAACCGATCTTAAGTGATTTATCATTGAGGTGAAGAAGGACTTACGCTCTACGCTATCACTTGGCGCATACACATTAAAAATGGTGTAATGGAAGTTATGGCTTACTAGTTTGAGAGAGCCAAGCCGACCATTTATTACCTCCTGAAAATGGCATGACTCACACACGAGGCCTGGCTTCAGCAAGAAGCCGATTCCAGCAGATGAAGCTGATAAATTGCTGAAATAGCATTGGCTCTTAAAAAGTTGATGCCAGTTATGTTCCACATTTGGTGTGATGTGAGTTTCTTGAAGTAAGATCACATCCACCTTTTTCCATTGAAATATGTTTTTTACTTGAACCTGGTGGAGGTGGCTAGCACCACCACCGTTAATATTTAAAGTTGCAAGTTTTATAGTTTTCATCCTGTATTGATGAAATCAGCCTGTGGCTGGGAACACTCTACACCTGCACGTGTGATGAATTTTCTTAACCTGTGGTATTGTGACTTATTCAGGTCAAATTGTTCAGGCGTTTTAATTATGGATTTTGCAGTATGGATGAATGCAACCAAATCGTCAAAATAGTCTTTAATGACTATGTTACGCTGTCTGTACGTTTCGGCTAGAAACGACACGATGTGTTGGGGGGGTATCTGTGACTGAGATGCTGATGACTGTGACAGCTCAGTCACTTCCACCTCGTCCTCAGACTCTGACAAGTCTGATAATGTCCCACCTGGATCTTGGGCCTTACTTGCAGCTCTCACGAGCTCCTCTGGAGGCATCTCCTGAGATTTCGTTGGGTACTCTGGTACACACTCACGAGCAGACTGGTGCTTACTTTCTTTATGTGTGCTTTGGCAAATGGCTGCAGATCTCTGCGTAGCCGGGGTTACGATTTCTGTTTGTAAGACAGAGCAATTTGTTTGGTCACCAGTCCGCTCAGCTACTGGAGGGGGGGACCGGTAGGGCTTCGCGTTCAGGCTCAAAAATGGCCGCATTGTTCGGATCAATGTAGGCTTTATTCTCAGAGCCTGGGAAATCAGTAACATCCTCTTTTCCACTTTGGCGTTCGATATTTTCGTTTGCTGTAAACGTTTTGCCCTCTTTTGCAGAGACAGCGTCTCTGCCCAAAACAGCCTTCTTTATCACACCATCGGGGCTATATGTTAGTGGTCCTTTCCGTTTTTTGGTCAGTATGACAAGTTCTTCATTCATGGGTTCGCCAGCAGTACTAGCATCACCAAGTGCCATCTCACTGGGTTTGGGTAGCACCGGGGCGTCGGGAAGCACGGTCGGGCGTTGGGAAGCACGGTCGGGGCGTCGGGAAGCACGGTCGGGGCGTCAGGAAGCACGGTCGGGGCGTCGGGAAGCACGGTCGGGGCGTCGGGAAGCGCGGTCGGGGCGTCGGGAAGCACGGTCGGGGCGTCGGGAAGCGCGGTCGGGGCGTCGGGAAGCACGGTCGGGGCGTCGGGAAGCACGGTCGGGGCGTCGGGAAGCACGGTCGGGGCATCGGGAAGCACGGTCGGGGCATCGGGAAGCACGGTCATGGTGTCGGGAAGCACAGTCGTGGCGTCGGGAAGCACAGTCGGGGCTTCGGGAAGCACGGTTGGGGCTTCGGGTAGCACGGTTGGGGCTTCAGGTAGCACGGTTGGGGCTTTGGGAAGCGTAGTCAGGACCTCGGGAAGCACAGTTGGCACATCAGGAAGCACAGTCGAGGCGTCGGGAAGCACGGTCGGGGCTTCAGGTAGCACGGTTTGAG
Source organism: Myxine glutinosa (assembly GCF_964187855.1). Lineage (NCBI taxonomy): Eukaryota > Metazoa > Chordata > Myxini > Myxiniformes > Myxinidae > Myxine > Myxine glutinosa. The sequence continues at coordinate 65,869,716 of NC_136265.1, read as the reverse complement.
CGTCGGGGAGCACGGTTTGAGCGTCGGGGAGCACGGTCGGGGCGTGAGGAAACACGGTCGGGGCGTGAGGAAGCACGGTCGAGGCGTGAGGAAGCACGGTCGAGGCGTGAGGAAGCACAGTCGGGGCGTTTTCTTTTTTACAGTCCATATCGGTGTGTCCCAATTTGCCACACTTCGTACAAGATGCTTTGGGACAAAACCTTTTAACGTGTCCGAAGGCTCCACAAAGGAAGCACGTTAAGGTGCCTGACGAAGCGTACATTTGATATTGACGATCATTTACGGAAATTTTAAACGAGATGTTTAGTCCTGTATCATCACCGCGATCAGGAAGCACCATGAATACTTGTCTCCGGAAACTCATAACATGTTTCACTCGTTCATCCCGACATCCCAGGGGAATCATCGAGATTCGGGAAACAACAGTTCCACACCGGGTCAGAACAGCCATTAACTTATCATCTGTGATAAACGGAGCGACATTTGAAATAATAACTTTAATCGCCGGTGTGTCCATCGGGGAAACCATGACGAACTGCCCACCTTTCAATGACAGACCGGTACTAACAACATCATGCACGAACTTCTCGTCCGACACGAAAACAACAAACTTTTGGTTCATCCGCGACGCGGCGCAGACATTTTCATCGCCGATAACATTCCCTACAGCTAGGATAATGTCCTCGGTAGGAACACCTTCGGGAGGGACACACACGAAAGCATGCTTCCTTGTTAGGGTTTCAAACCCTTCCTGCCGTGCACGAACACTCGCCATAACGGCGATGTCTCACCTTTCCACCTTGACCAGGCGGAAAGGACACAAAATAAATAAAGTCGAAATGAAATAATAAATAATAAAGTTCTCACGACGCGAGTAAGGTAAACAGCACCGACGGAGCAGGTAAACTGAACCGAACGGGTCTGCTCTCACCTTTGGTCTCTTCTCTCACTCTCTCTGTCTCAAGGGAGGGAAAGAGGGACAGGTGGTAAAGAAGGACACGACAAAGGCGCGATGGGAAAGGAAGGAATGGGGGGGGGGGTGGAACAACACAACACAAGCACGGAGCTACAGCACACAAACACGAGTGCACGCCATCTTGCCACGCCCAACACACGAACGGCTAGCAGGGGGCGAGAGAGCGAGAGCGAGAGCGAGAGCGAGAGAGAGAGAGAGAGAGAGAGAGAGAGAGAGAGACAAGCTCCCATACAATGGACACTCATCAATGTCTGCCAATGGGACAAGCAGAATGTTGTTGTGGTTAAGACCTGTGTCTTGAAAAGTTGATTCATCTCCAAACTCAGCCTTCACCTTCACTTTCACAATAAAACCTGAAACAAACAAAAAAAATCTCATTAAAACGAAAACAATGGTTCGACTGAAACAAAATGTTTTTTAAATAAAAATGTTGAAAATAAATGAGAAATTATTTCAAACTCGAGAGATTCTCATTATAGCACAAGCAGTGCTGGATATTACTGCATCAAGAGTCATTTTCAGGGTTTTGCTGAAAGCATCTCACTATAATTCACCAAATGTCTGTCCGTCTGTTCGAAGGTACCGCAAAAAGGGCTCAACCGATCTAAACGATATTTTGTGTGGGTAATCCTGGGATCTCCAGGAGTAAAATAGGCTATTTAGTTTTCCCAATTTCAGCTTTGGTCTCCAGTATTCTCAGGTTTGGACTCCCACATAACATTCACGTGCGCATAACGTCCATTGTGACGATGTTCTCATTGTGACGATGTACGTGTTCACGGTAGTGTTTGGCGTGACCGTGTGAACGTAATTTAAAAGCTGAATGCCTCAACTCTGTGTTTGCCTCTAAATCTTGTGTCCCAAACCCATCCCTCTCTGTACCCACCGTACCCAGTCATACCCAGCTGCTCCTGGACTCTGTGTCCTTTCCTCCTGCCAAGGTGGAAAAGTTTCTGTCAACCCTCGACTCCGATTCTGCAACTGGACCTGAATGCATCAGCCCACGGGTCCTAAAATCCTGTTCTTCCGCTCTTTCACTCCCTCTCTCTGTTCTCTTCACCCTCTCTTTTGCTCAAGGTCATCTGCCATCTGCTTGGAAATCAGCCAACATCACCGCTTTGCACAAAAAAGGTGCAAAACAGATCCTAGCAACTACAGACAAATCAGCCTTCTCCCAATTATCAGCAAAGTCATGGAATCCATCATTGCTTCGGATATGAAATCTTTCCTCTTCTCCAATGGCTTGATCTCTGATCATCAATTTGGTTTCAGACCTGGTCACTCTACTCTGGACATGCTGCTTCTGCTGTCTCAACAATGGATGGAGGTCCTCAATGCCAAACAGGAAATTAGAGCTGTCTCCCTTGACATTTCACATGCCTTCGATACGGTCTGGCACCCCGCTCTGCTCACCAAACTCTCCTCCTTTGGTATCCATGAAAATCTCCACGCATGGCTGGCGGAATTCCTCTCTAGTCGTAGTCAACATGTGGCCCTGAATGGGTTTCTCTCATCTCCTCTTCCTGTTCAGGCTGGAGTTCCCCAAGGCAGTGTTCTGGGCACTGTGCTTTTTCTGGTCTTCATCAATGATCTCTCTGACTCTCTTGAAAATCCTCTCTATCTCTTTGCTGATGACTCTAATCTCTGTCGCTCCATTCCTCATCCCTCAGATCGGCAGTCTGCAGCCTCCTCACTCTCTGCAGACCTGGACAAAATCACAGACTGGGCAAACAAGTGGAACATGTCTTTCAATCCTGACAAATCTCACACTCTTACGATGTCTCTCCGAAAAGACCGACTGGACAACCCTCCCATCCACTTTCTGAATAATCCACTCCCAGAAGTTCTGCCACTCAAGCTTTTGGGTCTCACTATCTGCCATGATCTTTCCTGGGAAAACCACATTTCAAATCTGGCCTCCAAAGCCAGTCGCCGACTGGGCATCCTCCGTCGTGCGAAGTCCTTCCTTGGCACACCTGAGCTCCTCACCACATACAAGGCTTTCATCCGCAGCTCAATGGAATACTGCTCTCCCCTCTGGGCTGGTGCTCCTGCCTCACACCTAGCTCGTCTTCACGCTGTTGAAACCAAAGCGTTCAGAATCATCGGAATCTCCGGCGATGAAGCTAACTCGAAGGGCCTTTCACTCACTCACCGCAGGCAGGTTGGTGGTCTTTCCATCTTCTACCGACTCCTCTCTGGCCTTGCCCCCCCACCCCAGCTCTCTCTGGGCTGTCCCCCAAATATTCCTACAGGTCGCACAAGATCTGCCTGCAACCCTCTTATGGTTAAACTGCCAAAATCAAGACTCTCTGCTCACCTTCACTCCTTCATTCCTCTTTTTTCCCGCCTCTGGAACAAACTCCCTCACTCTCTTCAATCCCACTCCACCCTCCAGGTCTTTAAAACAGCTGTTCACCACCATCTCTTATCATCCCCCATCCAAAACCTTGATCTTTTCTACCCTTGCTAATTTCACCCCAAACCCACTTTTTTGAAATACCAACTTCTGTCCTGGAAGTCCTTGATGTTCTTGTGTTTTATACTTCTCCCAACCCACCCCCCCCCCCCCGCCCTTCCCACACCACCTCCCCCCAAGCCCTCTCCCTTCCACACATCTCCCTGCTCTCAAATGTTGTGTTTGTGTGCTTCCCCTTCTCTCCCCATCTTGTCTTCCACTCCCTCTTTTTATATATTTTGTATGTCTGTTTGATTTGTTTGTGAAATAAATGTTTGGTCTTTCACGAGCCTCGATTCTGTATACAAAAAAAAGAAAAAAAGAAATCGTAATGTTTTTCGTTTCGTAATTCTTTCATGAACGTTTCATGTTAAAGGAACGTTTGATGTTTCATGACGTTTAATGCCCTTCGATGTCCGGGGCCACACGCGCGCTACACTGGACGGGCCAGCGTGTACCTTTCCCTTCGCCGTCAGGCTCGGGTAAACCGCTGAGCCCCATCCGTGATGGGGACTGGGGCTTGAGACAGTGTCCTTCATTAAAAGTATAATAAACGCTGTCTCCATCGATCTTGCCAAGGCCGTAACAGCCGTAACGTTTAATCTCTACATGAGAGAATTCCACATTGCTATTTGGGTGGTGAATACGCTAACAGATCGCTGTCTCCATCGATCTTGCCAAGGCCGTAACAGCCGTAACGTTTAATCTCTACATGAGAGAATTCCACATTGCTATTTGGGTGGTGAATACGCTAACAGATCGCTGTCTCTATCGATCTTGCCAAGGCCGTAACAGCTGTCGGCTCAAAATCCTTTTAACTGTTGATTTGGTACAGTTACATGTATCGTGAATTTGGTACACGTATCAGGAGTACATACGACATAGCGATTGTGAACACTATTATCGATCAGGATTCACGATCACGATCATCACGATCATGGTGTATCGATCACGATTTGAAACACGATGGAATAATATTTACCGACATGAACAGTGATGTGGCTTTTATTGAAATTCTAAAGATACTGTTTAGATTTTGATGATTTGCGTGTGATATGATTCAACGGATGTTTATATGAATCGTTTAAAATAAAAAACCCTTCAATTTCTGATATTTTGCCTTTTCATTTGGGTTTCCAATTGGAGCCCCGCCCATAGGGCTGGTACCGTTGCTCGTTCACATAATTAAAGAGACTGGCCTGCACACAAAAGTCTTACAGTATATCTCCAGATAGCCAATCATTATGTCACGACGCTCTTACAGATCAATTTTAAAGGTCTGGTAAAACCATGTCATCACAACTGAGTATATTGTAGTAAATCATCTCCATGTTAATCGGCTAATGCCATCTATCTGTCCCACCCTGAAACATGGAAACGTTCTTCAGAAAGAGAAAAAAATGATAAAGCAAAGGTGACTTCAAATGAATCCTAAACCTGTTTTTTCAAATTATTCCAATTTTTTTGAAAATTCAATTTTTTTTCGAAGAGACAAAACATTGAAGCCAGATGGTGAGGAGGCAACAGGGTGTGTGCTGCAAGACCGGTGGGAACCCCGGTGGTATCCCAACCTAACCAGAAGGTATTGCAGAATACGTTGAACAAAGATTATAGGGGAACTCGTGTTCCACTTTCTCCCTCTGACCTGCTGCTCATGTTTCCCCATTCTATCTCTTCCCTGCTGTTCGTGTTTCCCCCATTCTATCTCGTCCCTGCTGTTTGTATTTACCCCATTCTATCTCTTCCCTGCTGTTTGTATTTACCCCATTCTATCTCTTCCCTGCTGTTCATGTTTCCCCATTCTATCTCTTCCCTGCTGTTCATGTTTCCCCCATTCTATCTCGTCCCTGCTGTTTGTATTTACCCCATTCTATCTCTTCCCCATGTTTCCGCATTCTATCTCTTCCCTGCTGTTCGTGTTTCCCCCATTCTATCTCGTCCCTGCTGTTTGTATTTACCCCATTCTATCTCTTCCCTGCTGTTCATGTTTCCCCATTCTATCTCTTCCCTGCTGTTCGTGTTTCCCCCATTCTATCTCGTCCCTGCTGTTTGTATTTACCCCATTCTATCTCGTCCCTGCTGCTCATGTTTCCCCATTCTATCTCTTCCCTGCTGTTCGTGTTTCCCCCATTCTATCTCGTCCCTGCTGTTTGTATTTACCCCATTCTATCTCTTCCCTGCTGTTTGTATTTACCCCATTCTATCTCTCCCCTGCTGTTTGTATTTACCCCATTATATCTCTTCCCTGCTGTTTGTATTTACCCCATTCTATCTCTTCCCTGCGGTTTGTATTTACCCCATTCTATCTCTTCCCTGCCGTTCGTCTTCCCTCTTTCTCCCTCTTCTCTGCTGTTTGTGTTCCCCCTTTCTCCATCTTCCCTCTTGTCCATGTTCCTCCTTTATCCATCATCCCTCCTGTTCATGTTCCCCCTTTCTCCATCTTCCCTCCTGTTCATGTTCCCCCTTTCTCCATCTTCCCTCATGTTCATGTTCCCCCTTTCTCCATCTTCCCTCCTGTTCATGTTCCCCCTTTCTCTATCTTCCCTCCTGTTCATGTCCCCCCTTTCTCTATCTTCCCTCCTGTTCATGTTCCCCCTTTCTCCATCTTCCCTCCTGTTCATGTTCCCCCTTTCTCTATCTTCCCTCCTGTTCATGTTCCCCCTTTCTCTATCTTCCCTCCTGTTCATGTCCCCCCTTTCTCTATCTTCCCTCCTGTTCATGTTCCCCCTTTCTCCATCTTCCCTCCTGTTCATGTTCCCCCTTTCCCCATCTTCCCTCATGTTCATGTCCCCCCTTTCTCTATCTTCCCTCCTGTTCATGTTCCCCCTTTCTCCATCTTCCCTCATGTTCATGTTCCCCCTTTCTCCATCTTCCCTCTTGTTCATGTTCCCCCTTTCTCCATCTTCCCTCTTGTTCATGTTCCCCCTTTCTCCATCTTTCCTCTTGTTCATGTTCCCCCTTTCTCCATCTTCCCTCCTGTTCATGTTCCCCCTTTCTCCATCTTCCCTGCTGTTCATGTTCCCCCTTTCTGCATCTTTCCTCCTGTTCATGTTCCCCCTTTCTCCATCTTCCCTCCTGTTCACGTTCCCCTTTTCTGCATCTTCCCTCCTGTTCGTGTTCCCCCTTTCTCTAACTTCCCTCCTGTTCGTGTTCCCCCTTTCTCCCTCTTCCCTCCTGTTCGTGTTCCCCCTTTCTCCCTCTTCCCTCCTGTTCGTGTTCCCCCTTTCTCCCTCTTCCCTCCTGTTCGTGTTCCCCCTTTCTCCCTCTTCCCTCCTGTTCGTGTTCCCCCTTTCTCCCTCTTCCCTGCTGTTCGTGTTCCCCCTTTCTCCTGATGTTCCCTTTGTTATGTTGTGTTCTGATCTGTTCTGTGTCCGAGGTCTTCCATGAGCCTCGACCATGGATGACAATGAAAACTTGTATTACTATTACTTCTACAACTACAGCGACAGCTACAGCAATGTGCGTTTGTGGTTCAAACCTTCATGTTGAGGGGACGAATCATCGACGAACTCGGACTTCACCTTCACTATAACACCTGAAACAAAAACAATCCATTTAAACTAAACTTTCAGGAACCAGGAGAAGGTGCCGGTGCGGAGAGAACGACACGTACCGGGTCCCGGGTCTTCATCCTCGGGTGGACCGACCCTGGACCCGCGATCTGAGGGAGAATCTCCCGGAACGGAGAGATCTCGGTTCATGGCGCACCGTAGGGGACTGGAGAGTGTAAACACTGTAAAGTGTAGTAAAGTACCGGGATTTAAGGTGGTGTGTGGTCGTGTGTTACACTCTGACACACGAGTACAAACCACGTGTTCCGGTAAAAACGAACCGCGACCACGTGACGCGTTCCGACGACAAACGAGACGATCTCATTCGCGATTTCCACACCACAGATTCTCCACGTTAATCACGTGATCGATACCGGGTACCCACGATGTCTTGTTTCCCCTTGTAAACATTTTTACATTACCTTTTATCATATTAACTAACTCCATATGTTTTATCCGTTTGTGTTCAATCATTGTCATTACACAGAATAATTTTTCTCCATGTTCTGTGGTCCGTGTGTTCCGGAGCATTTGTGGGTGATACGATTAAAATGAAGTCTCACTCTTTGTCTCAATCTCACGTCGGATTCGGAAACGTCATTTCCTGCATTCCTGGAAGTTTCTACAGGTCCTTGTGTTCTTCCCTGGCCCAACAATTCAGCAGATTCGCGATGACTAATGGGTCAAAATGTCGAACTGGTGAGACGGGTCCACATGGAATCCTTAGTTAAAACAAGAATGACTGCACTGTGGTCACAACCTGCGACAAAATCTGGTAACAGGCCGATTGGGAAATAAACATTTAAAATACTCTTAAAATATGAACAGCGTAAATGGGAAACACACCTTTAATACGCCGTTAATAGATTTACTCGTCACCAGTCACCGCGTCAGCCTCCACCACGGTTATTCCAGGACGACCCGATTCGTCACACAGTTATATCAGGACGAGCCGATTCGTCACACAGTTATATCAGGACGAGCCGATTCGTCACACGGTTAAGCATTGTTTAACCCAATATGGGCCTTCAAAAATTACGTAACGCTATATATTTTTTAGTAATGCAAGCTCAAAAGTTAGTTATTTGAATTCCCAGATCTTCTTGGAGGGACATCCGGTGGTTTTTTTAGGTGCAAAGATGGGACGGAATTGTGTCCTGAAGGTGTTTGAACCCTTGGTGTGTGCTGCACTCGCTTGGAGTAATTGGAACACTGTGCGGTTCTGATTTGATATGCTGTGTTGTGATTGGTACTACGTAATGCGTAGTGACGTCTGGGGGCGTGGCTTCGGTGGTTGCTGGCGGCTCGCCATGATGGCCATGTGTTCTGAGAGCTTGGTATTGTAGCGGTTCCCGCTGAATGTACACAATCGCCTTGCACCTGCCAGGACGCGGCCAGGGCGCGATCGCCATGCCGGGCTCGTCCGGACAGACCCAGACGCGCCTCTCCTGGGCATGCCCGGACTCGCTGTTCCCGGGCACGTCCGAACCTACCGGGCACGCCCGGTCTCGTCTTTCCCGGGCATGCCCGCTCTTGCCTTTCCAGGGCTTGCCCAGAGCGCTCGGGCTCGCCCAGCCTCGACTTGCCAGGCCGCGTCCAGGACGCCCGGGCATGTCCAGACTCGCCTTTCCAGGACTCGCCCTTGACACCCGGGCATGCCCGGTCTCGGTTTTCCCGGGCAAACGCCCGGGCATAAATGTGTATATATATTGCTGCCCGATAAACGGGCTGGTCAGAATACCTGAGCTGTTTTGTTTCAATAAAGCAACTCGGACGAATTCCGTCTTTGGTCGCGTCAATTCTTTCGACTCGCGTTGGAGCGCAGCTCCTTCACTGGTGACCTACCGACATGGACACGGCAGTGACTCTTAAACTGCCTACCTTCTGGGAGGATCACGCGGCTGTTTGGTTCGCCCAGGCGGACTCCAAGTTCGCCCTGCGAGGCATCACCGCGGAAGACACCCGCTTCCACCATGTCGTGGCAGCGCTCGGTTCCGCCACCGCGGCCCGCACTCTGAGCCTCCTCGAGCACCCGCCGACTGCCGACAAGTATGACGCGCTGAATATGCTCCTCCTCGACGCTTTCGCCCTCTCACCGGCGGCACGCGCACGGCGCCTGCTCGACCTGCCCGAGCTCGGCGACACGCGCCCGTCCGAGCGCATGGACTATATGCTCTCGTTGCTCGGTGAGCACTCTCCGGATTTTCTGTTCCGCGAGCTGTTCCTTCGCCAGCTGCCTCACCGGGTACGCCTCGCCCTGGCTGGCACGTCGATCACCGATCCCCGCGCCCTCGCCAGGGAAGCCGATAAGATCTCCTCGACGGGCCAACACATCGGCGCGGCTACCTAGAGCCCGCCGTCGTCCGAGGCGACGCCCGAGCGCCCTGCGCGGTTGGAGGCCGAACTGCCGGTGCAACGGGCGGCCGCCACGCCGTGCCGACCGCTTCCGACACGACGGCCGGGGCCTCCACCTGACCAGGCGTGGTGTTATTACCACGCCAGGTTCGGACACAAGGCTCGGACGTGCCGACCCCCGTGCACTTTCGGCAAGTCGGGAAACGGCCGGGCCGGCGTTCATTCCCAGCCATGAGCGCTGGCCACTCGGGCAACTTGCTTTTTATTCGGGACAAAGCGTCCGGGCGGCGTTTCCTTTGTGACACCGGCTCCCAACTGAGCGTCATACCCGCCTCTGAGCAGGACAGGCAGGACGCCGTTTGCGGCCCGTCTTTGGTCGCTGCTAATGGCTCGGCCATACGCACTTTCGGCCCGCGCGACGTCACCCTCTGCTTCGGCAGCCAGCGCTTTCAGTGGACCTTTGTGACCACCTGCGTCCCCATGGCTTTGCTGGGCGCCGACTTCCTCTGCGCGCACGGGCTGCTGGTCGACGTCAAACGTCGTCGCCTTGTCAACGCCGAGACCTTCAGCTCCCTGGCGTGCACGATGAGCAGCTCCGTCCGCGCCGACCGAACTGGCATGCGCCCTCCCGACGGCGAACGAGTTCGCTCGCCTGCTCGCAGATTTCCTGGCCCTCACGCGGCCGACGTTTTCGGCCGTCGCAGTGCGGCATGGGATCAAGCACCACATAACCACTACGGGCCCGCCGGTCTACGCCAGGGCCCGCCGCCTCGACCCGGCCAAGCTCGCCGTGGCAAAGGCCGAGTTCGATGCGTTGGAGCACATCAGCATCGTGCGGCACTCCAATAGCGCGTGGGCCTCACCACTGCACATCGTGCCAAAGCCGGGGGGCGGAGGGCGCCCGTGAGATGACTACCGCCGCCTCAACGATGCTACCACCCCCGGCAGGTACCCGATCCCGCACATCCAGGAATTTTCTGCCCGTTTGGCGGGACGGGTCATATTTTCCAAAATTGACCTGATACGGGGATACCACCAGGTACCTGTCCGGGCGGCCGACGTCCCGAAGACGGCCGTCATCATGCTGTTCAGCCTGTTCGAATTTTTGAGGATGCCGTTTGGCCTCAACAATGCGGCCCAGGCGTTCCAGCGCTTAATGGACGGCGTGCTGCGCGACCTGCCATTTCTTTTTGTCTATCTGGACGACATCCTCGTCGCCAGCACGTCCCGCGCCGAGCACCTCCTCCACCTCTGAACACTGTTCGGTCGCCTCAGCGAGCACGGCTTAATTGTCAACCCGGCCAAATGCCCCTTCGGCACGATGACCGTTGACTTTTTGGGCCACCGCATCACCAAGACCGGGGCCGTGCCGCTGCCGACCAAGGTCGAGGCCATCACCACGTTCCCGCGTCCCCGTTCCATCAAGGCCCTACATGAGTTCCTCGGCATGGTGAATTTTTATCACCGATTTGTGCCCCGCGCTGCTCAGCTCATGCGGCCCCTTTACGAGGCCCTCCGGGGCAAGCCGGCCAAGCATGACATCGTTTGGTCCGTGGCCATGGACGCGGCCTTCGCGAGTGCAAAACGGGCCCTCGCCGACGCAACGCTGCTGGCTCACCCGGTGCTCAACGCGCCCATCGCCCTCAATACGGACGCCTCCAACTACGCGGTGGGCGCCGTCCATGAACAATGGGTGGACGGGGTTTGGCAGCCACTCGCTTTTTTCAGCCGGCAGCTCCGGCCGAACGAGTTAAAATACAGCATTTTCGACCGCGAGATGCTCGGTCTATTCCTGGCCGTTCGCCATTTCCGACACCTCCTGGAGGGCCGCCCGTTCACGGCTTTCGTCGACCACAAGCCGTTGGTCTACGCAATGGCCAAAGTCACGGAGCCGTGGTCGGCCCGCCAGCAGCGCCACCTCTCCATCATGTCAGAATTCACCACGGACATCCGGCACGTCGCCGGCAAAGACAACGCCGTGGCCGACTGTCTTTCTCGGGCCAGCGCTAACGCGGTCCACCTCGGCGTGGACTTCGTGCTCATGGCGGCCGACCAGACCAGCGACACCTCGGTGCAGGCCCTCCGGGCGGCGGACACGGGCCTCCGCCTGGCCCACATCCCCTTCGTGGGCACCGTCCTGCTCTGCGACGTCTCCCAGGGCCAGCCTCGCCCCATCGTGCCCGTTTCCTGGCAGCGCCGCATCTTCGCCTCCATCCACGGCCTTTCTCACCCGGGCCGGAAAGCTTCTCAGAAGCTGGTGTCAGCGCGTTTCGTCTGGCACGGCCTTCGACGGAACGTCCGCGACTGGGCCAATGCCTGCACGGCCTGCCAGCGGGCCAAGGTCCACCGCCACACCCAGGCCCCACTAGCACCTTTCACCGTGCCTGCACGACGTTTCGACCACGTCCACGTGGACCTGGTGGGTCCCCTGCCCCCATCGCGGGGGTTCACCCACCTGCTCACCATGGTGGACAGGACCACCAGGTGGCCGGAGGCCGTGCCCCTCACCTCCACCACCGCCGCCGACGTGGCGCAGGCGTTCATCGCCACCTGGGTCGCGCGCTTCGGCGCACCGGCGGACATCTCGTCCGACCGCGGCCCACAGTTCACGTCCGAACTTTGGGGCGCGGTCGCCCGCTCGTTGGGGGTCACGCTGCACCGCACCACGGCCTACCACCCCCAAGCCAATGGGTTGTGCGAGCGGTTTCACCGCTCCATGAAGGCCGCACTCATGGCCGGCCTTCAGGACGATGGTTGTACCGACCGGCTGCCGTGGGTCCTTTTGGGCCTCCGCACGGCCCCCAAGGAGGACCTCCGGGCGTCCGCCGCCGAGCTCGTCTACGGCCAGCCGCTCCGCGTCCCGGGCGAGTTCGTGCCCGACGCTACCAGTCCCCGGTACGCCGCACACCAGCGCACGGACCTCCAGGAGGCCGCCCGCCGATTTGCCCCCGTGCCAACGTCCCGCCACGGTGGCCCTCAGTCCTACATCCCCCCGGCGCTTTGCACAGCGGAGTACGTCTTTGTGCGTCATGACGCGCACCGGGGGCCACTCCGGCCGCTGTACGACGGGCCCTTCCGGGTCCTGCGACGGGGCGACAAGTCCTTCGTCGTCGACGTCGGCGGCCGGTCGGACCGGATCTCTGTGGACCGCCTCAAACCGGCGCACGTGGACGTCGACCGACCACCACGGTTGGCCCTTCCTCCGCGGCGAGGCCGCCCCCCGTCTACAGTTCCCCCCGCTCGACCACCCACCACCGGATCGGACCCCCCCCCCCCCACGACCCTCCAGGGGTCGCTTCGGCCGGGTCATCCGGACCCCCTTTAAATTGACCCTGCTGGTGCAGGTCGATTCTGGAGGGGCGTGTGTAGCGGTTCCCGCTGAATGTACACAATCGCCTTGCACCTGCCAGGACGCGGCCAGACGCGCCTCTCCCGGGCATGCCCGGACTCACTGTTCCCAGGCACGCCCGAACCTCCCGGGCACGCCCGGTCTCGTCTTTCCCGGGCATGCCCGATCTCGCCTTTCCAGGGCTCGCCCAGAGCGTCCGGGCATGCCCGCTATCGCCTTTTCAGGGCTCGCCCAGAGCGTCCGGGCATGCCCGCTATCGCCTTTCCAGGGCTCACCCAGAGCGTCCGGGCATGCCCGCTATCGCCTTTCCAGGGCTCGCCCAGAGCGTCCGGGCATGCCCGCTCTCGCTTTTCCAGTGCTCGTCCAGAGCGCCCGGGCACGCCCAGCCTCGACTTGCCAGGCCGCAGCCAAACACGCCCGGGCAGGTCCAGACTCGCCTTTCCAAGGCTCGCCCTTGACACCCGGGCATGCCCGGTATAGCTTTTGCCGGGCAAACTTCCCGACATAAATGTGTATATATATTGCTGCCCGATAAACGGGCTTGTCAGAATACCTGAGCTGTTTTGTTTCAATAAAGCAACTCGGACGAATTCCGTCTTTGGTCGCGTCAATTCTTTCGACTCGCGTTGGAGCGCAGTTCCTTCACTGAACAAAATGGTTGGTAGTCGCCGTTGGTGATGGCTGGCAACCAACAAAATGGTTGCCAGCGATAGTTTGTCTCCTCTTTCTGGACACCGTGGGATCTTTAATGTCCACCCACTAATTCCGGCATATGGATGACCAGTTTAACGTCCATCCGAGGGACGGCACGCGCATTGATGAATCACCCGGCCTCTACCACCTTTCACCTTTCAAGATTGCTAACTTTTCTGGCTCTGTGCTATCTATATAAATAAAACACAGTTTGTGTGTGTGTGTGTGTGTGTGTGTGTGTGTGTGTGTTTGTTACCGATAGACTCCTAATCGGAGGCTCACGTGCTTGATATTTGGCATAGACATGGCCATTGAGCCTGGGAAGGACATGGCCTACCTAAAAATATTTGACGAGATCCATATTTTTTATTCATATTTACCTCAGCGCATTTCAGGGAGGAACATCACACACGGAATCTCAGCCGGTGCCAGAGCAGCTCGCTGATTCGCTCATGAGCGATCACGTGATGTTCCATCCTCGCTGCCAGACCACTGAACGGAAAATATATAGAATGACCATTGCCATTCACACCACATAGGTGGAGATGCAGCTACCGGGCGCCATCTTGGTTGGCACTCGATGCTGGGCGATGGTGATTTCCGTCATGCGGTTGCACGTAATTCAGAGCGAAAAGCGATTGCGTTTTTTCACCTTTTGTGCGATCGTGTTTTGTGTCGATTTTGTGCGATATGAATTAAACATCTTTGCAACAGCTGTGAAACATCTTTCCACAACCCTTCCTTAACCGATTGGAGCAGTTTATTGCCGCACAAAATGGCATTTTAACAGTTGTCTCGCTTTTAAAATCTGGGACACGTTGAAAACAAACGAGATCCGCGAAGCGAGTTGGTCGAGTCGTGCTAACCAAGATGGCGAAACGGCGGCTACACTTTTCACAGAGTATGAGCATTCTATATATTTTCAATTCAGTGCGCCAGACTCGCTCACGTACTTGATTTGTGGCATAGACATGGCCATTGGGCCTTCACGGTGTAATTTGTGCGAGGCTTTTGTCCAAGTGAGCTCGAGTCGAGAGGGCGAATGTACGGGTTGGGAATGTACGGGTCTCCCTTCCCCCGCCCGGCAACGCCGGTACTGGAGGGCGTCACAGGATCCGTGAGTCTCCAAAATCCGCTTCGTGCTGTTGTTGCGAAGTTCGTGTTGTTGCTCTCCTCCCATGAGAACTGCAACGTCATTGTTGACTGGCCCTCCCCTTCCCCCAACCTCCCTCGACCCCCTCCGTCCTCCCCTTCCCCCCAGTCCCCTCCCCCTACCCCCTTCCTATTCCCCCCTCCCTTTCCCCCTTCCCCCTCCACCTACCCTTCCCCCCTCCCCTTACCCCTCCCTTCCCCCTCCACCCTATCCCCTCCCCAAAGGCAAAATCCAAGATTGCAACGAAAATCTATCCCACTCTCCTTTTCCCTCCTTCACCCTTCCTCTCCTTTCCTCCTCTGTGGTGGCCCTGAATTTGTGAAGGTGGGGGTACACCATCCTATATTTGGGGGATCTATGGGTCGCTCTTACGAGATCATCAGCTGTCTCCATGCCGCGGGCTTGTTCAACACAGAACTGAACTGTCTCGGGTATACAACAACAACAACAACAACGTGCTGGCTGATGTCCGGCTTTGTTGATACAGCGACAGCAACAAGATTTTAAAAAACCCCACAACAAGCCATTGAATCAGAAGTTTACCGCCGTGGATGTACCCTCTTTTACACCACCTTATTTAACACGTCAAACTAGTTATTCATGCGCGTAGTTTGTGTCCTTCATGATGTCCTTAAAAACAGTACGTTTCATGTTTGGAAGGATTTTAAATTTTGTTTGATTGGCAGACTAACAGACAGGCTGAAGTAATTCCTCTATGGCAAGTGTGAATGCATGCTCAAGACGAGACTCCGTCAAATTTAGAGCCAACACACTGCTAAGCTGCACGTGTCGTGGCAATGATTAGGGGCAACCAAATATCCCCCACCTTCCACATTATAATACTGAGTATTGCCCCCCGAGATACGCTCCCAATCCTCTGGGGGGGCAGTCTAAGACCACACATGATAATTCTACTTCCCGCCAGAAGACCTCCCTCGGAGATCTATCGCTGCCAAGGTCGGCACATTGGATTCCTTGCACCCTAAAAATGAAATATTATGTCCTCCCTGTGGCCTTGCCCCCCCCCCCCTCCACGAGGATCCTCACTGTCTGGACCACCTCTTTGATCCCCCAGTATGGGATGAGGGTAGGGGGACGTGGGGGGAACCATGTATAACAAGCATTACGCCTCGGTCCCCCGTCGGGGAAGTGATGTGAGTTGACAAAGTGGAAGACGCAGAAAACATGCTATGATATGATATTTCGCTCACAAGGTTCAGACATACATTGAGGCGGCCATCTTGGATTTTGACGTGGCGACCCAATTTTCTATGGCGCTCTTCCTTATGCCTAGATACACCTACACACCAGATTAGAAGTTGGTATTTCGCTTATTTTTCAAGATATTCCGCTCACAAGGTTCAGACCTACATGGCGGCGGACATCTTGGATTTTGAAGTGGCGACCCAATTTTCAATAGCGTTCTTCCTTGTGCCTAGATACACCCAAACACCAGATTAGAAGTTGGTACTTCGCTTATTTTTCAAGATATTCATCTCACAAGGTTCAGACAGACATGGCGGCTGCCATCTTGGATTTTGACTTGGCGACCCAATTTTAAACAGCGTTCTTGCTTGTGCCTAGATACACCCACACACCAGATTAGAAGTTGGTACTTCGCTTATTTTCAAGATATTTCGCTCACAAGGTTCAGACATATCTATGGTGGCGGCCATATTGGATTTTGACGTGGCGACCCAATTTTCAACAGCGTTTTTTTTATGCCGAGATACACCCACACACCAAATTCGAAGTTGGTACTTCGCTTATTTTTCAAGATATTCATCTCACAAGGTTCAGACATACATGGCGGCGGCCATCTTGGATGTTGACGTGGCGACCCAATTTACAATAGCGTTCTTCCTTATGCCTAGATACACCCACACACCAAATTAGAAGTTGGTACTTCGCTTATTTTTCAAGATATTCAGCTCAAGGTTCAGACATACATGGTGGCGGCCATCTTGGATTTTGACGTGGGTTGCACCCACACACCAAATTCGAATGCGGTCCTTCGCTTACGCATGCACACACGCCCGCACACACGCATGCCCGCACGCACAGACGGACAGACGGACACACGGACGGAGGGGAAAACCATAGTCCCCCTTTCGCTCCGCTGTGCGACGTGGGACAATAACCGGCTTGACGGTGAGAACTGCAAGATTTTCGGTGGATAGCCTCGAGGCGCTTCCTTGTGCATTGTACGCATCACGATTTGCTTCTTGCTAATGTGGGTCGTGCTGCCGTGCGCCAGGAGCTGCCGTTTTGGCGCGTGGACCGGAAAACATTCTGTGCACGTTTATTAATAATTTCTATAATAAACCTCTTGTACCACAGTTCCAAATGCATCCAGGGGTTCTTCTTGGGGTAAGGGGGAAGCGGGGGGGGGGGGGCTGATCGCTGCCTTCACACACGTTCATAATCAGATTAGTGTTGTGCGATATTCAAAATATGAAATTAAAAGGAAAGTATGTAGTTCCTCAAACACAGACTGAGTGACATTTCTCAGACAGATTGAGTGAACCAATATTGTGTCACCGCACTTTCCGCGACGCATGCAAGATAAAAGGAAACGTCCCAATAAGCCGAGGATGTCTTCGTTGAATGATCTTATGACAGGGGTCATGCTTAATTTTTTTTTTTTGAGGTCTTTTCGGGCCACCAAAAGAGATTTTATTTTTTAGGGCCCACCAGCATTTTTGGTGGTCCGACCATACATTATTTGCTGAAGAATCAAACTTCATAAAAATCAATATCCATGTTTAAATTACTATTTCTCACGACATCTGGAGATCAAATTTCAGTGCCTTTCATACCAGCAACCTCACAACTCACAATCACAGAACACTCCTGCAAGCTATTCAATCATGTCCCTACTAACTGACAGCAAAATAATACTGGGACAATTTTAATATTTGCTGAAAAAAAACCTCTTCGCATATTAACCCATTTATTGCGTTTTCCAAAACAATTGTCAACTCTGCACAACCTTCAGCTATTGACGAGATAATAGTACTCATTACATCTTGAAAATAGTGCTAAAATACATGCCAATGTAAAACTTGAGTATTTTTATTTGATGAACGTTCAGTTTCAAAAAATATTGGGTCAAGATTTGATGAAAAGAACAGTTAATTTACCACAGTGCGAATTTGCGTGACGAGCATGAGGCCAACGATGTGATGCATGCATATTGCAAGCTGACGGCCTTGCTGCTATTTCCCAAGCCAGTGTTCGAGGCATGCACACCAAACTCTGTCTCACACATGTGCTGGGGTGTGTTCACCGAGCTGTATATATGACTGGAGCGCAGTTGCAGCACGTACTCGCAGGGCAAGCAGCCACCATATTGGAATACCCTTCCCTCGCTAGAACATGAGAGGTACAGGCATAGCTGAGAGTGAGATAAGCGTGAAGGCATATGAATGCAAAGGTTCCTTGACAGATTGATTCACATTTGTTTTCCTATTTTGTTTGTTTTCCTTGTTAACCTTGTCATAGAGCCACAAAGGTGACTGACAAAACTGAAGCACCAAGTTGAGTTTGTCTTGGAGCCGACGCCATTGTGGTGAACATCGAGGAAAAAGCGGACATCAAGAGAAATACGAACGTGGTCCGTTGCCATACGAACTGCCGGCACCTCACACGATGCTGGAGCCTCTTCCCTGAAGGTGGACACCGAACGGACAAATGAGGTACGCTGCCATGTGGATCGCATACGAACCGAACCCTTACGCTGGATATCTGGCAGACTCCCGAGGGGAGGGGCCCTCAAAGAAGAGGGGTAGGGGTCGATGTTGAGAAGGGGAGGGATTTTGAGTCGAGTCAAAAAAATGAATGTACGGGAAGCACTGCTCACACCGGGTGTGATAGATCAAGACGGGGCTTTGTGAATAGACATGACTCCGATGAACCGCGGGAATCTCCGGATGCCAGAGGCGAGGGCATGGAGGTGGATGGGAGGGATTGTGAGAGGAAGGGGAAGGATGAGCGTGAATGCTCACGAAAGGCTGCTAATAATCTCACTATATTTCACCAAATGTCCGTCTGTCCGTCTGTTCCCAGGTACCGCAAAAATGGCTGAACCGATCGCAACGATATTTTGGGTGGGTAATCATGGGACCCCCTGGAGTAAAATAGCCTATATTGTTTTTCCAATTTTCCAAGTTTTCCAGTTTTTCCAAACACGATGGAATAACATTTACCGATATGAACAGTGATGTGGCTTTTATTGAAATTCTACAAATACTGTTTAGATTTTGATGAGAATTATGAACCTGCCGCGAATGCGGAAGTGGACAGATGATGGCAAATGCACGGGTTTGATAATATCCAAATACAACCGTCATTTAAAACAGTATTTTGTTGAAGTATCAATTGATGATTGGAATCGCCATTGACTGGGTATGGAACAAACATTCCCGTTTGTTTGCGAACGGGTACGTTTTTCATGGAAGTCCTTCATGAACTTGCTGTCCATGTCTGACGTGCGATTGAAGGTGCTACAGGAATGTGGATTACATTTGTTTCATGCTTCAGCATTCACCGTTTCTGCATTGTCTGTTTGCTTCTGTCCTTGTCTGTTTGCTTCTTTCCAAAGCAAGAAGCTTGGAAAGTGCTAACTGTCTCACCAACATCAAAGACAATACTCCAGAGGAGAAAACTACAAACCCAAACCTGGAGTGTTGAGGTGAAGGAGATAGCCTCCAATGCAGGATGTATTCCAATTTCCATATATTAAGCAAGGGGGAGTAAAGGTAAGGGTGAACGGTTCAGGAACCAGCTGAAAAAAACTGGCACAAGGACGGAGACAGTCCCCCTTGATAAATTTGAGAAGGTCTTTTCAACAATTAAAGATATCTAGATAAAGATAGAATAGAAGAGATTACATCTCTGGCAAGGCAACAAGTGGCAGAAGAGATTAGAGTGAGGGGAGCTATGTGCATGCTTGAAGGTGAAGACAGAGATGGCAGGAGGGATTGTAATAGGAAGGGGAAGGGCAAGCATGAAATGCCTACTTTGAAAGCAAATACCTATTTTGGGGGGAAATCGACCCCCCCAAAGGGGCAGATTTTTTTCAATGCCGTGAATATACTTTGGTACATCACGGGTCCTGAAGGTTGTAGTCAAGTTTCATAGAAATTGTGTGTTTAGTTTCAGAGAAGAAAGCAAATACCTCTTTTGGGGGGGGGGGGGGTCAAACCTGGACCCACTTCGACCCCCGTAGACTCTCTTAGACTTCGATTTTCTTCGTGTCGTGAACAAACTTTGGTACATCACTGGTGATGAAGGTTGTGGTGAAGTTTCATCGAAATAGTGGAAGAATGTTTTGGAAAAGAAAGGTTGAATCGGTCTCCACTCTCTTTGCTTGGATTTTTCCCCCGATGTTTAAAATCATTATTCTATTAAAATTGAAGCATCAAATTGATTGCTGCGGGGTGTATCGTTTTCTATGAACTCTCTCATTACTATAGCATGTCATCTACCCTTATCCCCGTATTCCCTTTTAATAAACCCATTTTAATTATACGAGATGTTTTCCCACCTTTTACCTCCAGCGTGCTGCCTTGTTCGGCCTCAGATCGATTCTTGGGTTTTGAAAATTGTAAAGAATAGTTAATTGAACGCAGTATACATTTAGTAAGCTCAACGATCCTCTGGAGCAGCCAAAGCTCCTGATGCTTCAGCGACGTTTGTCAGAGCCATTGATGCGACACAAGATTGACTGTGTGCACACTGTATAAACTGATCAATCCTTCGACATGATGTTGAATTCAAGCCTTTCATTGATAATCAGCCAAACCAAGTGGAGCTGTGCTGTGTGTTCTGTGCATGGCTCTGCTTACCTTCATGCATCTTAGGAGCATTCTTCAGCTCCCAGAGAGAAAAAGAACAAGGTTCCTGCTTTACACACTCATTGCTCAAAGCATCCTGGGAACTCTGAGAGAGGTCACTTTGAAAATCTTCCATCTTCACTGGATGAACCAGATCTGCAAACAATATGATCTCATGTTATTTAAGTAAAGAGATAAAATGAATACCAAAAAAACAAGGAGAAAAAGACATCAAATGTCGAAGTCCCTGCGGTTTTAGTTATTTTTCTGTGCAGAGTTAAAGGCCGCCAGTCGGCCATCTTTGCTCAGATTACAAAACAAAATCTTTTACACATGTATACTCTCATGTATTGTCTATGTGGCAAGTGTAAACAAAATTCATCCATGCATGTCCAATAAATGGTTGGAGCCACATTTAAGTAATACACTGGCTGAAAGTCGGCCATCATTGTTCTGATTTCCAAAAAAAATGACATGCATATGTAAGCCATCATTCATGATCTGTGTGCCAAGTTTGTACAAGATCAGTAAATCCATGTTTGAGAAATGGTTGAAGAAATTCCCTTTTGATAAACTCATTTTAATAAAATGAGACGTTTTCTCCAACTTTTACCTCACGCATGTTGCACCGCCTTGTTCAGCCTCGGAGCAGAGTGATTATTGGGGTTTTCAACATCAGGTTTTGTTTTTACAACTAAAATAGCCGCTAGCCGGACATCTTTGATCGCATTGTGGATCAAAATTATTTGCACATACAGTATTTGTCTTCATGTGTTGCCTTTGGCCTCCAAAGCCAGTCGCCGCCTGGGCATGCTCCGTCATGCAAAGTCCTTCTTTGTCACACCTGAGCTCCTTACCACATGCAAGGCTTTCATCCGCAGCTCAATGGAGTACTGTTCCCCCCTCTGGGCCGGTGCTCCTGCCTCACACCTTGCTCGACTTTACACATACGAAACCAAAGCTTTCAGAATCAATGGAATCTCACACGATGAAGCTATCTCTGAGGGCCTTTCACTCATTCACCGCAGACAGGTAGGTGGTCTTTCTGTCTTCTACCGACTCCTCTCCGGCCTTGCCCCCCTAGCTCTCTCTGTGCTCTCTCCCCCCAAATATTCCTACAGGTCGCACAAGATCTGCCAGAAACCCTCATGGTTAAACTGCCAAAATCAAGGCTCTCTGCTCACCTTCACTCTTTCATTCCTCTTTTCTCCCGCCTCTGGAACAAACTCCCACAGTTTATTCAATCCCACTCCTCCTCCAGGTCTTTAAAACAGCTGTTCGCCACCATCTCTTGTCTTCCCCCATCCAAAACCTTGAGCTCTTCTCCAGCTGTTAATTCACCCCAAATCCACTTTTTTGGGGGAAATCCCGACTTCTTTCTTTCCTGGAAGTTCTAGCAATGTCCATGTGTTTTATACCTTTCCCACCTCACCCCCTCCCCCTTCCCGTGCCTCCTCGCCCCAAGCCCTCACCCTCCCACGGATCTTCCGTTGTCCCTGTTCTCTGCTGTTGGACTTGTGTGCTTACCTGTCTCTCCCCATCTTGTCTCTCACTCCCTTTATTATGGTTTATGTGTCCGTTTGTCCTTTTTGTGATTGATGTTAGCTCTTTCATGATCCTCGATGTTGTACACAAAAAAAAAAACAAAAAAAAAAAATGAACAAAATACGTCCACATATGCCAGAAATATGGTTGAGGACGGATGTATTGACGCGTGGATGGACGGAAAAGAGCCAATCCATAAGCTTCCATTTCGGACAAAGTCCAACGAAGGCAAAAAAACATTTTGAAATCAAAGGGTTGTACATCCAACACAAAACAAATAAGAAAGAGCAATCAGAGATTGCAGACCCTCACCAGGACGTGTCGTGCCAGGATGTGACAGCAGAGACAAGAAAATACAGGGAAACAAATACAAGAAATTCTGACACAGGAGGAGGCCATAAGGCCCAACACACCTGCACAATACAAACTGTGCTTTTTCTCAAGCAGTCCAGCATGACTCCGTATTTTACGAGGGAAAAAATGGAAAGGGCATGTGTACCAGACACAGACCTGACCAGCTCGCAACAGCCTTTGGAGGATAGTGAGAAGCTGTCGGTTGTTCCACGATGGTGAAATATGTGCTTGTGATATACAAGGTGGAGGTAGAAGCAGCAATTTGCATCAGATATCGTCATTGTGACAATAACCTCGGGCAGAATGTGATCATCACTCGTATAAGGGACCATGTGGTAAATGTGATCTCATCCTAAGATCATCTTAACAACAGAGATCATCTTAACATCTGAACAACAGATCCATCTTAACAACAGAGAAGCAAAAAGGGAACTGGACGTGTTCGTTGACAACAAACGCCTGGAGTTACAGCAAGCCCCAAAGTACATCGGTGTACGCCTAGATCGGATACTGTCCTTCAAGCAACACCTAGAAGAAGTTAAGGCCAAGGTGACATCAAGGGTCTCGCTTATCCGACGTCTCGCTGGTACAACCTGGGGAGCCTCCGCCAAGACCCTACGAATATCCACGCAAGCCCTGGTCTTCTCTGCAGCCGAATACTGCACCCCAGCCTGGAGCAGAAGCCCACACGTGAGAAAGGTTGATGTTGCCATTAACAACGCCCTCCGCATTGTTGCTGGTTGCTTGAAGCTCACCCCGGCATTCCACCTGCCAGTCCTAGCAGGAATCGCACCGGCCGGCCTCCGACGGGAGGCTGCTACCCTTGCCCTGGCAAGGAATGCCCAGAAACATGACTGGCACATCCTGCACAACACCACAACGATAGTGGTGCCTCCAAGCAGATTCAAGTCCCGCCATCCCTACAACAAGGCGGCACAAGAGATGCTCAGTTCTATTCCTGAGGACCTGTCTGGAAGCGCAGGGCTGGCGGCATCTTGGAAGCAGGTGTGGGAAACGACCGGGCCCACCCGCATCCACCGCTACATCTGGGACCCAGGAGGTGGCGTCGTAGGAGAAGATCTACCATGCCTGCAATGGACCTTGCTGAACCGTCTACGTATGGGGGTCGGCCGCTTCAA
Source organism: Myxine glutinosa (assembly GCF_964187855.1). NCBI lineage: Eukaryota > Metazoa > Chordata > Myxini > Myxiniformes > Myxinidae > Myxine > Myxine glutinosa. The sequence goes on along the minus strand of NC_136265.1, from coordinate 65,846,306 downwards.
ATCATTGCTGAAGATGTGGGGCCTGGCAGACAGCGCCGCGTGCGAGTGCGGCGAGCCTGAGCAGACTGCCGAACACATAATTACCACCTGCCCCCTATACAGACCACCTTCAGAAGCCGGCCTCTTCGACGTAGGACCAGAGACGAGGGCATGGCTGCACGACACTGAGCTGGCCATCTGATGATACACAAAAGAAGATCCTAAGATCAAAGGGTGTGTTTGCACATTGCATTTAGTTGATCTTGAGGAAGGCATCACTGGGCTTGTATGTCCTGAAGAAGTTTCTGGCTGTTAACACAGAGCAAGTGCAACCATTTCACAGGAGGAAAAAGAAAGAAAGATAGAAGCGCATCCAACTCCAAGCACTTTGGCGCACCCTGCTACGCACATGGCGAACGCACAAATATTATTATCCTCGGTCGAGGGTATTGCATTTGAGTCAGTTTCTCTGTCTGTTTGTCCGCACACAATAAATATGATTTTCTCTGCAACCGTTGGTCCGATTGACAGGACATTTTCACCATAGGTGCGTCTCCTCCAGTATAAGTTTTAAATGATAATTATGATATCATAAGTCACGTGGTACAGTCACCATCTTGGAAAAACCGAAAAACTTTGCACCTCTATATCTCCGAAAGCGCTGCATCGAAAAAATTGAGACATGGCTCATTGTAAAGAAATCTCAATGCGGGATAACATATATTAAGGATGATGTCATAGGTGCCTCCATCATGACGTTATAATTTAACAAGTACAAAACCTCATCCGATCAAGATGAAATGTCTTGAGCGTCATCTGGGGATACATTGGTGGAGAAAAATTTAAAAAATAATGAGGACGTCGTCGGTCACATGGTTGGGTCGCCATATTTGTTTTAACACAAAAGCCTTAAAATCACTAAAACCACATGCTGGCGAGGGTCTGCAATCTCTCATTGCTGTTTCTTGTTGAGAGTTGAAATGCTTACCTCTCGGAGGACAATGGATGAGTTCATGATCAACCATCAGCTTCCTATCAACATTTGTAATGACAAAGTCATGCCGTTGTGTTTTGATGTTGTCATGAAATTGTGTCGAAGTTGAACCCAGGTGCTATGCTGACTCCGACCACTGAGGGGCTTCTATAAGAACTCGGACGGACATCGCTCTGATTCATTCCTGTGACATTTATTCTGTGTGGTAGTGCATATTCGAATGGTGCGTATTGCCAGATGTTCCAGGCTTGCTTGTACCAATTGCCAATTCATTATTACTTCTATGATTATGGTATGCTGATATTATTCTTGTTGATTTCTTACAGGTGTTTGAAGAGATCGATTCTGAATTAAAGCTACTTTTGGGACATATAGCTGGTGTTGGTGTTGGGCTAGCGGCTAAGGTGCCAGCTTAGGATCCTAGGATCCTGGGTTCGAATCCCGGTCGATCGCTGAATTAATGCCAGGGGGGTTGACTCAGCCTGTCATCCTTCTGAGGTCGGCTAATTGAGTACCAGTTCACTGGTAATTCCCTGCTTGTCGTAAAAGGCGACAAAAAGGGTTGGCGGCAGGAAGGGCATCCGGCCGTAAAACATTGCTTCAAAAAGGGGACCAAAAAAAAAACAACAACAACCACGGTCCCCGAAAAAGGCCAAACCCCGCTTGCGGGGGAAAATGGCCTCTAAAGGTGTTTTTTTATTTTTTTATTTTTTTATTGGGACAATGTTGTAGATCTGATTTTTACAACAGATGTAATCTCCATCAATGGGATTGCAAGTTTGTAACCGAATGATTTCGTCACAGCCGTCAAAAAGTGCATATTCGCCAGAAATATCTCGACAAATATTGTGATTTTTCATCATGTTGAACAAATTTGGTTTAATATCGAGCTGGGTATTTAAGTTGTCAGACGCCCTTAAGACTCTGTTGCCCAGTAATTCACACTCCATTGCACCAAATCAAATAAGGATAGCTCCCCTTCAATAATGACATTTCCCAGCCGAACTCTCCCTCTCTGGGTAACGAAGCTTAGCAAGCGTGGGGTGTGTGCCCCCTCAACTGGCCTAGCTTTGGAAGCGGCGTTCGCTGTTATGATGAATATGTGCTCCGTGCTCTGTTGGACAGGAAGGGTGAGGTCGCCGGGAAGAGGCAAGCCCAGGGCGCGCCAGGAGTGGCGGGCTGCTCAGCCCCATGCCCAAATAAGGTAGCAAGACCGTGGCATTGCCATATAAGGCAACGAAACAGAGCACGGGGGAGGGCGGTACCCAAAGAGAGGGGGGCGTGTCACACCCGCGTTTGAGGTGTGAGAGAAGCGTGCGACGATCGCGCAAGGAAAGAATGAGAGGACCGGAGCAGATGACCGAAAGAGCCCGAGGCGTGTCAAGGCAAGAACGAGCCCTGCCGCGTGGAACGACCAATATACGTGTGCTGCCGCCGCCCTGCTCACTCCCAGACCGGAAAGGACCTGCTTGTTGTGCGCCCTGCTCAACCTTCCAGGCTTGTGGTTCTACCTTCCTCTCCCTCCAGCCAATCCACTCTGCAATTCCCCATTCGTGTACGTGAGTTTGTTTTGTGCGTCTTGTCCCTGGGGCGCCAGGAGGGGCGGGGCTTTTCAGCCCCATGCCCAAATAAGGATACAAGCCTGTGGCTCTCAACGAGGGGCGGGCTGTTCAGCCCCATGCCCAAATAAGGTAGCAAGACCGTGGCATGCCATATAAGGCAACGTAACAGAGCACGGGGGAGGGCGGTACCCAAAGAGAGGGGGGGCGTGTCACACCCGTAAGACTGTATAGTATAAGCTAGTATTTGCACTGTGTCCTTCTGATTCTTCCATTTCCTTGTATATTAATTTGATTGCTTTTCTTCCTTGAGTTGTGTGTAAATAATAATAAATCCCTGTTCTTCCTACTTTGTCTTCTTCTTCACATTCGGTCGCTTTAGAGGTTTCCAAATTGAGTATACGTGGCGCGATTTGGCCGACGCATATGAACCGGGTTTAGCCCCTTCGATAAACGGCTCACGCCGCAGTTCGCTTCGCTCGGCGCAACCAATCTATTACGCTGCAGCCGTGAGCGGGTGGGTGTTTCCTTGCGTACCGGGAGGCGCTGGTATTTAGGTCATAGGACGGTTGGGCCTAATACCCTACCCAGCGCCGACCGGGCGTGACGTCATACCCTCGGGACCACGTTGGTCAGTCATAGACGAGGGGATTAATCCCCCCTCGATAAGGGGGAAAGAGGCCGACGTTGGGCTCCGTAACAATTGGTGTCAGGAGAGTGGGATTGGACCTGAACCAAATGTTTAACATCTGAAAAAATTTGGTTGAAATTACGAGCGGCCGAAATTTTGTTTAACATCCCAAATTTAAAATTGCGCCATGGATGATCAAGGCGGCCGGATGCCGGTGGGGGAATTAGAAGAGGGGTTAGAAGCGACCCAGGACCCCAGGGAAATGTATATGGAGGAGAGGGAGGAGGAGAAAAAATGAAGATGTGGTTGCGGGGGTATCAGGTGCACAAGATGGCGCCCTCGCACACGTGGTTGTAGAGGCACAAAATGGCGGCTCGCACGTGGCTGCGAAAGCTGAGCCCGTGCCACCAATGAATTTGGACCTGTTTATGAAACAGATGATAGCCTTTATGTTAAAGATAGACGATAATTTCAAAGGGATGGAAAACAGAATGGGGCAGCAAATGGGAAACCAAATTGGAGGTTTGGAAAACAGAATGGGGGAGCGATTAGAAAATCGAATCGGGGGGCTAGGAAGCAAAATTGAGCAAATCGGTAAAGTTGGGGATAGAATGGGTGACCGCATACAAAAATGTGGGGAGAGCATACAAAAATGTGGGGAGAGCATACAAAAATGTGGGGAGAGCATGGATCGCATGTCGGGCGAGAGGGTCCTGAGGGTGCACGACGAGGTAAAGCGGGTCGAGAAGCATTGGTTGGGCGAAGTGGAGAAAAGCGCGGGTAAAATGACGGGTATAGAGATCGCGACCCGGGGTATGGGGCAGCCGGCGACCGCAGAGGTAGAGGGAATTTTATTAAAGCCAACAGTCATTAAAGAAAAAGAAATAGTTAAAATCGGGCTTGTAGAGACGGCAGAATAAAAAAAGCACCAGTTGGAGGGAGAAATGGATTGTGCACAAAGTCTAAGTTCACATCCTGATGCCATACTTGCTAATCCTTATAAAGATTTGCAGGTGCACGTAGAGAAGAGGATCCCAAAGGTGAGTCGTGCTGTGTATGGTGCTAAGAGGTTTTTCAGCAGGAGGATGTTTGGCGCAGAAAGAATGTTCGCGCGCTTGGGATCGAGAAAGCATCCGGGCGTTGGTGAAGGGTCCCCTGTGAGTGGAAATGGTGCGCTTGTGGAAAAAAAGTGTGCATCGGGGAATGAGCGTGTTACAAAGCGCGAGTGTGAAACCGAGTGCGAGCGGGAATGCACGTCGGGGTGTACGGGGTGTGACACAGGGAGTGAGAGCGATACGGAGTGTACATGCGAGGGTGAGAGTGACCCGGAGAGTGAGTTGGTGGAGGAGCGGGTGCAAGAATGCACACCTGGGATGAACGGTGAGAGTGTGCGAGAAAGCACATCTGAGTTGGTTGTGGTGCATGTGCGGCAGGGCACATCGGAACACGTGAGTGGGTGGATGCGAGAGTGCACGCCAATGGTGAGTGGTATGGAGTACGTACCGAAGGAGAGTGCGCAAGACAGTGCATGAGGTGTGTTAAGGAAGTGTGCAACCAGTGAGTGTGCGTGAGAGATGTGGTGTGTAACAGGGAGTGCGGTGGTAGAACGGACGGAGTGTGTGGGATGCACTGGAGGCGCCGAGACGCCGGGTTTGGTGAGTGTGAAAAGGGTCGCGTGGTGTGAGCATGCAAGTGAAGCATCGACGTTAACCGGGTTAGCAGTTAGGGCGACGGATAGCCGAGGCGAGCACTCCGTGCGCGGTGCGTTTTGTTTGCAGCGAGGACCGGCCGGGACCATAAGCGCGTCGCTCTTCGGAGCGTCGCGCACGAATCGGGCCGGGTCCCGCACTGAATGGTCGGTGCCGCGTCAGAGCGGCGATTCCGGGGGAGGGGGGCCAGGTCGAAGGGATCGGAATGGTGCCCCCTGGTGGCAGGGGCGGGGTTCCGCCCGGGCGAGATTGAGCCATCGGGCCGGCGACCGCAAGGTTCCACGCCGAGATGGTGCGTGGAATCTCGGCCCAACGAAGCCTCCTCCCCAGAATCGTGAATGCCGGACGGACTCAACCTGCAGGCGACCAAACCACCCGCATTCATTGCTCGGCTTTGCGAAGCCGAGTTTTAATGAGGTAACGACCCACCGAGGCTCGGATATAGTGGACTGTGATGGTAATAGTGTTTTGATCCGAAATTGAGTAGTGAATAGGATTGGCAAAAAATTTGATGATTGGCAAATGATTGGTAGAATGATTGGCAGATTTTTGATTGGCTGGAATTTGATGAGCAAAATTGATAGTGGGAGATACCCGATGTGGTGGGATGGCAAATCCGCCATCCCTCACACGGGGGCAAAGGAGCTATAGTTTTATGGGGTTTGGCAGTGTAAGCTCACCGAGGGAGGGTTTGGATAATGTATAGGGACCTAGAGATTGACCATAGGTAACTGAAGATTTAAGTAGCGACATTGGACAGGTAGTGGGGACATAGAGAGGGTAGTTGGATTATAATGACGAGGGAGCGCAATAATATAAGGGGCGACTGGGAAGCGCGAGTTTTAGCAGGGAGTAGTTAGATCAGATGATGCCGTGTGTTTGAGAATTGAAAGTGTATGAAGCAGCGTATGAGGAATAATTGTGGTTGTGCATTGTATGGAATGATTGAAGAAACCTGGGAGGAAGGAGGGTGCAGGTGGCACCAGGTGTGATTGCACAGGTGTGCAAGTGAACAGGTGTATGGAGCAGTGTATGACTGAGTAGTGGTGATTGTGTGTTGTGTTGACCAAATGGTCCTGGAGGAAGGAGGGTGCAGGAAGCACCAGGAGTGATGGCACAGGTGTGCAAATACAGGTGTATGGAGCATGGTTGTATGGAACACATGGAGTATGGAATATATGGAGTATGGAATGGATGGCGTGGAGTGAGTATGGTGGAAACTGTGGAGTGGAGTGGATGGTGCGAAGGTGTGCATGGGGGAAAAGTGGACCCCTATCACGAATACCCGGGGAGGGTAGTTTAAGAGTTAGGTAGAGGGAGTAGGTAAATTGTGGTTGGATATTGGCATCTGTGGTGCGTGGTGGAAGAATGGTGTTTGGATGGGTGCATTAGTGTTGTGGAAATGACTGGGCGTGTGGCCTGTTAGTGTGTGTAGTTGAATGGGCACTCCACCACTGTGAGGATGTCGGCCAGGTGAGGCCGCAGGTGGGCTCTGGGAGCCGTTAGAGTTGTGGATGGGGCCTCCGGAGGACGGACCCGGGTATCCCAGTGCCAGAGAGGGCACCGAGTGGGGTAAGTGCCAAGGAGGGCCTTCCCCAGGTAGATAGGTTAGGTAAGGAGCAGGTAAGCTCGGAGGCAACTGCAGTGGTGGAGGTGTGCAGGTGGGTAGTGTTGGAGAATTTGTAGCTGAGAGACTCAAGACTCCAATGACCGGACACAGGTTTACAAAAGGTCTGGTTTATTAACTGGTTATTCACTTCATTCCATTTACCAAATAATACCGCATAATTCAATGGCTGAGATTAACTCTTTTCGCTGATCCTTCTCGTTCGGCTGATGTTCCTCCGCCACTCCCGTTGGTCAGAGCTCTTGGTAGCAAGTCCTGTCGACTCCACGTTTGCTCTCGTTTATATGGACAAACTGGACTTAATCCCCTCTCCGCTAATGCCCCGAGGTCATGCATGTACCAAGTCCTGGTATCAGCTCGCTCCCCTCCTGTTGTGAGTTCCGTTTACCAAACGATAGGGGGGTGCTTCAGCCAGGGGCTGTGACCAGGTGGACAAGAGATTATCATGTTCGGGCGCATTCCTGACACTCATTTACAAACTCGTCTTTCACAGAGTTTGCATGTAAAATGTATCTGCTTCGTTACCAGTTTAATTAATGTTACCAGTGCCAATTAATAAGTTACACTGAGTTACACTTCCACAATTCCCTCATCTTTTTTTTGTTTGTTTATATTAACCATTAATCTAAACATCAATATAAGTAAACAATCAATCACTACAAGTAAACATCATTACAAGTATAAGTAAATAATCAATCACTTTGGTAATCAAATTCCCTTGGGCATACACCGTCATCCTGCAAGAATCACAAAACATTTCGTTGGTCATTTACTCCTTCCATATCGTTCAATCTATTGCATTTGCATCACAAATATATTTTCAAAACAACACTTCACCATCACCAAGATACAACAATTTTTTTTTTTTTTTTTTTTTTTTTTTTTTTGTATACAATATCGAGGCTCGTGAAAGAGCGAACATTAATCACACAGAAAGACAAACCGACACATAAAACATATAACATAGGGAGCGGTAGACAAGATGGGGAGAGAGGGGGAAGGACACAAACACAACATTTGAGAGCAGGGACCGAGAGACATGGAGACATCGAGAGATCTGAGAGAGGGCGAGGGCTTTGGGGGGGGGGGGGGGGCGTGGGAAGGGGGCAGTGGGAGAGGTATAAAACATATGGACACTGCCAGGACTTCCAGGAAAGAAGTTGGAATTTCAAACAAGGTGGATCTGGGGTGAATTAGCGGGGGTAGAAAAGATCAAGGTTTTGGATGGGGGAAGATAAGAGATGGTGGTGAACAGCTGTTTTAAAGACCTGGAGGGAGGAGTGGGATTGAAGGGAGTGAGGGAGTTTGTTCCAGAGGCGGGAGAAAAGAGGAATGAAAGAGTGAAGGTGAGCGGAGAGCCGAGATTTCGGCAGTTTAACCATCAGAGGGTTGCTGGCAGATCTTGTGCGACCTGTAGGAATATTTGGGGGACAGAGCACAGAGAGAGCTGGGGGTGCAAGGCCGGAGAGGAGTCGGTAGAAGACAGAAAGACCACCTACCTGCCTGCGGTGAGTGAGTGAAAGGCCCTCAGAGATAGCTTCATCACGGGAGATTCCAATAATTCTGAAAGCTTTGGTTTCAACAGCGTGAAGCCGAGCTAGGTGTGAGGCAGGAGCACCGGCCCATAGGGGAGAACAGTATTCCATTGAGCTGCGGATGAAAGCCTTGTATGTGGTGAGGAGCTCAGGTGTGCCGAGGAAGGACTTCGCACGACGGAGGATGCCCAGTCGGCGACTGGCTTTGGAGGCCAGCTTGGAAATGTGGTTTTCCCAAGAAAGATCATGGCAGATAGTGAGACCCAAAATCTTGAGCGACAGAACTTCTTGGAGAGGATTGTTGAGAAAGTAGATGGGAGGGTTGTCCAGTCGATCTTTTCGGAGAGACATAGTAAGAGTGTGAGATTTGTCAGGATTGAAAGACATGTTCCACTTGTTTGACCAGTCTGTGATTTTGTCCAGGTCTTCAGAGAGTGAGGAGGCAGCAGACTGCCGATCTGAGGGAAGAGGAATGGAGCGGCAGAGAGTGGAGTCATCAGCAAAGAGATAGAGAGGATTTTCGAGAGAGTCAGAGAGATCATTGATGAAGACCAGAAAAAGCACGGGGCCCAGAACACTGCCTTGGGGAACTCCAGCCTGAACAGGAAGAGGAGATGAGAGAAACCCATTCAGGGCCACACGTTGACGACGACTAGAGAGGAAGTCCGCCAGCCATGCGTGGAGATTTCCATGGATACCAAAGGAGGAGAGTTTGGTGAGCAGAGCGGGGTGCCAGACCGTGTCGAAGGCACGTGATATGTCGAGGGAGACAGCTCTAATTTCCTGTTTGGCATTGAGGACCTCCATCCATTGTTGAGACAGCAGAAGCAGCATGTCCAGAGTAGAGTGACCTGGTCTGAAACCAAATTGATGATCAGAGATCAAGCCATTGGAGAAGAGGAAATATTTCATATCAGAAGCAATGATGGATTCCATGACTTTGCTGATAATTGGGAGAAGGCTGATTGGTCTGTAGTTGCTAGGATCTGTTTTTGCACCTTTTTTGTGCAAAGCGGTGATGTTGGCTGATTTCCAAGCAGATGGCAGTTGACCTTGAGCAAAAGAGAGGGTGAAGAGAACAGAGAGAGGGTGAGATAGAGCAGCAGAGCAGGATTTTAGGACCCGTGGGCTGATGCCGTCGGGTCCAGTTGCAGAATCAGAGTCGAGGGTTGACAGAAACTTTTCCACCTTGTCAGGAGGAAAGGACACGGAGTCCAGGAGCAGCAGGGTACGACTGGGTATGGTGGGTACAGAGAGGGATGGGTTTGGGACACAAGATTTAGAGGCAAACACAGAGTTGAGGCATTCAGCTTTTTCACGTGCGGAGTCAGCTGTGTAGCCGTTTGAGGTAAGGGAGGGGATGGAGGGGGAACAAACACCAGAAACGGATTTGACCAGACGCCACCAGGATTTGGAAGAGGGAGACAGATAAGAGAGTTCGGTCTTGAGAACGGAGAGATATTGTTTCCTGGCTCTCCTGAGGGTGGACACACACTTGTTTCGGGCTTTGTGAAAGGAAATGAGATTTCCTTCCGTTGGATTTGCTTTCCAGGAGACGAAGGCAAGTTGTTTCTGGGCAACAGCCTCACCACAAGATTCCGTGTACCATGGACGGGAGGAAGGGTATGACAACTGAAGACGAGATGGGATAAATCTATGCATGAGAGAGAGCAATTTACTTTGGAAGAATTCCCAGGATGAGTTGATGTCAGAGGTGGTAGAGATGGGAGACCAGTCCAGATGATTGATGGCTGCTTGAAGACCGTGCCAGTTGGCCTGAGTGAAATGCCAGACTCGTCGACGCTGAGCAGGCTCCCTGAGGATGGTCAGAGAGATGTCCACTTTAACAAGGACATGATCAGATGTTCCGATCGGAGCAGAAGAAGAGCAGCAGACATTTTCAGGGAAGTTAGTCATAACCAAGTCCAGAAGAGAAGATGTTCCGTTGATTGAGATCCGGGTCGGGAAATTGACAGATTGTGTCAGTCCCAGTGAGTCGCAGAAGTCCTTTGCTGAGGAGCCATGGCTGGTGAGAGAGGTACCCACACCCAGCCAACTGGCATGATGACAGTTGAAATCACCACATATGAGGAAGAGAGAGTTGGGATGAGTAGATAGAAGTTGGTCCATATCATCAGACAGCGAGATGTAGATGGAGTCATCACTGTTTGGTGGACGGTACAACACACATATGAACAAGAGGTGGGAGCGAAGGGGAAGCCGTAGCCAGAGGTATTCCTGGGGGTGAGGTGGAGAGAGTGCAGTGCAGGGCGAGTGAGGAAGAGAGTTTTTGATAAAGATAGCAACCCCGCCTAATTAGAATTAGAATTAGAATACCTAATTCCCATAAATTCCCTTTTTACTTCCCAATTTCACTTCATTTTCAAGTTTTGTAAAGCATCTGCACCATCTGGCAAAAAACGTTTGCCTCCACACAAATGTTGACTTTGTTTGAAAGGAAGGGCTGATCACTTGTGTTTGAATCCTGGTATGAAACATTTTCTCCTAATGTCTTCATAGCTCCTGCACTACTTCGTGTAGGATTTCGCTGTTGTGGTAACATTTCGGAGTCATAGACTGACCCTGCTCTCCTTGTAGCATTCTTGCCACTTTTTGCTGTAAACCATAGTAATTCCTGAACAAGGCCTTCACCCAGTTGTAGTCGACTTGCCTCCTCCCTCATTGTGAGTGGGCAGCAAGTATTGGTGTGACGTTGATTGGCCAGCAAGATGTGGAACAGGGATGCCGGATGCATCCACACTGATGTTGGGACCATGGTGTTCAGGTCATTCATGGTCCTTACCAGGAGCAACCAGCAGAATCGTGCACAGCTGTTGTGACAAGGGCACAGCCGTTTTTTGCAGCTCCATGCTGGTTCCCCGGACGTTGGTGAAGTAATAACATATGTCCCCGCATTTCACAGAGGTTGCAGGTAAAATGTCGTTGTCCTGCAACTTCTGATGTGGTGAATGTTCGAAGCCTTCAAACAAGAGTAAGTGATCGCCTTTCTTTCATATGTTGCAGTGTGATCCAGGCAAATGGTCACATAAATTTCCTTGGTGAAGGTAAGCATTCATCTCCAAGTTACACGGGAGAATGTCTTCATCATTCTTTGAGAAAGAGGGTGTATGCCATCATTAACTTCATTTTTTAGCCACAAATTTTCTTTCTCGAACTTCTTCCCAATTCCGTTAGCAATCCCTCCAAAATGTGATCTCGTCTTATCCTTATGCTCAGTCACATCTGAATCTGCTTTCCGCACACACTGGATCAGATAGGGTACATCTTACCATGAAATCAGCATAATCATGTATATCTTCCGACAGTTTCCCATTCAACAATTTGTTGTTTTTCCTTAACACAAAAGTTATATTCATTTATATGCGTCACACAAATAATATTCAATCAGGTATGTATTTTATTACTAAACTAAGAATAGCATTGTATATGATTACAATCACAAACGGGAATACCTAATTCCCAACAACAATTTTTCCAAACCAACAAATTAAACATAATGTATTATTACCATAATTCCTCTCCACTTTTTCTTTTCCCTCTTTTTCCTAACAGTGTGTCACTCGTGGTGATATGAGTTCACTGATATTGTAATTGACACAACTCATAACATTGTCGTTATGCCATTATCTTAATTCTACTGTTTCATTTGCAACATCACTTGATTTAATCTTTTAATCTCAGTATTTATTCATATCATCATAACAATCTTTCTATTTTAGGTCCATATTTGTTTATATTCTTATCAACCTCCTACGGTTTATCAATTTGTTCCAAAACACTGCAACCAAAGGTTTTAACCAAAGCTCTACCAAAAAACTATTTCCAATTTGAATTCAAAATGCTAATTAAACAACAATTCAAAGAATTAACTTCAATGGGTCAACAAACTCATTTTATAAACAGATCTAATTTTCCCATCCAATAATTTTCCTTGCCAAATGTCATATTGCAACACTTTAATAAACCTTCGAAAAATGTCTCCCAAATCAATAAATTCCCTTTTTACTTCCCAAATACTCATCTGTAAATTACATATTCAATTACAGTTTTTCCCTATTTGTTCGGCCTAAATGGCCACTGAAGTGGCTGCCAACATGCAGTACCGTTTTATCTACCAAGCAAGTATTCGTCCACATAAGATCTCTACCAAAATGTTGTTTGTAAAAACAAATCTGGGATTTCTGATTACATGGATGCACACTCTCAGGACATTTCAGGCTGCTTGTTAACAATCCACTACGATTAATTAATTCCTTTACCCACAATCAAATAATTAGTACAAATTGAGGATATTATCCCTATCACATTCATTTATAGATTCATTATGTTGGATCTAAATTTTCTCCCACTGCTGCAAGGAAGAACAATAGCTCTAATAAGTCTTTGTAATATCTCACTTCATTTACCCAGCATCGAAGAATTTATTTACTATCCATTCCCATCTGTTAACCAGTGACTTTGTTTGAACTCCAAAACTTAATTTGATGAATCCCATGTGTATGGTACCACTTATTGAAACCCCTACTTTTGTAGAAAATATCCAAGTAAGTGTTTTTTTTTCACACCCCCTTAACTGTTGCTCATCCATTTCTATGCACCCAGTGAGTACTACTGACACCAGTATGCCAATATAGGTGTGCGAGATTAACAAATATGTTGCAGGTACACGTAACAGCGCGTTCTGAGTATAAATAACGTAACAGCGCGTTCATGGCTGCCCCTTGGTTTAAGATGCACAATGCATTCCATTTTAAAACTCACAATAGTTCAAATCAGCAAGATTTTCTTTACTATTTTCCCATATCATCTATGCCTAATACACATCCATACATGCAGCACAATTTATATGCTGATAAAATTCAAGTTTATATATATATATATATAAATCCATGAGCAGAGTATTCTGGGAAGTCAGTGTAAGACCTCTCCCAAATTTGGATAATATTGTACTCCCTCATTTCTTTTTATGAAGCTCATATCCATAAATAGCTGTTATTCTCATATAAATTCTATCAAAAATGGAATCCCCAAGTTACTCACAATTTTACTATTTAATTAATGGCTGCTCATAACCCAGCACATCAAATCTTTATATTCCATCTCCCTTGACAAAAGAGATAATGTTCATAATCAAATTTTATTTCTATTTTATTTTACGGATTCTCTGCATATTCAATCCCATCCACATAAAACTATCCATTTCCAGACAGGCACACTGTCGGTGTCAACAATCTTGTAAGATTGATACACAAAACAATAAAAAACACTAACATTGACACACAAAAATACACACACACATGCATTATGCGTATTTGTTTGCGTTGGAACTATTATTTACAGATCAAGATGGGTGTCAATTTTATTTCAATTTCATAAAATTTGTCCTTCAATTTTTTAGAAATGCTAATACACAAATGGACCAAAAAGTTTATTCTTAGAAAACCCCTATGATGTCACATTGAAATTACCCTTTCAGTTCCCACAATAATTTATCCAAATTTGACTACACACCCATTTACATGTCAGTCGACCACTGACTTATCAATCATGCGGAACACTAGTCCGAAATTCTCACCTGATCATCATGTGACCCTTGTCACTTAGTTTCAAAAATTTGCAAAGCAATTGTTCCAACTTTGTAAATTTAAAATTGTGTGCCCAACATAAAAGATCCAATTTCGGCATGTGATCAATTAATTACTAATTTGCTTACAAGCAAAAGAAAAAATGAATAATTCTTGCTCCGAAAACTTTTCAGACCCAAGAATCATCGACAGTTATTCATGTTTGTCCAGTAATCTAATTTGTTGAGGCCAATCGTCATTTGGGATTTGTCGCAATGAAGGCCTAATCATTGTCTGAGGTATCGGTCAGCACTGGTACCCTTGATCTTAGTTTACCCTATGAACTTGTCTTCCTTTTGGTATACGGACATCCTCTTTTCCAATGTCCCATCCGTCCACACTTGAAACACTGGTTTCTGTCGTTGCCTGGTCTGTGCACCTGTGCACTTGTATTGCTGGGCTGCATCTCTACATCCCTGAGTTGCCACTGCAATCTCTCGTTATCTCCCGAAACACGAAAAAATTCTCTGTGCCGTCCTTTTTGGGGAGACAACTGGAAATCAGATGGGACAACTGTCCCTTTCATTCCTAATTTCGAGGGCAGTTGTGCATTTGTCTCCTCCACTGTATCCTGTATCCTTTTTATTTTAAGTTCTAGATCCGTTATCCGTTCTTGCTGTTCCCGTTGTCTGGATTCACCATCCCAAAGATGGAATGCAAGCCAGTCTACCGTTAGATTCTGTCTCTTCCTGGCTTTCAATCTTTGTTCCAATCTTTCCAATCGACTTCGCTCAAATGTACCATCTCTTGGAAACTCCTCATCATGTCCCTTTGTCCACAAATACCAATTCTCGACCTGCCTTATAGCTTCGGCACCATAACGGTCGTACATATGATGTGTACAAGTACCTTTTTGTGGAATTTCTGGTTGTCCTTGTGTATTCTTGCAGGCTCCATTTCCCATTCTGTCTTTTATCAACGTAGCGTTGGATGTGTTGTAGCTTGTTCCAGGTTCCTCTAAAGCTTCACTCGTACCTCCAGGAAGGATCTCTCCACCTGTTCACACGGTGATTTCCAGAGAATCTCCCTCAGCTGTGGCTTTTGCACAATCCAATCTCACAGATCAGTATTTGCAGATGAGCCGGAGGGTCAGTATGAAATGGGTGAATCCTCAGGTGTCCGCTCTGTTGATGGGGAAATCACACAATGGTAACCGCACATATATATCTGTATATAAACTCACCACCTTGCTCAATTTTCCCAGGTTGTCTCCACATTGATAATATCTCGCAAAGATATCAAAGCTTCTTTCTTGAGACCGCATTTTCATCAATCAAACAATCAATATATTCAATTCAATTTATTCAGTTCAATTTATTCAGTTAAATTTATTCAATTAAATTCAATCAATTAGATTCAATCAATCAACAATTCAATCAATTATTCAATTTCAATTAATTCATCAATATTCATCAATAAATCAAATTAATCATTTTGGATGTCTCCTTGCATAAGCCCTTTCCCCAATGATGTCAGGACAGGTCCATCCATTGACTGAGATCGAATTTCATCGGTCGTCACCTCGGGTTCGTACCTCATGTCAATTGATGAATCACCGTCCTGTCCTAGGGTCATATCTGACATATTTCCCCATTTTGCCTGGTCTCCACAAATTTTCTTTGCAACCACTAAAGGCAACTCATCCTTCATTCGTGAGACAGCCAAAATGGATGGCAGATATTAAAGTTCATTGGGAAAAATATCTCATCATTTTTTTCTTTTAATAGTACCCAAAATCTCTTGGCAATATAAATTTCGTAAAACTCCTGAAATAAGACTGTAAAATTCCTTCAATCATGCTAAATTTTGAAACTCCATCGCTTGTACCACCCAATTTATCCCATAGGGCTCGAAAGTTCTTTCCCAAGTTCATGCAATCATTCTGCATTTGAACCCTATGATATCATTCATAATAATCATCATGATTTTATAGTCATGGTCCTATCATAATCATCTATTTAAAACGAACATTTCCTTTATCACCACAGCTATGTGGTATAATCAACAATAGAATAAAACTGTACATAGCAACAGGCTACCTCATGGCCCCTTAGTATACCTATTGACAATAAGTCATAACAATATCGAATAATCATTGAACAATTCAAAAATCGCTTCCACTGCTCCAGCCGCAGCATTCGTCATTTTGTCTGCTCGTCCGCATGACCAAAACGAAATAAAGGGAGCTCAACCATTACACAGCGCTTTTAATGGCGCATGCCATAGGACCTCAACGCAATTTCGACTCGGCCAGAAAACGAGCAAATTTGCAGGATGTTAACTGGAATTAGTCGTGAAAATATATCAAAAATACACAAAAATACACACCCACAAAAATAAACAACAAAACCCAAACAAACCCAAGGTCGACCATCTTACACAGTAAATTACATCATTTCAGCATCGTATTGATTGCTGACATATTCCAGGGTTTATACACACCTTAAAAGAGGTATGCGTGGTGTTGCCCCCTCCCACTTTTAATTCCTCATTAAATTCCTCATTAAATTCCTTATTAAATTACTCATTAAATTACTCATTAAATTACTTATTAAATTACTCATTAAATTACTCATTAAATTACTCATTAAATTACTCATTAAATTACTCATTAAATTACTTATTAAATTGCTCATTAAGTTACTTATTAAATTGCTCATTAAGTTACTCATTAAATTACTCATTAAATTACTTATTAAATTACTCATTAAATTACTCATTAAATTACTCATTAAATTACTCATTAAGTTACTCATTAAATTACTCATTAACTTAACTTACATAGTTTCAGCATTGTATTGATTGCTGAAATATTCCAGGGTTTATACACACCTTAAAAGAGGTATGCGTGGTGTTGCCCCCTCCCACTTTTAATTACTCATTACATCGTTTCCATTTAAAAAAACATCGCTTCTATTGCTCCAGCCGCAGCATTTGTCACTTTGTTTGCTCATCCGCATGACCAAAACGAAACAAGTGAATCCACTTGGATTCCGCCCAGGTTGGCACATGGAAATTATGATGTAGCATAATTATCATCTCGGGTCAAGATTTGAAATTATGCCATGGTTTTTGTAAAATCATTTGGGTCCTCTGGGTCATTTGGGTCCTCTGGGTCATTTGGGTCCTCTGGGTCATTTGGGTCATTTGGGTCATTTGGGTCCTCTGGGTCATTTGGGTCCTCTGGGTCCTCTGGGTCATTTGGGTCATTTGGGTCATTTGGGTCCTCTGGGTCATTTGGGTCCTCTGGGTCATTTGGGTCCTCTGGGTCATTTGGGTCCTCTGGGTCATTTGGGTCCTCTGGGTCATTTGGGTCCTTTGGGTCATTTGGGTCATTTGGGTCATTTGGGTCCTCTGGGTCATTTGGGTCCTCTGGGTCATTTGGGTCCTCTGGGTCATTTGGGTCCTCTGGGTCATTTGGGTCCTCTGGGTCATTTGGGTCATTTGGGTCATTTGGGTCCTCTGGGTCATTTGGGTCCTCTGGGTCATTTGGGTCCTCTGGGTCATTTGGGTCCTCTGGGTCATTTGGGTCCTCTGGGTCATTTGGGTCATTTGGGTCCTCTGGGTCATTTGGGTCCTCTGGGTCATTTGGGTCCTCTGGGTCATTTGGGTCCTCTGGGTCATTTGGGTCCTCTGGGTCATTTGGGTCCTCTGGGTCATTTGGGTCCTCTGGGTCATTTGGGTCCTCTGGGTCATTTGAGTCCTCTGGGTCATTTGGGTCCTCTGGGTCATTTGGGTCCTCTGGGTCATTTGGGTCCTCTGGGTCATTTGGGTCCTCTGGGTCATTTGGGTCCTCTGGGT
The DNA here is from genome assembly GCF_964187855.1 of Myxine glutinosa. Lineage (NCBI taxonomy): Eukaryota > Metazoa > Chordata > Myxini > Myxiniformes > Myxinidae > Myxine > Myxine glutinosa. The sequence continues at coordinate 65,828,826 of NC_136265.1, read as the reverse complement.
CATTTGGGTCCTCTGGGTCATTTGGGTCCTCTGGGTCATTTGGGTCCTCTGGGTCATTTGGGTCCTCTGGGTCATTTGGGTCCTCTGGGTCATTTGGGTCATCTGGGTCATTTGGGTCATTTGGGTCATTTGGGTCCTCTGGGTCATTTGGGTCCTCTGGGTCATTTGGGTCCTCTGGGTCATTTGGGTCCTCTGGGTCATTTGGGTCATTTGGGTCCTCTGGGTCATTTGGGTCCTCTGGGTCATTTGGGTCCTCTGGGTCATTTGGGTCCTCTGGGTCATTTGGGTCCTCTGGGTCATTTGGGTCCTCTGGGTCATTTGGGTCCTCTGGGTCATTTGGGTCCTCTGGGTCATTTGGGTCCTCTGGGTCATTTGGGTCCTCTGGGTCATTTGGGTCCTCTGGGTCATTTGGGTCCTCTGGGTCATTTGGGTCCTCTGGGTCATTTGGGTCATTTGGGTCCTCTGGGTCATTTGGGTCCTCTGGGTCATTTGGGTCCTCTGGGTCATTTGGGTCCTCTGGGTCATTTGGGTCCTCTGGGTCATTTGGGTCCTCTGGGTCATTTGGGTCCTCTGGGTCATTTGGGTCCTCTGGGTCATTTGGGTCCTCTGGGTCATTTGGGTCCTCTGGGTCATTTGGGTCATTTGGGTCCTCTGGGTCATTTGGGTCCTCTGGGTCATTTGGGTCCTATATTCCTATCCTATAACATATATATCCTATAACCTATCCTATATATATCCTATATCATATAACATATATCCTATATATCCTATAACATAACATATAACAAATATATCCTATATTATGTACTAGCGAGCGGCCGCGTACCAGCCAAAGGGGTAGCCCATGGTTAGCCTAAATATAGATTTGATGACGTCATGTTTACACATCTGAGCGACAGAAACTGTGTTACACATCTGAGCGACAGAAACGAGCTTCACTTTTGGAGCGACAGAAATTCCCAGGCAAACGCTATAACGCACCAGGTTTACAACCTGTGCGTTAATAAAGGGAGCTCAACCATTACACAGCGCTTTTAATGGCGCATGCCATAGAAGCTCAACGCAATTTCGACTCGGCCAGCAAACGAGCAAATTTTGCAGGATGTTAACTGGAATTAGTCGTGAAAATATATCAAAAATACACAAAAATACACACCCACACAAATAAACAACATTTATTCCGTTCAACAGAACAAACATTTCCTCTATCATGACATGCATGTCTTCAAAATTATATGACCAAGAGAAAAGTAAAATTAATTAAAAACTGCGGGCAGTGATGATCCGGGGACCATACCGCTCCATCCTGATTGGACGAGTGCGTGCTAGAGTCGTTAACAACGACAGTCCAGATCCGATTGTTCAAAATTTCAACTCAATCGATTGAAAAATGAACGCAGGGATGCATTTTAAAGGTGCAGTGGCACTAACTGAGTTGCCACGAATGTGGCCACGAAATTGCCAATATGGCCAATATGACAAAATATTTTCCTTAATCAATTGGCTCATAGCATAACCAATCCGTAAGTATTTCATCCGAAGATGTATCTCTGAGGACTTTTAATTAAATAAGTCATTTATAAATCAACGAGTTAATTTATTAAATGATTAATCAATAAATCAATATTTTCCTTGACAGCCACATCACTTGGTCCGTGTCATGTCCAAATATCAGCTTCCTTACTCAAAAGGTGCCTGAGTTAATGTAATGTAATTACTGTAATAAGATTACTGCAATTACTGTAATGATTACTGTAATTACTGTAATTACCGGAACTGTAATTACTGTAATTACCTCAGGTAATTACTGTAATGTAATTACTGTAATTTAATAAGAAATGTAATTAATTAAATGAGTACTTCATTAATCGCTCATAATGAAATAATTCCTTAATTTTCATTCGATTCACATGACATTCGAATGGGATTTATATATCCGTCAACTAGTTCAATCAATCACTACATTTTATTCAACATAGGCCAAAGTCCACAACAATTTGAAAAATCCTTAATTTTCATTCGATTCACTTGACATTCGAATGGGATTTATATATCCGTCAACTATTTTATTCAATCACTACATTTTATTCAACATAGGCCAAAATCCACAACAATTTGAAAAATCCTTAATTTTCATTCGATTCACTTGACATTCGAATGGGATTTATATATCCGTCAACTATTTTATTCAATCACTACATTTTATTCAACATAGGCCAAAATCCACAACAATTTGAAAAATCCTTAATTTTCATTCGATTCACTTTACATTCGAATGGGATTTATATATCCGTCAACTATTTTATTCAATCACTACATTTTATTCAACATAGGCCAAAGTCCACAACAATTTGAAAAATCCTTAATTTTCATTCGATTCACTTTACATTCGAATGGGATTTATATATCCGTCAACTATTTTATTCAATCACTATATTTTATTCAACATAGGCCAAAGTCCACAACAATTTGAAAAATCCTTAATTTTCATTCGATTCACTTGACATTCGAATGGGATTTATATATCCGTCAACTATTTTATTCAATCACTACATTTTATTCAACATAGGCCAAAATCCACAACAATTTGAAAAATCCTTAATTTTCATTCGATTCACTTGACATTCGAATGGGATTTATATATCCGTCAACTATTTTATTCAATCACTACATTTTATTCAACATAGGCCAAAATCCACAACAATTTGAAAAATCCTTAATTTTCATTCGATTCACTTTACATTCGAATGGGATTTATATATCCGTCAACTATTTTATTCAGTCACTACATTTTATTCAACATAGGCCAAAGTCCACAACAATTTGAAAAATCCTTAATTTTCATTCGATTCACTTTACATTCGAATGGGATTTATATATCCGTCAACTATTTTATTCAATCACTACATTTTATTCAACATAGGCCAAAGTCCACAACAATTTGAAAAATCCTTAATTTTCATTCGATTCACTTTACATTCGAATGGGATTTATATATCCGTCAACTATTTTATTCAAACCACGTGGCAGTAACGACCACAGAACCCCCCCCCCCCCTCTCTATTTACATGAAATGGTTTGGTCCATTCGCAGAGCCAAAGCGAACGGCTTGCGAGTACGGTGACCATACCTTGGGACCCACTTGTCCGATTAATTTTAAACCTTGAAAAGGCACATCCTCGGGTCCCCAGCAATATACCTTACCAGGACTAACCTTACCTTATCTTACCAGACTAAAATTACCGGGACCATTATCAAACATTTATCAAAATATTAGGACCATCATCACACCAATGAATGACTCAATCCTTTAATGACTACATCCAAACCCAGACATTTTGAGTTCCGTAACTTTAATACTTCAAATTTTCCATTTCTTCCCTTCCTGATCTTTCGATGTAGGGATGGGTTCTTTTTAGGATCATGTTGCATCGAGCATTATTTTCCAAAACAGTGTGAACATTAAACCACACCAAAACCTCTGACATCCCACCATTAACACCTATTGTAAGCGTGCCGAATCAGTAAGCATCACCCCTCCTATGAGCCTCGACCAGAGGGTGGTTGTTACTCACAAACACTCGTCGCTAGCTGTTCCATTGTCTGCCGATTCCCACTCTGCTGTTTTTGTCTCATAATCACCAAACAAGAACAGTACACATTTCCTGTAATTATCTCTCATAATCAGGATAAATTTGGAACAGCCCTTAAACTAACACCAAGCAGATCAATTTTTATATTTAGGTTGAGGTTTCACACAAACTGGTTAACTAAATAATACAGAATTATTATTATTATTATATCTCCGCCTTGGTGAACAGTTTATGTTTTGTATCCCACTGATAGGCCGGATCTGGATTCGGACCTGAACCAAAAATGGAATCGGCGTGTTTTTGTCACTTTTTTTTTTAATATATGAATAATATTAAAATAATAACATTAATAAGTATATTATGTTAAATATCATGTATATCGCTTTTCACCCGATCTCTTTATGGTGAAGAATCACTTTAAACAATTCTCGTAGCCGGATTCGCACCTGGGTCTTCACCAAAATCCAATCATTTTGTCCGTGTCACCCATGCTATTTATCTGGCAAATTTCGTCAAAAAAAAACAACAGCACTGGTTCCGTGTCACGCATGCTATTTATCTGGCAAATTTCGTCAAAAAAAAACAACAGCACTGGTTCCGTGTCACCCATGCTATTTATCTGGCAAATTTCGTCAAAAAAAAACAACAGCACTGGTTTTGTTTCACGGAAGCAGGGTGCCGGAATGGACATGAGGGACAATGAGGGACAGTGAGGGAGTGTTGGTATGCAATTTTTATCCAATCGCCATCTTTCACAGTAATTCTGGACCGGCATGAGGTGGGATTGTCTGTCATGAATTTATTTGTTGATCGAACGAGTTTTAATTTGTCTAAATCCGACCAGTCGTACCAAAGATATAAGCCGTTTTGTCGCAATACCATAAATTGGAATGAGGTAAAAAAATATATATATAAATATAATTCCCTTTCCCGGTTCCCTGTCGCTCGCCGAGCAAGTCGAGTGCTTTGAACAAGTGCAAAAAAAAACTACTTTACCGGCCTTACACGTCCTGGAAGCAAATGGTCGCAAGGTGCACACATGCTCCGTTTGCTTCCAGGTCACAGTAAGGCCTTTAATGACCAGCGCCGACCTTGTGCATTTTATTTAGACAGCGCAAAAATACGTATTTACAGAAATCATTTAGGAAAACACGAATAAATAGAATCATTTAACACGTTTCATCCTTGTATTACCTATGGACAATCGCAAGTCCCACACACCAAATCCTCCATCTTCAGAATTCATATTTCATAATGGACAGATCCCCAAGAGGTCATGCTCACCTTGACGACGTCCACTCGAAATCCCAGCGGTGCCTCCAGATTGTTGGAGAATTTGTAGCTGAGAGACTCAAGACTCCAATGACCGGACACAGGTTTACAAAAGGTCTGGTTTATTAACTGGTTATTCACTTCATTCCATTTACCAAATAATACCGCATAATTCAATGGCTGAGATTAACTCTTTTCGCTGATCCTTCTCGTTCGGCTGATGTTCCTCCGCCACTCCCGTTGGTCAGAGCTCTTGGTAGCAAGTCCTGTCGACTCCACGTTTGCTCTCGTTTATATGGACAAACTGGACTTAATCCCCTCTCCGCTAATGCCCCGAGGTCATGCATGTACCAAGTCCTGGTATCAGCTCGCTCCCCTCCTGTTGTGAGTTCCGTTTACCAAACGATAGGGGGGTGCTTCAGCCAGGGGCTGTGACCAGGTGGACAAGAGATTATCATGTTCGGGCGCATTCCTGACACTCATTTACAAACTCGTCTTTCACAGAGTTTGCATGTAAAATGTATCTGCTTCGTTACCAGTTTAATTAATAAGTTACCAGTGCCAATTAATAAGTTACACTGAGTTACACTTCCACAGTAGCCCTGCTGGGAGAGCCACACGACCCAGTCCTGAAATTGTGCAAAGGCACAGGGAGTTGAAACGTGGGAGTGAGACCCCAAATTGATGAAGCACCACAGTTTGGTCAATGGGAATTTGGTTCTTAAAACCGCATAGAGGGTAAGATGGCCAATGGATTGACAGGGAAAGACCCCGGGTAGTGTAAAGTGTGTCAATGTCATTTAGAAGGTAGATAGGATGGAAATCTCCTTGCACCATCTACATCCACTCACCTGAGGTAACGACGGTGCTCCACACCATGCCATGGTTTGTTGTTGTTATTTTTCTGTGCAAATGTTTGGAATGTGAGACGCATCATGACGTGGGTATGACATTGTGCTGATGTTCCATCTCTTCCTCCTTATGAGGATTGATGATGAATTGGTGATGGCAAATTTTGGTCAGAGGGATTGTGGTGATGAATTTGGTATATGGGAGATATGGGGAAGACGTGACGGTAGTGACAAATTTGTAAATGTGTAGGTTTTTGTAAATACGGGGAGGGGCAAGGGGGGGGTAGTGTAGGTCACATGTGGGGGGCGTACGGTAGGGACGAGCTTTCTCACTTCGCTCTCCATACGCACCTCGTTCTGCATTACCTTGTTTGATGTGTACCCTTGCGCCCTGACCCATTACTCACCTGTCTTCTGTTCCCCTGTCTCCCACCCGAGGACTGTGCTCTCTGGGCACTGAGAGGAGCGTGTGGGGAGGTCGCGTCCGTGAACCCGAACTCCCGCAACCAGCATGCTTGCATTGATGCACCACTTATGGACCGCCGTTCTGTGGCCAAGCACCACTTTATGGACCCCACGTTTTGGGGCCTGGCACCTCTGCTGGGGACCGGCCATGGTGGCCAGGTAATCTCACTTGTGGCCCAGGGTAAATGTGGCACCTATGCCAGACAGGTGGACCACCCTTAGTTGGCCCTAAATAAAAAGTGGACGCGTTGGTGCCCTTTTATTTCCAAATAGGCCGCAAGTAGCGAAAACATCAGGAAGAACATCAGCCCAGCAGAGAAAAGGAAGACCACCACCAGTTGTTTTTTTTTGTGTGTTATTATGATGAACTGGTGACTGTTGCACCGAATGGTGCTTTTGGTGATTGGTGCTTTGGTGTTTATTGGTGCTGGTGCGTCGATGCAATGCATGCTGTCTCCTCCCCTCCCAACAGGAATTTCTTTTTGTTTCCCTGAAAGAAAAATCACAGGTCCTGGGTTGCGTTTTGTAAATAGTCAAAATAATGTCACTGTAAATAATGCTCCCCCACCGTTCATGTTTAGTTTGAAGACAATTCCACAATTCGGTTAGCTGTGGGCGTAAATCTGTTAGATAGGGTGCAATGCAGCAGGGGGACATACTTATCTGTGTTTTAAAATTGTCGCACTCAGGGTCAGGTTAATTGTAGAGTGAGTTACACCTACGTGCCACACTAAGCTAAATTTTTATAGGCCCGGGACGTGCCTGAAGGAAGGAGGGTGCAGTGTAATGGATTTGAGAATCCTTATATAATTGTTGTAAATATCACCCTCTGTAAATGTGGTGAATCTGTGTAAATACCCCCATAATGGTAAAGGTCAAAGGTCGTCCCCATTAGTTAATTCATCGCATACACCTAGCCAATCTCAGAACCTCTAAATAGTTATTCCCTTATTATGTGTTCCAGTTTAAGACTCTGTTGCCCAGTAATTGACACTCCATTGCACCGAATCAAATAAGGATAGCTCCCCTTCAATAATGACATTTCCCAGCTGAACTCTCCCTCTCTGGGTAACGAAGCTTAACAAGCATGGGGTGCGCGCCCCCTCAACTGGCCTGGCTTTGGGAGCGGCGTTCGCTGTTATGATGAATATGTGCTCCGTGCTCTGTTGGACAGGAAGGGCTGGGTCGTCGGGAAGAGGCAAGCCCAGGGCACGCCACGAGGGGCGGGCTGTTCAGCCCCATGCCCAAATAAGGTAGCAAGACCGTGGCATTGCCATATAAGGCAACGAAACAGAGCACGGGGGAGGGCGGTACCCAAAGAGAGGGGGGCGTGTCACACCTGCGTTTGAGGTATGAGAGAAGCGTGCGACGATCGCGCAAGGATAGAACGGGAGGACCGGAGCAGATGACCGAAAGAGCCCGAGGAGTGTCAAGGCAAGAACGAGCCCTGCCGCGTGGAACGACCAAGACACGTGTGCTGCCGCCGCCCTGCTCGCTCCCAGCCCGGAAAGGACCTGCTTGCTGTGCGCCCTGCTCAACCTTCCAGGCTTGTGGTTCTACCTTCCTCTCCCTCCAGCCAATCCACTCTGCAATGCCCCATTCGTGTACGTGAGTTTGTTTTGTGCATCTTGTCCCTGGGGTTAAGTAAGACTGTATAGTATAAGCTAGGTTTTGCACTGTGTCCTTCTGATTCTTCCATTTCCTTGTATATTAATTTGATTGCTTTTCTTCCTTGAGTTGTGTGTAAATAATAATAAATCCCTGTTCTTCCTACTTTGTCTTCTTCTTCACATTCGGTCGCTTTAGAGGTTTCCAAATTGAGTATACGTGGCGCGATTCGGCCGACGCATATGAACCGGGTTTAGCCCCTTCGATAAATGGCTCACGCCGCAGTTCGCTTCGCTTGGCGCAACCAATCTATTACGCTGCGGCCGTGAGCGGGGAGGTGTTTCCTTGCGTACCGGGAGGCACTGGTATTTAGGTCATAGGACGGTTGGGCCTAATACCCTACCCAGTGCTGACCGGGGGTGACGTCATACCCTCGGGACCACGTCGGTCAGCCATAGACGAGGGGATTAATCCCCCCTCGATAAGGGGGAAAGAGGCCAACGTTGGGTTCCGTAACAATATATTTATATATATGTATATATATATATATATATATATATATATATATATATATATATATATATATATATATTGTTGCGGATCTCACCGTCGGCCCCTTTTCCCCTTACCAAGGGGGGATTAATCCCCTTGTCTGCGACTGACCGACGTGAGTCCTGAAGCTGTCCAGCTCCCTCCAGAGAGGCAGGTGAGCAACCTCGTTCGAGACCGCGGACAAGATGTTATTTGCCGAGCGAATTAGCAGCCCCAGCTCGAACCATTAACAAAAACTAGACCCGATTCTTATTCTTTGGCCAAATCGTGCCACAGGTATTCAATGATGGAAAAGACAAGGACGAACGGATGTGAAGAAAAGAAGGCAGAGTAAGGAAGAACAGGGATTTATTACCAATATTTACAAGACCAAAGAAACCAAGGAGAAGGAAAAATACAAAAATAATGACAGAAGCAACAGACACAGTGCAATACTAGCTTACCTATACAGTCTTACTTATTCCCTGGGACAACACGGATAAACAGACGACAGTCAGACTTACACGGGGATGATGACCGGAATGGCAGGAGGTGGATGGCTGGACGGATGAGGAGGTGGGACCACAGGGCTGGAAGGTTCAGCTGGACGCAGGAGAACGGCCGGGCCAGGAGTGAGCAGCCGCCGACTCTCCACACTTCCGTTCGCACTGCGGCGTTGCTTCACGGCCGTGGATCGAACCGCCGTTAAACCTCAACTCCACCCAGCTGCGGTGGATTCAGCTGCGGTGGATTCCTTACTCATCTGCTGTGGGGGCTTCCTTGGTTATCTGCTCCAACTGGACTCACAGCTCCTCCTTAACTAGGACTGGACTCAACTGGGCTCCGGTAGACTGCGGGTGGGAGGCTCCGGGCGACGGTTATATAACCACGCCCTACCAAGCCATGGCCACACCTTACCAAGCCGTGCCCACCGAGTCCTGGTTGGGCGCAAGGGCTTTCCTGGCTCCACCCTCTGAAGACGAAGTGCGGGCCACGCCCGTAATGTAGCTCCTCCCCCTTCTTCTCCGAGGCTTTACCACGTGCGTAATGGAGTTTGAGGTGAAGAAAACCGCCCAATGCACTGACACTTCGGAGAGAGGATTGGGGGAAACTTAAAAAGGGAACTATCTTATGTCATTTGGTACAATGCAGAGTCAACTAGTGGGAAACAGAGCCTTATCGTGGGGCAGATATGTGAAAAAGATGTTCATTTCCGGCAGAAAGTGTGAAATTTCGCATACAGGGGTATTTTGGGGCGCTGATTTCAAAAATTGGCGGATCCAAGAGATCTAACCAAAGGACCGGCCGCCATCTTGAATTCCAATATGGCCGCCAAGACGAAATGTTGAAATTCCCTATCTTGGGTTCTAAATGACCTGTGGCGCTGAAATTTGGTACACAAGGGTATGTTGACATGCTGAGTTCAATAATGCAATAATTTGAAATGTCTGACAAACGGTATGGCCGCCATTTTAAATTCCAATATGGCCGCCAAGACAAACATCGATGTTTTCATTGCTTTAATAGCACAGTGTACGGTAATGTCATAATGTTAAATCATTTGAGCATTATTATGATAACTGGAAAATTGTTGCATCTCAAATCTACTGATGGGTTTGTAATTTTGTCGAAGGCAGTAGAAATTTGGGAAATTCAGCGCCCCAAAATACCCCTGTATGTGAAATTTAACACTTTCTGCCGGAACTGAACATTCACATGACATTCCAATAATTTATTTTTTAAATGTTTTTTCTCTTTCAGATCCAATGTCGAAATCAAAGAAAACATCGTCAACAATTCCAATGCCAACAGACTGGAACATTTGCGCTTTTTGCCAGAAATGTTCTGAAAATGAACCACTAAGAGATGCACGTAAGGGCAGCAATCAGTCGTGTCTAGACGTCTACGAGAATCTTGTTCAAAATCTCAAGGCATTGAATGATTTAGGTGCCTTGCCTTGCGGGATAAACATTTCCCGACTAGATGATGGTTGCGGTATTGCAGAAACCCTAGCTGCGCATGCTGCCAAATGGCACAAAAACTGTTATGTGCAGTGCAGCAGCTCTCGTGTGGCCAGGGCTGAATCAAGGGAAAGAAAGCAAAGTTCAGACCTTAAACTTGGTGAAGAAACTTACTTGCCTGTTAAGAAAAGACTCAGAACAAGTTTCAAATCTCCATCCGTTGAACAGAGTACTGCTAGCACATGTTTCTTTTGTGATAGCATTATCAGTAATGAAGAAATAGTCCACAGAGCGGCAACAAAAAATGTAGATTCCAATGTTCGATTGATGGCAACAGAATTGAGGGATACAAAACTCCTGGCTAGATTGTCTGTCGGTGATATGACGGCATCAGATGCTGTTTATCACAAGAAGTGCATGACTGTTCTCCACACTCGATACAGATCATTTGTAAGAAAGAATGAGGAAGCCAGTTCAAGTGAAAATATGCCACCAGAATCAGTAGCTTTGGCCGAATTGATAGCCTATTTGGAAGAAATGAAGTGTACAGATGACAGTTACACTTTCAAGTTAGCCGATCTCACAAAGCTTTATACAGAACGTCTGGCACAACTGGGAGGTGATATCTCAAAGAGGATTAATTCAACTCACCTTAAGGACAAGCTTCTCAGACACCTTCCGCAACTTGAGGCACATAAGAGCAACCATGAAGTGGCACTGTCATTCAAAGAGGACATTGGTGAAGCTTTATTGCATGCTTGTAGACAAAGCTCTGACAACGACGCGGTCATTCTCATGAGAGCTGCCCAGATTGTGCGCAAAGATATTTTGCAAAAGCAATACCAATTCAATGGATCCCTAGTTAACGAATCATATAACAACTCACCACCATCATTGGCAGCGTTGATGGAAATGATTCTTGCTGGTACAAACATACAAAAACAAAACGCAAACAACAAGGGAGGCGTCTCTGTGCAATCCTTAACTCAACTTGTAACATTCAACACTATGAAACGAGGAAGGTTGGAAACTACAGCAGTACGTCACAATTTGAAACGTGAAACATCACTGCCACTTTACCTGGGTCTTCTCATTCATAGCAAAACAAGGAAACGGGATCTCGTTGATGTTCTTTTTCAACATGGTTTGTGTGTTTCCTATGATCGCATACTGGAGGTATCCACAGATGAGGCCAACAGAGTCATAGAAATATACAAACATGACGGCGTTGTGTGTCCAACAAAATTGCGAAGTGGAATATTCACAACAGGCAACCTAGACAACATAGATCACAACCCATCATCAGCATCAGCACAAAGTTCATTTCATGGAACCGCGTTATCACTGACACAACATGTTTCACATGACAAAAGTGGCAGCATTCGAAATCATGAGAATGTCACTGAGAATGAGAACAAACAGCGCTCCAAAACCATAGCCGCCCTTCCTGCATCTTACAGTGATGTGCCTCCTGAAACATTTCCAACTAATAATCCCATTCCAAGACAACCAAAAGGTCCATCCACTCCAAGTGTGTCCTCCGGAATACAGGACAAAGAAAGTCAGTGGCTTTCGTTTGTACAAAGTCTGCAGGAGAAGGAAGGTCTTGAGAGTGAAGATAATATCTCCTGGTCAGCGTACATGGCAAATCTGCAGGTTGAAGTTCCTCGGCCTCCTGCAATTACAGGACTGCTACCTCTGTTCCGCGAGAGTGCTCACACATTGGCAATGGTGAAGCATGGAATGAATTTAATCAAGCAGGCGACAGAACTAGTAAACCCCGGACAAGTTCCAGTTCTGACCGTTGATCAACCACTCTATGCAATTGCAAAGAAGATTCAATGGACTTGGCCAGGTATATATGGTGAAGACAAGTTTGTTGTGATGATGGGAGGACTTCATGTAGAGATGGCCTTGTTGAAAGCGATCGGCAGCTTCCTGGAGAGGAGTGGCTGGGCAAGTGTAATGACCAGTGCTGGTGTAACAACAGTGGGAAGAGCAGATAGTCTTCACAAAGGTTCGCAAATATCGAGGTCACAATGGGCACACCAAGTCACAGTAGCGGCGTTGTACGCTCTGCAGCGAAAGGCATACGATGACTGCCGGAAAACATGTGAAACTGAAGATTTACAATCATTTGATCTTTGGAGCAAGAAGATGGCTACAAAGTACCCCCAGTTTTGCTACTGGAATAAAGTCCTGCAGTTGGAGTGTCTTCTCTTGGCATTCATAAGATCACAACGGGAAGCCAACTACACGCTCTATGTGGAGACTCTCACGGCGATCATTCCGTGGATGTTTGCCATGGACCATTACCATTACGCCAGATGGTTGACAGTGCATGTAACAGACCTTCAGGAACTTTCAAACGATTCCATGTATATCCATCGTGAATTTGTCAAGGGGAACTTTGTCACTCAGAAGTCATCACACAAGTTCTCTGCTATGGCACACGATCAGATACACGAACAGCAGAACGCTTATGTGAAAGGTGATGGTGGAGTCATTGGAATTACTGAGAATGAAGGGGCTCTTCGCCGGTGGATGGTAGCTGGTGCAGAAATAGCCAGAATCCTGAATGAGTTTGAGGACCAGTTTCAAAGACAGAGGCAAACTGATGTCCGCCACCACGAACAATTGCCTAGTGTCCAGAAATCCTTTGCATCAGATCTCAATAATGCAATCAGTTCCTTTGAAAAACTTGGAAACCCGTTTGCGGAAGACAGTAATGACTTGTATGTGCTTGACACAAAGGTCATCATGCCTGATGAAGTGATAGCCGCAGTGCGATCCATGGAGGACACTGGAAAAACACAATTTGACGGATTTGTGGGGCAGCGAATCAAGGATCCTTCTGACAATTTCTATGATAGCATTTCAAAGAACAATCTGCCACTGTTGAAATTGAAGCCCAAGAAAACACCTGGAAAGTCTGAGGCGAAGATTACACGTATGAAAAGTAATGTGGAGCTCTTCTCACGAATGTACATTTCTTGCCAAACTAGAGATGGTGATCTTAACACATTTTATGAATATGAGTGTCATGGGTGGCCACCTGCATTGGCTGAAGGTATCAATACAATGCGGCCACCAACCGGCAAGGCTGATCTTTTGCCCTGTTTGGAAGCTTTAGCACAACGTCCTCATGATGCGCCCAAAGGAGAAGTTCGTATTTTCGATGGGGCTGCCTTAGTCCATCATTTGGAGCCTAAGAAGTGCAACAGTGTGATCAGGACATTTGGTGACTATGCACAGAAACAGGTCCTTCCGTACATTGCCCGAAAGTTAAATGAGGGGACTGTGATGCGTGTTGATGTGGTGTGGGACACCTACAGAACGGACAGTCTCAAAGAAGGCACCAGGCTTGGTCGTGGCACTGGCATACCACTCCATGTGACTGAACAGACATCCGTGCCACGAAACTGGAGCAGCTTCCTTCGTGTAGATTCCAACAAAAAGACATTATTCAGTTTCCTTGCTGATTCCCTGCAAACGATGCCTATTCCAGAGGGAAAAACACTTCTTACAACCTTAGAAGAAGAGGTTAAATCAAAGCCCCCTTCTGATGTTTCTCAAATTCAACCATGTATGCATGAAGAGGCTGATTCACGAATGATGCTACATGCTTGGCATGCATATCAGCAGGGGTACAGAAGTATCGTCATTCATGCAACAGACACGGATGTGGTTGTGTTGGCTATCGCAATGGCAAGCATTATGGACGGTTGTGCAATGTGGTTGGCATTTGGACATGGAAACTATTTCAGGCACATTGCTGCTCACACTATTGCGACTCACATTGGCCCTGAACGCTCATGGGGGCTTCTATTCCTGCATACTGTTTCCAGATGCGATACTGTTTCTGCCATATGTGGGATTGGCAAAAAGACTGTGTGGAGCATATGGAATTCCATGCCAAACTTGGGGGAGGTCTTCAATCATCTCTCACATGCACCAGCGGAAGTAACAGATGATGACATGGACAACATAGAGAGGTTCTTCGTTGTTCTGTACAGTAGAACTTCCCCTCCGAAGAAAGTGAACGAAGCACGCAAGCAGCTGTTTGCTCAGGGAAATCGGCAATCGGAAAATATTCCACCGACAAAAGAGGCACTGCGTCAACATGTGAAGAAGGCAGTCTTTCAGGCCGGTCACATCTGGGAACAGTCCCAAATTGCTAACCCAGAGCTGCCTTCACCTGCAGATTGGGGATGGGCTAAAAATGCAGATGATGTCTGGCATCCATTTTGGACAGTAATGCCAGAGGCGTCAAAAGGGTGCCGAGAGCTGATCAAGTGCAAGTGTAAAAAACGGTGTGCTGGAAATTGCAAATGGTCTGCTGCTAATCTACCACGCACAGAACTATGTTTCTGCTCTGGACAATGCTTCCGAGATGAGCAATAGGAGAAGTAAAATGGATGGAAAAAAGCTTGCAGCATGTTACGGCTGCCAACTGGTACGACATATACTTTGAAATGAGCTCTTTGACTTGTTATATGATTTGTCAACGAGGGATCCATTGAATTGGTATTGCTTTTGCAAAGAACCCGGGATTTTCAACATTTCGTCTTGGCGGCCATATTGGAATTCAAAATGGCGGCCATACCATTTGTCAGACATTTCAAATTATTGCCTTATTGAACTCAGCATGTCAACATACCCTTGTGTACAAAATTTGAGCACCACAGGTCATTTAGAACCCAAGATAGGGATTATCAACATTTCATCTTGGCAGCCATATTGGAATTCAAGATGGCGGCCTGTCCATTGGTCAGACCTCTTGGATCCGCCAATTTTTGAACTCAGCATGTCAAAATACCCCTGTATGCAAAATTTCAAACTTTCTGCCGGATGTGAACATCTCGTGCAATTTTTGTTACATATCTGCCCCACTATTAAGCTAATACACATAATAAGGAAATAACTATTTAGAAGGGTATATGATTTTCTACGTGCATGCGATGGATTAACTAAGGGGACGACCTTTGGCCTTTACACAACGGAGGTATTTACAAGACTCATGACACTATTTACAATTGACAGAGGGTGATATTTACAACAATTATACGATTCTCAAATCCGCAACACTGCACCCTCATCCTCCAGGCAGGTTCCGGGCCTATAAAACTTAACTTAGTGCGGCACGTAGGTGTAATTCCCTCTACAATTAACCTGACCCTGAGTGTGACCGTTTTAAAACACAAATAAGTATGTCCCTCTGCTGCATTGCACCCTGCCTAACAGATTCACGCCCACAGGATAACCGAATTGCGGAATGGTTCTCAAACTAAACATGTACGGTGGGGAGCATTATTTACAAGTGACGCTAATTGTATTTACATTGCAACCCAGGACCTGTGATTTTTCTTTTGGGGGGGGGGGGGGGGGAGACAGCCTGCGCTGCATCGACGCACCAGCACCAATAAAGAGCACCATAAAGCACCAGTCAGTGCAGTCACCATAGTTATAAATAAAAACAAAACCCTGTTGGTGGTCTTCCTCTTCGGCTCCCTCTGCTGGCCGTTGTTCTTCCGGATGTTGTCATTCTTCTTCTTCTTGTTTTTGCGGCCTATTTGGTGGAAATAAAAAAAATGCACAAAACGTGTCCGTTTTTTATTTATGGCCCACAGGGGCCGACTATGAGTGGTTCACCTGTGGGCTTGGTGCCACCTCACCGGGGGGGGGGGGGGGGCCTCCGAGGCCCAATCACTGCAACCAAGGGTTAAATTTCTGGGGAACGCGATGTTGCGTCTCGCACCTCAATCGACAATAAAATTTGGACACCCTGGTACTACGATTACCTCCCGCTTGACAAGAGAAAGACAATCATGAAAAAAATTTAATTCCGAAAGCCGAGCGCAATTCGCACCCAGCGTGTGTCAAACTCACAACCTTCGGACACCAAGTGTACACGTGGTTTGAATCCCATTCTCCTGACACCAGTTGTTGCGTGAATACCCTTGGTGAATACCGCAGGGTAACTCGGATGACCAAACGAGCTTAATGCGTTCAGTTAAATGGCGGAGTTAACACATTAATTCAGAACAACAGAACCTTCAGAACATTTATAAGGCTTCTCTCCTGTGTGTGTTCTTTGATGCGTTTGTAAATGTGATGAACGAGCAAAATCCTTGCTGCACACAGGACATTTGTAAGGCTTCTCTCCTGTGCGAGTTCTTTGATGTGTTTGTAAATGTGATGAACGAGCAAAATCCTTGCTGCACACAGGACATTCATAAGGCTTCTCTCGTGTGTGAGTTCTTTGATGTATTTGTAAATGTGATGAACGAGCAAAATCCTTGCAACACACAGGACATTTATAAGGCTTCTCTCCTGTGTGAGTTCTTTAATGTGTTTGCAAATGTGATGAATAAGCAAAATCCTTGCTGCACACAGGACATTTATAAGGCTTCTCTCCTGTGTGAGTTCTTTGATGTGTTTGTAAATTTGATGAATGAGCAAAATCCTTGCTGCACACAGGACATTTATAAGGCTTCTCTCCTGTGTGTGTTCTTTGATGTGTTTGTAAATGTGATGAACGAGCAAAATCCTTGCTGCACACAGGACATTTATAAGGCTTCTCTCCTGTGTGTGTTCTTTGATGTGTTTGTAAATGTGATGAACGAGCAAAATCCTTGCTGCACACTGGACATTTATAAGGCTTCTCTCCTGTGTGAGTTCTTTGATGTCTTTGTAAATCTGATGAATGAGCAAAATCCTTGCTGCACACAGGACATTTATAAGGCTTCTCTCCTGTGTGTGTTCTTTGATGTGTTTGTAAATGTGATGAACGAGCAAAATCCTTGCTGCACACAGGACATTTATAAGGCTTCTCTCCTGTGTGTGTTCTTTGATGTGTTTGTAAATGTGATGAATGAGCAAAATCCTTGCTGCACTCAGGACATTTATAAGGCTTTTCTCCTGTGTGTGTTCTTTGATGTGTTTGTAAATGTGATGAACGAGTGAAATCCTTGCTACACACAGGACATTTATGAGGTTTCTCTCCTGTGTGTTTTACTTGATGACATTTCAATGTTGATAACCAAGAAAATTCCTTGCTGCACACATTGCACTTGTATGGCGTCGCCCGTCTGTGTGTTGCTTGACATCTCTTTAAAGCCTTTAATGAGATAAATGTTTTCTTGCAAACAGAACACTTGTACAGCTTCTCGTTCCTTTCAATTTTCTTGAATGTCGAACTACAATTGTTCTTCGTCAATACACTGCTATTGTTGTTGACTTCCTGATAAGAAGTCTGTGTCATGTTCTGATTGAATGAAACTTCACTGTCAAACAATTGCGAACTTGACTTGGAATAAAAAACCAATTTCAATTGATTCTCTGCAAAGACAATTCAAAAAACCATCAATAAATCACAATTGCTGTGAAACATCATCATTTTAAAAAGCAGAATGAATAGTACTCCATTACCATTGAAAACTGGCCCTGTGTCTATTCTTATCTGCCATGAGGCGGAACCGAAAGTAAAGGATCAATGTTTAAGGTCCCGTGACAAGAATGCTTTGAGATTTAGAGGTGGTTTCTATGTAAATGAAGGGTGCTGAACAAAATGGGTGGCAGTTATCCTTTCAAGATTGCTAACTTTTCTGGCTCCGTGCCATAAACCAATATAGCTGTCGCCAGAATATAAATTGGCCCTAACGTACCATACGTGGTTCATGTGTTTTTTCATACATTTTATAATTAATGGATGTCAGGGAATACATTTTTACCAGAAAATAATATTTATATTTAAAGTAAATGTCCAAATCCCAAGAAGGCTGGCAAAATCCAAGATTGCCACTAAAATCTCTCCCACTCTCCTTTCCTCCTCTGTGGTGGCCCTGAATTTGTGAAGGTGGGGGTACACCATCCTATATTTGGGGGATCTATGGGTCGCTATTACGAGATCATCAGCTGTCTCCATGCTTGTTCAACACACAGAACTGAACTGTCTGGGGTATGCAACAACAACAACATGCTGGCTGATGTACGGCTTTGTTGATAGAGTGACAGCAACAAGATATAAAAAAACCCAACAACAAGCCATTGAATCAGAAATTTACCACCGTGGATGTACCCTCTTTTACAGCACCTCATTTAACACGTCAAACTAGTTATTCATGCCCGTAGTTTGTGTCCTTCATGATGTACTTAAAAACAGTACGTAACAGTAAAATTTAAAACAAGGATTTTAAATTTTGTTTGATTGGCAGACGAACAGACAGGCTGAAGTAATTCCTATATAGCAAGTGTGAATGCACGCTCAAGACGAGACTCCATCAAATTTAGAGCCAACACACTCCTAAGCTGCACGTTCATATTCCGATTAGTGTTGAACGATATTCAAAATATGAAATTAAAAGGAAAGTATGTTGTTCCTCAAACACAGACTGACAGTGACATTTGTCAGACAGATTGAGTGAACCAATTGTGTCACCCCACTTTCCGCTACGCACGCAAGACAAAAGGAAACGTCCCAATAAGCCGACGATGTCTTCATTGAATGATCTTATGACAGGGGTCATGCTTAATTATTATTTTTTTTGAGGTCTGCCGGGCCACCAAATAGTCCATGGGCCAAACCTGAAAATTTGACCCATCGGTACCATCTCTGGTGGCAAAGCCTCACTGTTTTTTTCCTATAGTTTAGGGCCTAGATATTATGAATTGAGGTGATAGCCGTGTGAAATTGGCAGCTATGTGGTAGTTATCACCTCTCAAACATCACCCTACCGCTATAATTTGAAGCCCAAAATTTGGGGGTAGGGGAAACTAAAATGACTGTAGTTTCGCTCTGGGTGGATCAATCTTAACAATATACCACTCAAAATGTCCGTCTATGTACCCTCTATCTTAATCAAGAAGATTTATGCAAAATATTTCATTATGTAGGTCACCAGAGGTCAAAAGGTCACCAATTTTAGAGGTTGCCCAAAATTGACCATCGGGCAAGTCATGTTGCTAGAATAAAGTAACAAATCACCCAATGGTGATTTAAACACTTGGAATGCATATTTTAGAGGTCTTCAGATGATTCTAAGGGGGACATTATTGAGTTGCTTTTGCAAAATTTTATTTCAGAGCAATTCATTTTGAACCATTTCTTGTAAATACCTAAAATCCAGGGTTTCGGGGGTAGGGGAAACCATAATGACTGTAGTTTTTGAGTGGATTGACCAAAATTGAAAATCTAATAGTCAAATTGTATGTCTATGTATGCTCGATCATAATGACACTAGATGATGCAAAATTATTTAAATGTGTAGGTCATCAGAGGTCAAAAGGTCACAAATTTTAGATGCTGCCAAAATCGTCTTTAGCACAACTTATTCTACTAAAACAAAGTAGTAAAAATGAACAAAAAGTAATATCAACTTCCAGAAATTCTATTTTTGATGTCTTTAGGTAATGTTGAGGGCTTGGAAAGTCACCTGAGTATTTTGAGTTCTCAATCTGCATCATCATCATCATCATCATCATCGCAATCTGATTCAATATCAACTGTCATCTCCAGTTCATCCTCCTCATTTCACTGGTTTTCGCAAGTGTGTAATTTACACATCGGCGTACATTTCAACCCATTGTCTATGCAGCCACCCTCTCCCTTTTTGCAAAGTCGTTTGCACTGGCAGGCCATCATTTCCAACACAGCTTCAGTATTTCCTATTCTGGTCTGGTCCAACCAGGCGTCAGGAAGGGCATCCGGCCATAAAAACATTGCCTCAAACAGGGAACCATGATTGTCATGGGGCCCGCAAGGCTAACCCCCGCTCTAGCAGGGAAAATGACCTTAAAACGATCATTCATTCATATATTCATTTAAAACAGTATTTTGTTGAAGTATCAATTGATGATTGGAATCACCATTGACGGGGTATGGAAAAACGTACCCGTTTGTTTGCGAACGGGTACGTTTTTCATGGAAGTACTTCACGAACTTGTTGTCCATGTCTGACGTGTGACTCAAGGTGCTACAGGAATGTGGAATGTATTGGTTTCACCCTTTAGCATTCACCATTTCTGCATTGTCTGTTTGCTTCTGGCCTCCCACCCGTGTGGAGCGGAGGGGACGGAGGGGTGAATGCAAAGTCAGCCATTGTCAGCCATTGCTGACACTGGATCTGATGGATTGAGACAGGGCTTTGTGGGCAGGCGTGGCTCCGATGAACCACGGGGCATTCCGGGTGCCAGGGGTGGGGTTTGGGGGAGGGTGTGAGTGGCGGGGCCATGGCTGGGGTCCCCACGGGAGTATGGAGATGGGGAATGACGCGTGGTGTGCACGTCTCTGTGATGGGCGGGTCGGGGCGGCACTATGGGGCAGACCATGGTGATACATTCATCGAGGTGCCGAGAAATGTTGGGGTGCCGACGCTGACGGCAGATGTGGGGCCTGGCAATGGGGGTGGGAGTGAAGCAAGCGGATTGCAATGCTGAGAAACTCATGCACGGTCTCGACTCTTGGGTGGGCTGCACTGTGGGTCACAGGGGGAGGGGCCTTCAGTGGAATGGGAGGAGGTAATGAAGATGGGCACAGGGAAACGCTGGAACATCTTGTGTTGATAAAAAGAAGAAACATATCTCAAGCAAAGAGTCGCAGGCCTCCTATAGGGGAAACCCTATGCCTGTGCGGCCAGTCTGAGCAGCAGGAAAGTGCACTGTAAAAAATAATAACTGTACCTTCTCAAGCGAGGAAATAGATCACTTTGGGAAGAGACATGATTACGCACCACAGCAAGAAGCTTCGAAAGTGCTGACTGTCTCACCATCAAAGACAATACTCCAGAGGAGAAAACTACAAACGGAAACCAGGAGTGTTGAGGTGAAGGAGATAATCCTCCAATGCAGGATGTATTCCAATTTCCATACATGAAGCATGGGGGAGTAAAGGTAAGGGTGAACGGTTCAGGAACCAGCTGAAAAAAACTGGCACGAGGGCGGAGACAGTCCCCCTTGATAATGTGAGAAGGTCTTTTCAACAATTAAAGATATCTAGATAAAGATAGAATGGAAGAGATAACATCTCAGGCAAGGCAACAAGTGGCAGAAGAGATTAGAGTGAGGGGAGCTATGTGCATGCTTGAAGGTGAAGACAGAGATGGCAGGAGGGATTGTAAGAGGAAGGGGAAGGCCGAGCATGAAATGCCTACTTTGAAAGCAAATAACTATTTTGGGGGGCAATCGACCCCCCCAAAGGGGCAGATTTTTTTTCAATGCCATGAACATACTTTGGTACATCACTGGACGTGAAGGTTGTGGTCAAGTTTCATAGAAATTGTGTGTTTAGTTTCAGAGAAGAAAGCAAATACCTCTTTTGGTGGGGTCAAACCTGGACCCACTTTGATCCCGGTAGACCCTCTTAGACTTCCATTTTCTTCATGCCGTGAACAAACTTTGGTACTTCACAGGTGATGAAGGTTGTGGTCAAGTTTCATCGAAATAGTGGTGGAATGTTTTGGAAAAGAAAGGTTGAATCAGTCTCCACTCTCTTTGCTTGGATTTTTTTCCCGATGTTTAAAATCATTATTCAATTAAAATTGAAGCATCAACTTGATTGCTGCGGGGTGTATCGTTTTCTATGCACTCTCTCATTACTGTAGCATGTCATCTACCCTTATCCCCGTATTCCCTTTTAATAAACCCATTTTAATTATACGAGATGTTTTCCCACCTTTTACCTTCAGCGTGCTGCCTTGTTCGGCCTCAGATCGATTCTTGGGTTTTGAAAATTGGAAAGAATAGTTAATTGAACGCAGTATACATTTAGTAAGCTCAACGATCCTCTGGAGCAGCCAAAGCTCCTGATGCCTCAGCGACGTTTGTCAGAGCCATTGATGCGACACAAGCTTGACTGTGTGCACACTGTATAAACTGATCAATCCTCCGACATGATGTTGAATTCAAGCCTTTCATTGATAATTATCAGCCAAACCAAGTGGAGCTGTGCTGTGTGTCCTGTGCATGGTTCTGCTTACCTTCATGCATCTTAGGAGCATTCTTCAGCTCCCAGAGAGAAAAAGCACAAGGTTCCTGCTTTACACACTCATTGCTCAAAGCATCCTGGGAACTCTGAGAGAAGTCACTTTGAAAATCTTCCATCTTCACTGGATGAACCAGATCTAAAAACAATATGATCTCATGTTATTTAAGTAAAGAGATAAAATGAATACCAAAAAAACAAGGAGAAAAAGACATGAAATGTCGAAGTCCCTGCGGTTTTAGTTATTTTTCTGTGCAGAGTTGAAGGCCGCCAGTCGGCCATCTTTGCTCAGATTACAAAACAAAATCTTTTACATATGTATACTCTCATGTATTGTCCATGTGGCAAGTGTAAACAAAATTCATCCATGCATGTCCAATAAATGGTTGGAGACACATTTAAGTAATACACTGGCTGAAAGTCGGCCATCATTGTTCTGATTTCCAAAAAAAATGACATGCATATGTAAGCCATCATTCATGATCTGTGTGCCAAGTTTGAACAAGATCGGTAAATGCATGTTTGAGAAATGGTTGAAGAAATTCCCTTTTGATAAACCCATTTTAATAATGAGACGTTTCCCCCAACTTTTACCTCACGCATGTTACACAGCCTCAGATCAGAGTGATTATTGGGGTTTTCAACATCAGGTTTTGTTGTTACAACTAAATATCTTTGATTGCATTGTGGATCAAAATTATTTGCACATGCAGTATATATCTTCATGTGTTGCCTTTGTGCCAAGTATGAACAAAATAGGGTCCATCCATGCCAGAAATATGGTTGAGGACGGATGTATTAACGCATGGATGGACGGGAAAGACCCAATGATATACAAATGTGCTTGTGATATACAAGGTGGAGGTAGAAGAAGCAATTTGCATCAGATGTTGTCATTGTGACAATAATGTCAGGCAGAATGTGATCATCACTCGTATAAGGGACCGTGTGGTAACTGTGATCTCATCCTATGATCAACGGGTGTTTGCACATTGCATTTAGTTGATCTTGAGGAAGGCATCACTGGGCTTCTACGTCCTGAAGAAGTTTCTGGCTGTTAACAAATAGCAAGTGCAACCACTTCACAAGAGGAAAAAGAAAGAAAGATAGAAGCGCATTCCACTCCAAGCACTTTGGCGCACCCTGCTACGTACATGGCGAACGCACAAATATTATTAGCCTCGCTCGAGGGTATTGCATTTGAGTCAGTTTGTCTGTCTGTTTGTCCGCACACAATAAATGATTTTCTCTGCAACCGTTGGTCCGATTGACAGGAAATTTTCACCACAGGTGCGTCTCCTCCTGTATATGTTTTAAATGATAATTATGACGTCATATGTCATGTGGTGCAGTCACCATCTTGGAAAAACCGAAAAAATGCACCTCTTTATCTCTGAAAGCGCTGCATAGAAAAAAATTGAGACATGGCTCATTGTAAAGAAATCTCCATGTGGGATAACATACAGTCACGTGAAAAAGTAAGTACACCCCATGTAAAGTTGACTTTTTCAACATATTTCAACATACAGCTATTTCATCTTCATTTCAGCAATATTGAGAGATAAATGCATGCTCTTGTTGTTCCGCCCCCCTTTTTTCTCGAACCGACCGCATGGTCAATGGCGGCCAAGGCGAACGCTAACCAAGGCGCGTAACAGAATTGGGAGGGACAAGGCACCGTCTGTAGGTGCGCATAATGGCGCCGTTTGGAGAGAGCGATTGGGAAATGAGCGAATGGGGCCGATCTTATTTAATAATAATAATAAAAATAATAATACATTTATTTTATATAGCACTTTTCAAGAAGCCCAAAGATGCTTTGACAGTACAAAAAACAAGTGCAAAAAGACAAATATAAATCGGTAAATAATCAAAGCAAAAGGAAGGAGAAGGAGAAGAGATAGTCAGGGGTTAAATGCTGTGGGTTAAATGTTAAATGCAGTGTTGAACAGGTGTGTCTTGAGTGATGTTTTGAATGTGGTGAGTGAGGAGGAGTCTCCGATGGTGTGAGGTAGTGAGTTCCAGGGGGTGGGAGCAGCGATGGAGAAGGCCCTGTCCCCCCAGGATCTGAATTTGGTCTGGATGGGGGGGCTGGCGGGGGGACAGGAGGTTGGCGCCAGTAGAGCGGAGGTTGCGGGTGGGAGTGTCTGGAGAGTGATTAATGCAACGCAGATTCAACTATTGGGAACACGGCCTTATCTAGACACATGATAAGGAAATAACTGAGATTTCTAAGGTGACCTACGTGTTGCATATGGAATAATTAAGGGTGCGACCTTTAACCTTTTAAAAATGGAATATTTACAAGAATTATTTACAAATTGAGGGTTCTAAAACCGCAACACTGGTCAATGGTGTTTGGAGCGAGCGCTAAGGCGACGAAGGCTCAATGCCGCTAATCAAACCACGTGACAATTTGGGGAGACTGTTGGGGAGACCATGTGACTGTTGCGGATTCGGGGGTCGGCGCTCCCCTTATCAAGGTGGGGGTGGGGAAAAGGAAAGAGAGAGACAGAAAGACAGAGACAGAGAGACAGAGAGAGAGAGAACAAATGATGAATTGCGAAAGATGATGGGAATAGAGCCTATGATTGATGCTGTGAAGAGGAATAGGTTGAGATGGTTTGGTCATGTGTTGAGGAAGGATGACAGTAACTGGTTGAAAAGAGTGATGGAAATGAATTTCGAAGGAAGTAGAGGACGGGGAAGACCGAGAAAGACTTGGCTAAAGATGGTCGAAGAAGAAATGCGGGCAAGGGGGTTAACAAGGGGAGATGCAGAAAAAGGGGCAAAATGGAGAACATTGTCACGGGGACCGCAAGGCTAACCCCCGCTCTTGCAGGGAAAATGGCCTGAAAATGCCTGTTGTTGTTAATAATAATAACAATAATAATACATTTATTTTATATAGCGCTTTTCAAGAAGCCCAAAGGTGCTTTAAAAGAGTACAAAAAACAAGTGCAAAAAGACAAAAATCAATAGGTAAATAATCAAAGCAAAAGGAAGGAGAAGGAGAAGAGATAGTCAGGGGTTAAATGCTGTGGGTTAAATGTTGAATGCAGTGTTGAACAGGTGGGTCTTGAGTGATGTTTTGAATGTGGTGAGTGAGGAGGAGTCTGATGGTGTGAGGTAGTGAGTTCCAGAGGGTGGGAGCAGCGATGGAGAAGGCCCTGTCCCCCCAGGATCTGAATTTCGTCCGGATGGGGGGGGGGGGGGGGGGTTCAGGACGTTGGTACCAGCAGAGTGGAGGTTGAGGGTGGGAGCGTGTCTGGAGAGGTCAGTCAGGTAGGATGGGGCCAGGTTATGGAGGGCTTTGCAGGTCAAGAGGAGGATTTTGTGCTGGATTCTCTGGGGGATGGGGAGCCTGTGAAGCTTGTAAAGGATGGGGGTGATGTGGTCACGGGTCCGGGAATGGGTGAGTAGACGGGCAGCGGAGTTCTGAATGTATTGGAGTTTATTGGTGATTATTGAGGGTGAACCAGAGAGGAGGCTGTTGCAGTCGTCCAGACGGGAGGTGATGAAGGCGTGGATGAGGGTTTCAGCAGCCGTGGAGGAGAGGGATGGACGGTGACATGACATTCTGTTCCCGTGATGACATTCTGGCATTCTTCGAGACTTCTTTCAGCATCTTGCGGTCTGCTCTCGGGCTGAACTTGCTGGGGCGGCCTGGCCTGAACAAGTTGGCAGTTGTTTGGAATATTCTCCACTTGGAGATGATCTTCCAGACAGTCGAAAGATTGATTTCAAATTGTTTGGAGATCTTTTTAAATTCCTTCCCAGACTCGTAGGCATCTTTCACCTTCTTTCTGAAGGCCTCAGAGAGCTCTTTTGATCTCGGCATGGTGACGCTGCACACCTCAACAACAAAGAGCAAACCAAACTAAATGTCTGAGGTTTAAATAAGACAGGTTCCTCCAAGATCCTCTCTAATGATGTTCGAATCATTTGCACCTGAGCTGGTGCACCTGATTCTAATTTTAGGTATTTGAAGTAGTGATAAATGTAGGGGTGTACTTACTTTTTCCACATACGGAATTTGCATTTATGTTTATTTAAATTATACAATGGATGACAAAATGTAAATGTTTCATGATGCATGTTATATTATATCACCTTTATCGATCAATATTGTTGAAATGAAGATCAAATAGCTGTATGTTGAAATATGTTTTAAAAGTCAAAACTTTACATGGGGTGTACTTACTTTTTCACATGACTATGTTCAGGATGATGTCATAGATGCCTCCATTATGACGTTATAATTTAACAAGTACAAAACCTCATCCGATCAAGATGAAATGCCTTGAGCGTCATCTAGGGATACATTGGTGGAGAAAAATAAATAAAATAATGATGACGTCATTGGTCACGTGGTTGGGCCGCCATATTTGTTTTCACACAAAAGCCTTAAATTCACTAAAAACACGTGCTGGCGAGGGTCTGCAATCTCTTCTTGCTGTTTCTTGTTGGGAGTTGCAATGCTTACCTCTCGGAGGACAATGGACGAGTTCAGGATCAACCATCAGCTTCCTATCAACATTTGTAATAACAGTCATGCCGTTGTGTTTTGATGTTATCTCCATCAATGGGATTGCAAGTTTGTAACCGAATGATTTCGTCACAGTCGTCAATAAGTGCATACTCCACAGAAATATCTCGACAAATATTGTGATGTTTCATCGTGTTGAACGAATTTGGTTTAATATTGAGCTGGGTATTCAAGTTGTTAGACACCCTTAAGGCAGGTAGATAGAGGGGGGGGGGGGGGGGGGAGGTGGGAGTGGGGGAAAGGAAAGAGAGAGACAGAAAGACAGAGACAGAGAGAGAGAGAGAGAGAGAGAGAGAGAGAGAGAGAGAGAGAGAGAGAGAGAGAGAGAGAGAGAGAGAGAGAGAACAAGCTCCCTTACAATGTGCACTCATCAATGTCTGCCAATGGGACAAGCAGAATGTTGTTGTGGTTCAGACCTGTGTCTTGAAAAGTTGATTCATCTCCAGACTCAGACTTCACCTTCACAATAAAACCTGAAACAAAAAAAATCACTTTAAAACCAAACAACGGTTCGACTGAAACAAAATATTTTTTTATAAAAATGTTGAAAATAAATGAGAAATTATTTCAAACTCGAGAGATTCTCATTGCAGCACAAGCAGTGCTGGATATTACGATATCAAGTCATTTTTAGGATTTTGATGAAAGCATTAACATAATTAAAGAGACTGGTCGACACACGAAAGGCTTACAGTATATCTCTGGATAGCCAATCATTATGTCACGACGCTCTTACAGATCAATTTTAAAGGTCTGGTAAAACCATGTCATCACAACTGAGTATATTGTAGTAAATAATCTCCATATTAATAGGCTAATGCCGTCTATCTGTCTGTCCCACCCTGAAACATGGAAACGTTCTTCGGAGAGAAAAAAATGATAAAGCAAAGGTGACTTCAAATTAATCCAAAATCCTTTTTCAAATTAATCCAAATTATTTGAAAATTCAAATTTTTTTTCAAAGAGACAAAACATTGAAGCCAGGTGGTTAGGAGGCAACAGGGTGGGTGCTGCAAGGCCGGTGGGAACCCCGGTGGTATCCTCACCTAACCGGAAGGTATTGCAGAATACGTTGAATAAAGATTATAGGGGAACATGAACTTTATAACATGAACATAAACACAAATCTTTAAAAGAATAAAGATTGTCAACTAAAATAAAAGGCTCAGAAAACAATATTCTAATAAAATGTTGGAAACTTTATTTTGAAATTCGTTTTCAGCTCACCTGGACTTTAGTCCACTTTAGTTTGTGAGAAACTGCAGTGATCTGAAAAGTATTGGGAGCGACCGGAAGTGAAAGAGAACTGGTCGATCTCATGCTGTCGAAATGGCCATGATGAAGTGGATCAAAGACGTCACAGAGAAGGACGCTCCATTGTCTGGACCTCTTATCTGACAGAAGGCAAAGGAGTTCGCAGAGAAGCTGAACAACAAGTTCAAGCCAATGAACAGGGGGTTCTGTCGGCTTGTTAGAGGAAGACAGCGATGAAGAAGAGGGGCATATTCCAACTGGGATGGAGATGATTGCGGCAGCGCACATTCTGAGGAATGGGATGATGTTCTGAGGCTGCAGTGACATAGCATTTCTGCATCGTATCGAGTCCCAGGTGCAGAGAGTTGCTGCTGATTCACTGAAATAATCTACGATCGACTCATTTTTCAAAGTGTACATGTAATACCTTTTTTTTTTTCTGTCAATGACCAAACTCTGCTCGTTTTGTTCCTTGACCAATAAAATGCTTCATTGTTTGGTTTCCTGATGTGAAAATGACTTTTTTTCCAGGGATGGGTGATCCTGTGTATAAAAATCACCCGCTTATTCGTGGGTGCCACTTTATTACCATAGTAAACCCTCTTGAAGACGATCAATCAGTCACGAACACTCTTGGGTCTCACTCTCAGCCATGTTCTCTCAGAAAAGCCACATTTCAAAGTTGGCCCCAAAAACCCAACCATGGACTGGCCATCTTCCATCGTGCAAAGTCCTTCCTTGGCACACCTGAGCTCCTATCCACCTACAAGTCTTTCATCGGCAGCTTGATAGAGTACTGCCCTCTCCCCTCTGGGCTGGCTCCCCTGCCTCACATCTTGCTCAGCTTGACGCCATGGAAACGAAGGCTTTCAAGATCATTGGAATCTCAGGCGATGAAGTCTATGGGCCTCTCACTTCGCTATTGCCGACAGGTCGAAGTCTTCCTCTGCGTCATTTCTGGTCTTGCACCCTCTGTCCTCTCCATGCTCTGTCCACCCCATACAGAACCACTGAAATACAGAACCACTGCTCACCTCCACTCTTTTATTCCTCTTTTTTTCACACCTGTGGAACCACCTTCCACACTCTTTTCAATCTCATTTTTCCCACCAGGTCTTCAAGACAGCAGTTCTCCACAATCTCAACTCATCCCCCATCCAAAATCATGATCTTCTCTACCCTAGTTAACCACCTCCGCCACCTCACCCCAATCCTTCCTCCATCCAAATTTCCAGTTTCCCTCCTTAGATTTCCCTTCTGTATCCATCTTGTCCACCTCATGCATCCACTCCTGCTCCCCCCACCCCCTCTTTCACCATTCCACCCCACACCTAATGCTTGTCCAAGGCTCCCTCTATCTTGGTCTTCTATTCTGCTGTTTGTGTTTCACCCCTCTTTCTACAGTTCCTTTTGCATCTGTTATGTACTGAGTACCAGTGTGTATTGAGTACCAGTTCACTGGTAATTCCCTGCTTGTCGTAAAAGGCGACAAACAGGGTTGGCGGCAGGAAGGGCATCCGGCCGTAAAACATTGCTTCAAAAAGGGGACCGAAAAACAACAACAACCACGGTCCCCGAAAAAGGCCAACCCCCGCATGCGGGGAAAAATGGCCTCTAAAGGTGGTTTTTTTTTTATGTCCACTCCTGATCCATTCAGTGTATTAGCTCTTCCACGAGCCCCGACCATGTACAGTCACGTGAAAAAGTAAGGACACCCCATGTAAAGTTTTGACTTTTTCAACATATTTCAACATACAGCTATTTGATCTTCATTTCAACAATATTGATAGATAAAGGTGATATAATATAACAAATATCATGAAACATTCACATTTCGTAGTCCATTGTATAATTTAAATAAACATAAATGCAAATTTTGCATGTGGAAAAAGTAAGTACACCCTTGGCTCTAATAGGTGGTATTGCCCCCTTTGACAGAAGCAACCTCAAGTAGGCGTTTCTTAAAACTGTCTACCAGTCTCTGACATCAACTGGGATAAATTTTTGCCCACTCCTCCATTCAGAATTCTTTCAGCTGTGCAATGTTTGAGGGGTTTCTTGCATGCACAGCTCGTTTCAAATCCCCCCACAACATCTCGATGAGATTTAGATCTGGGCTTTGACTTGGCCATTCCAGAATCCTCCATTTCTTTCTTTTCAGCCATTCCTTGGTGGATTTACTGGAATGCTTAGGGTCATTGTCATGGTGCAAGGGCCACTTTCGGTTGAGCTTCAACTTTCCGACAGATGGCTTCACATTATCCTCAAGCACCCTCTGGTACAATGACGAATTCATAGTGGATTATATGGTGGTGAGCTGCCCAGGCCCTGATGCAGCAAAGCTGCCCCAAACCATAATATTTCCACCACCATGCTTTACAGTTGGTATCAGGTTCTTGTGGTCAAATGCTGTCTTTGGTTTTCGCCAAACATGTCTTCTGGTCCTGCGGCCAAATAGCTCTCCCTTTGACTCATCTGTCCAGAGCACATTGTTCCAGAAGTGCTGGTCTTTGCTTAGGTATTGAATGGCAAACTTTAGTCTTGCCCTGATGTTCTTTCTGGACAGCAAAGGTATCCTCCTGGCACACCTACCATTTAGATCAAATTTGTGCAGCCTCTTTCTAATGGTAGACTCGTGCACTTTGACATCAACAGTGGCAAGAGCTACCTGTTGGTCCCGTGATGATTTTCTGGGGTTCTTAGAGACTTATTTCAGCATCTTGCTGACTCCTCTCGGGCTGAACTTGCTGGGGCGGCCTGGCCTGAACAAGTTGGCAGTTGTTTGGAATCTTCTCCACTTGTCCATGATCTTGCGGACAGTTGAATGACTGATTTCAAATTGTTTGCAGATCTTTTTAAATTCCTTCCCAGACTTGTAGGCATATATAACCTTCTTTCTGAAGGCCTCAGAGAGCTATTTCGATCTTGGCATGGTGACGCCACACACTTCAACAACAAACAACAAACCAAACGAAATGTCTGAGGTTTAAATAAGACAGGTTCCTCCAAGATCCTCTCTAACGATGTTCTAATCATTTGCACCTGAGCTGGTGCACCTCATTCTAATTTTAGGTATTTGAAGTCGTGATAAATGTATGAGTGTATTTACTTTTTCCACATGCGAAATTTGCATTTATGTTTATTTAAATTAGACAATGGTCTACAAAATGTAAATGTTTCATGATATTTGTTATATTATATCACCTTTATCCATCAATATTGTTTAAATGAAGATCAGATAGCTGTATGTTGAAATATGTTGAAAAAGTCGAAACTTTACATGGGGTGTACTTACTTTTTCACCTGACTGTATCCCCCCCCCAAAAAAGGATGATGCCATTTAGCAACAACTTCGACGTGTTGCAGGTCTGTAAGAGCTTCACGTAGTTGTTGTTATTGCTCTTGTTGTTCTTCTTGACGGGGGTCGATTTTTGAAACGTGTACCCATTGGTCAGCCAGCTGCCGGACCCACGCACCTTTGTCACTTGACTCCACCCATCATGGCACCCAGACAAAATAATATGGCCGCGATCTTGGTTTTCTGGTGGGCGGAATACATCAGGCCTAAAGGTCTCTGCTGATTATATACTGCTCAGGTTTGTTGTGGGAAATTTCCATTGTCTTTGTTGGGGTTGAGTGTCAGTCACGATAAGGGGGCCCCCAAAAACCTAATCAATGTCGAATATAAAATATTCGTAAGATTTATGCAAGTCCGTCAGCACGCAAGGTATGCGGCTCCCTAAAAAAATTGCGTTGTGTAATTTTTGAACAGCGCCATGTTTGGGTTAAGCGGTCCGTGACCATGCGACAAATCAGCTCGTTCTGATATAAACCTGGGGGGGCTGACATGGATGAGATGTGTCAAGTTAATCTTTTGTAGCGCTTTAAATGTGTGTTTCCCAATTGCGTTGTTCATCTTTTCAGAGTGCACTATTTTATCCAGTACTGTACAATAAAAAACAATAAAATTTTAATCAACAATTCTTGACTTGCTAAAGGGGCCAGATTGGGAACCTTTTTTGGCCGTTCAACGATTACCATATTAATCCCTCATATACATTTTGTAAAGTGTATCCAAAAGTGATTTTAAAAGAAACGTACAGGAAAAGCTGTTTGTCACATCTGAACCACGCTTCAATCTACGTTATTGCACTGCATTGACAGTCCTCCATGAGCCTTGACAAAAATAAGTGACTCCACCAAAACCAAAACACAACCAAATACAACCATTAAAATACAACCAAAAAAAGATTCAGGACATTTTAAAAACAATCAAACTTGAGAAGTGGAAGTGGGCAGGAACCATCAGCAGAAGAGCAGATAACAGATGGACAACAGCTGTGACTGCAGTTACACCAATCAAGGGTAGCAGTCGTCAAGGAAGAGAATTGCCCAAACAGTGCAGACATCAGCCAAACGCTGTGGGACAGTAAATTGGAATGAGAAGACTGGGGACCGGAACATTTGGCGTGCCGAGGTTTTCGTCCACCATAGAGCTGACAACGGCTGCTCTGATAAGCCTTGACGTCGAAATAATCTCCTTTAATTTTTCCTTTCCATCCTCAATTATTGCCACAAGTGAATTCAAAATTCACAATCGATTGATATCTGTAGCATGTCACCTCTGCAAGATTAATTTTACTTCCACCTCATTTAGAAAAAAAACAAGTCATTCTAAAATTTTAACACCAAAGCAAACCGAGCATTCATGATTTTTTTTTTCTGAACATTTTAGAAGGAAAGGGTTGCAGCCAGAAGGGGATAAACCATAGAAAAATGATTCGCTTTCTTTCCATCAAATGCTTTGTCCGAAAATGTTAATATATAGTAAATCTAATCGTAACACTAATCCCTTGGTAGTGACTGTAAAGTTACTGGAGGTTAAAATATATCATATTCTATATATTAAAGTAGCAGCAGTTTTGTGTCCGTCCATCACACTACGTCATTATGTCTATGATGTCATTACAGCGTACGACATTTTCATTTACTCGTTCACCCGCTCACTACCAGAGCAACAATAGATCATTCCTCCTTGGTGTATATATATTACAGTCGATCTATGGTCAGGTCTCAATAACATTGGGTGTGTGTTCATTTACCAAGTTTCTGGTGGAGAGATTGCAAAGTGGTTTAAACATTCGAGCAAGCACTCCATTCAAAACCGTGAGTAAACGGCTGGCTTGGCAAGTGCTAGCTCGCAGCTTGGTAAATGAGCATTGAGCACACCCCCATCTTCCTCCCTTTCAGTTTTGTGTTAAACAGCAGGAAAAGTGGGTTTTATTGGTCGTTTTCAAAACAAAACCTGAATTGGTGGGTTTCAAAAGGCCACGACGAAAAACGCCACTTTAGCGGCAAGGTCATGTTATATACCCCATTGTGGGGTATATAGATTACAGTAGATCTTCGCTCATCATGTTCCCCCTTTCTCCCTCTGACCTGCTGTTCATGTTCCCCCATTCTATCTCTTCCCTGCTGTTCATCTTCCCTTTTTCTCCCTCTTCTCTGCTGTTTGTGTTCCCCCTTTCTCCATCTTCCCTCCTGTTCATGTTCCCCCTTTCTGCATCTTCCCTCCTGTTCATGTTCCCCCTTTCTCCATCTTCCCTCCTGTTGTTGTTCCCCCTTTCTCCATATTCCCTCCTGTTCATGTTCCCCCTTTTCTCTGCTGTTCGTGTTCCCTCTTTCTCCCTCTGACCTGCTGTTCATGTTCCCCCTTTCCGCTTTCTCCCTCTGACCTGCTGTTCGTGTTCCCCCTTTCTCCCTCTTCCCTGCTGTTCGTGTTCCCCCTTTCTCCGTCTGACCTGCTGTTCGTGTTCCCCCTTTCTCCTGATGTTCCCTTTGTTACGTTGTGTTCTGAACTGTTCTGTGCCCGAGGTCTTCCATGAGCCTCGACAATGCATGACAATGAAAAGTACAACAACAGCAATGTGCGTTTGTGGTTCAAACCTTCATGTTGAGGGGACGAATCATCGACGAACTCGGACTTCACCTTCACCTTCACAATAACACCTGAAACAAAAACAATCCGTTTAATCTAAACTTTCAGGAACCAGCAGAAGGTGACGGTGCGGAGAGGACGACACGTACCGGGTCCCGCGTCTTCATCCTCGTGTGGACCGACCCTGGACCCGCCATCTGAGGAAGCATCTTCCGGAACTGAGAGATCTCGGTTCATGGCGCATCGGAGGGGACTGGAGAGTGTGAACACTGTAAAGTGTAGGAAAGTACCGGGATTTAAGGTGGTGTGTTGTCGTGTGTTGCACTCTGACACACGAGTACAAACCACGTGTTCCGGTAAAAATGAACCACGACCACGTGACGTGTTCCTTCCACAAGCGAGACGATCTCATTCGCGATTTCCACACCACAGATTCTCCACGTTAATCAGGTGATCGATACCGGGTACCCACGATGTCTTGTTTCCCCTTGTAAACATTTTTACATTACCTTTTATCATATCAACTAACTCCATATGTTTTATCCATTTGTGTTCAATCATTGTCATTCCACAGAATAATTTTTCTCCATGTTCTGTGGTCCGTGTGTTCCGGAGCATTTGTGGGTGATACTGTGGCGGACACGAAAGCACTGACGTGGTGACATCACCCCGCACACCAAGTGGGGGTGGGCCACGCCAGGGAGAGAGGCGTGGCCTCACGATATACACGGGGCGCGCAGCCCTGAGCAGCTCAGTGTTACAGTGAGCTCTTGAAATAAAGACTCATACAAATTGCCACGTTGTCCGCTTCCTCCTTGCTTACAAGTAGCACGCGTAACACCGCGCTTTATTGGTGACCTCGATGTTGGATCTGCCGTAGCGATCCTTCCAAACACGACGCCATTGCCATGGCCAACAACGCGATGTCGGTTAAATTTCCCGAATTTTGGGAGGCCCAGGCCGAAGTTTGGTTCGTCCAAGCCGAAGCCCAGTTTCAGCTTCGGCGCCTCACCGGCGACGACACGCGCTACTGCCACGTCGTCGCCTCCCTCGGGCCCGGCACGGCCGCTCGAGTTGTGTCCGTCCTTCGCCACCCACCGGACGGCCACAAGTACGAGGCACTCAAGCGGCTGCTCCTAGCCACGTTCGGCCTCACGGAGGACCCACGGGCCGACCGCCTCCTGGATCTCCCCGAGCTCGGCGACACGCGCCCGTCGGTCCGAATGGACCATATGCTGTCGATGTTGGGCGACGAAGCCCCTGGTTCTCTATTCCGGGCGCTTTTCCGTCGCCAACTTCCAGCACAGGTACGCCTCGCGTTGGCCGGGACCGTGCTAACGGAACCCCGAGCATTGGCCGCCGAGGCGGACAGGTACTTCGCGGCTTCGGACACGCGGGCGAGAGTCGGTGCGGCTGTCGCGGATCTCGAGGCTGATGCTGCTGCCCACCTCGTGGATCCCGAGGCCGATGCTGATTCACAGCATCAGCTTACACAGCATACACAGCATGCTGATACGCACCTCATGGCCGCCGCCACGCCCCGCCCACCGCCGCGGTGAAAACTGCCACCGCGGGGAAAACCGCCGTCTCCACTGGCCTGGCGGAGCCAGCCGCGCTCCTCCAGCTCCACCACCTGGTGCTGGTTCCACGCCAACTTCGCCCATGAGGCTCGACAGTGTCATCCGCCATGCTCCTTCGACAGGTCGGGAAACACCCGGGCCGGCGCTCGATAGTGGCAATGAGCGCCGGCCGTTCGAACAGCCTGCTGTTCATCACGGACACCTTATCCGGGTGCCGTTACCTGTGCGACACAGGAGCGCTGGTGAGTGTCGTTCCTGCCGGTACGTCGGACAGGCACGCCGCGGGTGGGGGCCCCGCGCTGCTTGCCGCGAATGGGACGCCCATCCGTACGTACGGAAAACGCTGCCTCTCTCTGCGGTTCGGAGGGCAGGTTTTCCGATGGTCGTTCGTCACCGCCGACGTGCCCATGGCATTGCTTGGTGCGGACTTCCTGTGCGTAAATGGGCTCCTGGTCGACGTAAAGCACAGACGTCTTGTCCAGGCCGAGACATTCAGCTCGCTCGCTTGTGCGCTGCCCAGCTCGTCGAGCAGCCCACTGAGCGGCTCACCGAGCGGCTTGCCGAATGGTTCGGTTCCAGCCACGTTGATCTGTACGCTTCCGGCAGCGGACGAATTCTCCCGCCTCCTCGCCGGCTTCCCGGCCCTCACACGGCCCACATTCTCGGCGGGGGCCGTCAAGCACGGGGTGGCCCATCACATCCCCACCGTCGGGCCACCGGTCTACACCCGGGCACGCCGCCTCGAGCCGACGAAGCTGGTGGTAGCAAAAGCGGGGTTCGCTACCCTGGAGCGACTCGGCATCGTTCGGTGCTCGGAGAGTGCTTGGGCGTCGCCGCTGCACATCGTGCCGAAGCCCGGCGGGGGATGGCGACCGTGCGGGGACTATCGCCGTCTCAATGACGCCACCACCCCCGACCGCTACCCCGTCCCCCACATTCAGGACTTTTCCGCCCGTTTGGCGGGCATGTCCTTCTTCTCGAAGGTGGACCTCATACGCGGCTACCATCAGGTCCCCGTCAGGCCGGAGGACGTCCCGAAGACGGTGGTCATCACGCCGTTCGGACTCTTCGAATTCCTGCGGATGCCCTTCGGTCTGAAGAATGCGGCTCAGGCATTCCAGCGGCTGATGGACAGCGTCCTGCGCGACTTGGATTTTGTATACGTCTACCTGGACGATATCCTTGTCGCCAGCACGTCCCGCGAAGAGCACCTACACCACCTCCGCACGCTCTTCAAACGCCTGGGCCAGCATGGCCTGATTGTGAACCCCGCAAAGTGCCGGTTCGGCATCGCCGAACTCGATTTTCTGGGGCACCGCGTCACCAGGCATGGAGCCGTCCCCCTGCCGGCCAAGGTGGAGGCGGTGAAGGGGTTTCCGCGCCCCCGCACGATCAGGGGGCTGCAGGAGTTCCTGTGCATGGTGAACTTTTACCATCGGTTCCTGCCCCGTATCGCCCAGCTCCTGCGCCCCCTGCACGAAGCTCTCCGAGGTAAGCCAGTCAAAGGCGACGTTACCTGGACCGAGCAGATGGACGCGGCGTTCACGGGCGCGAAGCTCGCCTTGGCTAACACCACCATGCTCGCGCACCTGGCGCCCGATGCACCAATCGCCCTCACCACCGACGCCTCGGACTACGCGGTGGGCGCGGTGCAAGAGCAATGGGTGCGTGGAGCTTGGCAACCGCTGGCGTTCTTTAGCCGGCAGCTTTTGCCCACCCGAACGCCGTTACAGTACCTTCGACCGCGAGTTGCTCAGGCTTCACTTGGCGGTCAGGCACTTCCGCCATCTGCTCAAAGGCCGTGCGTTCACGGCCTTCGTCGACCACAAGCCGCTGGTCTTCGCGATGGGCAAGGTCACCGAGCCGTGGTTGGCCTGGCAGCAGCGTCACCTCTCGGCCATGTCCGAGTACACGACGGACATCCGGCACGTCGCGGGGAAGGACAACCCGGTCGCGGATTGCCTTTCCCGGGCCGTCGCCCACGCAGTCCACCTCGGCATTGACTATGCCCGGATGGCAGCGGACCAGGCCGCTGACCCCGACGTCCAGGCCTTGCGGACCGCCGTCACGGGCCTCCGCGTCACCGAGGTGCCGTTCGACGGCACGGGCATGGCCATCTTGTGCGACGTCTCCCTCGGGCGGCCTCGCCCCATCGTGCCCGCGGGCTGGCAGCGCCAGGTGTTTGACGCCATCCACGGCCTGTCCCACCCGGGCACGAGGGCCTCCCAGAGGTTGATCACCGACAAATTCGTCTGGCATGGCCTCCAGAAGGCCGTCCGCGGCTGGGCCAGGACGTGCCTCGCGTGCCAGCGCGCCAAGGTGCACCGGCACACCCAGGCCCCATTGGCCCCGTTTACGGTGCCGGAACGCCGGTTTGACCATGTCCACGTGGGCCTGGTGGGACCTCTGCCCCCCTCGCGGGGTTTCACCCACGTCCTCACCATGGTGGATTGCACCACCCGGTGGCCGGAGGCCGTGCCCTTGGCGTCGACGACGGCGGCGGACGTCGCGCAGGCGTTCATCGCCACCTGGGTCGCCCGGTTCGGTGCCCCCTCAGACATCTCGTCCGACCGCGGCCCCCAGTTCACCTCGGAGCTCTGGGGGGCGGTCGCGCGGGGGCTCGGGGTCCGGCTGCACCGAACCACGGCCTACCACCCCCAGTCTAACGGCGTGTGCGAGCGATTTCACCGCTCATTGAATGCCGCGCTCCGGGCCACCCTCCGCGACGGCGGCTGGGTCGACAGGCTCCCCTGGGTCCTGCTGGGCTTCCGGACGGCGCCCAAGAAGGACCTGCGCGCATCCGAGGCGGAGTTGGTCTTCGGGCAACCGCTGTGGGTGCTGGGCGAGTTCCTCCCCGACTCCACGGCACCATGGTCCGCGGCACAGCAGCGCTCTGCTCTGCAGGAGACCACCCAGAGGTTCGCCCCGGTGCCAACGGCACGCCACGGGCACCCACCGATGCACGTCGCCCTGGAGCTTCGCACGGCGGAGTACGTCTTCGTCCGCCACGATCCCCACAGGACACCACTGCGGCCCCCGTACGATGGTCCTTTCCGCGTGCTGGAGACCGGGGTGAAGCACTTCACCCTGGACATCGGCGGTACTCCTGACCACGTTTCTGTGGACCGCCTCAAGCCAGCCCACCTCGACGTGGACCATCCACCGCCAGTGGCCCGACCCTCGCGTCGGGGCCGCCCCCCTGCGGGCGGACCCCCGGCACAGCCCAGCCCCACTGCCACACCGCCCCCCGGTCCTGCAGCCGGAGGCATCCCAGATGGCATCCCTGCATCCCAGACGCCGCCAGTCGCCAGTGGGCGCTTCGGCCGGGTCATCCGTTTGCCCCGAAAACTGACCCTTCAGGTGCGCGGGGATTCTGGGGGTCGCGTGTGGCGGACACGAAAGCACTGACGTGGTGACATCACCCCGCACACCAAGTGGGGGTGGGCCACGCCAGGGAGAGAGGCGTGGCCTCACAATATACACGGGGCGCGCAGCCCTGAGCAGCTCAGTGTTACAGTGAGCTCTTGAAATAAAGACTCTTACAAATTGCCGCGTTGTCCGCTTCCTCCTTGCTTACAAGTAGCGCGCGTAACACCGCGCTTTAATACAATAAAAATGAAGTCTCACTCTTTGTCTCAATCTCACGTCGGAAACGTCATTTCCTGCATTCTTGGAAGTTTATTCAGTTCCTTGTGTTCTTCCCTGGCCCAACAATTCAGCAGATTCGCGATGACGAATGGGTCAAAATGGCGAACTGGTGATACACTTCCACATGGAATCCTTAGTTAAAACAAGCATTCTTATTATTGCGCTGCAATACATGTCCCCTACCGGCAGTCTGTCGTCCGGAAAACTGTTGGGGAAATTAAAATGGGTTATTCACCCACAGGTTCTGAATCGTTCCCAATTGCTAATTACCTCAGGACGGGCTCACCTGTGATTCGCACTCAGGACTTCGATTTATACACCTTGCAGACAGGTAAGCAGAAGCACAAGAAAATAAGTTATTGATAAAGAACCTTTCAAGTCGATAAGTAACAGTAATTTATTATATTTTCCGGTTCACGATCAATGATCGATGTGTGTATATATGTTGCTCGGCTTGGCTCCACCCTTCCCGAAAGCGCGCGCTGTGTCACGCTGTTGATGTTCGCGAGACGAGGCTGAGGGCGCGCGGTGCGGCTTGAGGAGAACTCTAGAATAAACAAGAGATATCCATTTTAAAAATATTTTCGTTTAATTAACGATATCTGCCAAACCACGTGACCTATCACAAATTCCAAAAGGACATTATAGTAGACTGACATGCCGACCAGATCTGTGAGGTTTCCCCTCAATTGGATCAAAAATGAGGGAGGAGCTCAGTTTTAAAGGTTCATGCTTAAAAACGTCATAACTCTGAAACCATGTGATGCATGACGTCATGCTCGCTGACTTTTTTGTTCGTCATGGGTATGCGATTCTGCCTGCAAAGTTTGGCCTCGATCTGTTCAGCCGTTGCAGAGAAAAAGGGGTTTTCGTGTTTTCACGGGAAAAATATGGCGGCCGAACCACGTGACCTGTGACGTCATAATTACCATTAAAATATTCTCCAGACCGAGTCCCCCCTAAGGGTGCAAATTTGATCTCAATCGGTCCTATTATTGCAGAGAAAATCTTTTTTAAAGGAAATTAAAACTTAAAATGGCACTGAGTTAAGGATCATCAGAATTCCAAAAGTTCAAAGTGCCATAACTTTGTCAAAAATGATCGAAACGTCGTGAAGTTCGAACTCGGTCTGTAGCTTATCATGAGGAAACCATGTGCCAAGTTTGAAATCATTAGCATTCAGCGTTTAGAAAAAAAGTCCGGAAAACTGTTCTTTGCGTGACGGACTGACGGACTGACAGACGGAGGGACGGCGTGCAAACCTATAGTCCCCTCCGGTGTACACCGGTAGGGGACTAATAAGAATGACTGCACTGTGGTCACAACCTGCAACAAAATCTGGTAACAGGCCGATTGGGAAATAAACATTTTTATTTTTGTATTTTTTTTGTATACATAATCGAGGCTCGTGAAAGAGCTAACCTTTATCACACAAACAAATCAAACAGACAAAAAAGCAAAGTATATAAAAATGGGAGCGGTAGACAAGAGGGGAGAGAAGGGGAAGCACATTTAAAATACTCTTAAAATATGAACAGCGTAACTGGGAAACACACCTTTAATGCGCCGTTAATAGATTTACTCGTCACCAGTCACTGCGTCAGCCTCCACCACGGTTATTCCAGGACGAGCCGATTCGTCACACAGTTATATCAGGACGAGCCGATTCGTCATACAGTTAAGCATTGTTTAACCCAATATGGGCCTTCAAAAATTATGTAACGCTGTATTTTTTTTAGTAATGCAAGCTCAATAGTTAATTATTTGAATTCCCGGATCTTCTTGAAGGGACGTCCGGTGGTTATTTTAGGTGCGAAGATGGGACGGAATTGTGTCCTCAAGGTGTTTGAACTCTTGGTGTGTGCTCCACTCGCTTGTAGTATTTGGTTCGCTGTGCGGTTCTGATTTAATATACTGTGTTGTGATTGGTACGACATACTGCGTAGTGATGTCTGGGCGCGTGGCTTCGGTGGTTGCTGGCGGCTCGCCATGATGGCCGTGTGTTCTGAGAGCTTGGCGTCTTTAATAAACAACTTGATTGAAGGAGAGTCCTGAACTTACTGCAGTATGTGCTCCACCGAGTTTCATTCTAGTTTTTACTTCATTTGTGCACAACTAACTATTCTTCCACAATTCTTCCACAATTACACCATGTGATACAATAAATCTACTAGGTATTACCCTAACTTCAAATCTATCCTGGAATCCACACATTACACAACGGATTATCCAGTTGATTGTTGTGAGCACCCCCACAGGATGATTTTCAAAAGCATCTGCTCGACCAGGAGGTCGGGTACGACATGGACCTGGTTTGAAGTGAGGGTCGCAAGTACAAAGCAATGGTAATCGGAAAGCTGGCCATCCAGAAGATGGAAGGACCTTAATCGTCTGTGAATGCCATGACACATCGACAAAAGTGCAAAAAGTGTGGACTATCACATCCACCAAGGAAGTGCCCAGCATACAATGATTATTGTAAGTAATGTGGTGAACTGGGATACTGGGCCCGTTGTTGTGAAAATCCCAAACGCTGATGGACACGAGTGGAGCCAGTAAATATGTCTCCAACTCGTCAATATTTTGCACAATGCTACTTCCTCTATTTCAAAGAATGTTTACTTTTATACTCCAAATCAATTTGTTTCACCTTTCAATAAAAAAAAAATGCACCAATCCAACTGGTATTTACTCCTCCAATCGTTTGTTAGTTTTCTGAGCCCAAACCCCCATTGTGATGCTAGATAGCACCAGGCGAACAAAAACTTTATACTTTTACATTGGCCAGGGTGAGTCTAGGATTTTCAGAACTACATCCAAGAGTGAAGTACATTGCTGGGTCTTTTCCCTCAGTAAACCCTTAAATGCGTACATGAGTCTTTTTTAATTCGTCCACAAATTACGTATGCAATTTCAGTTTCAACCTTTAATTTTTGGAGGAAATAGTTAATTTATTTAGTTTCCAATCAGTTTAACTGTATAATTTCAACTTATCCAGTATGTCTTTGCTATAACTAGACCTTGCGTTTACAACCAATACAACCTGCAGACAACGTAGAACCGACGTTATTTTGTTCCGGTGGGTCAATGTTGGAAGGTAGCGTTGGCCCAACGTTGGAAAGATATATTTTCCCTGGTGTTGGTTTAACGGGTGGCTGGTTTAAGATTACAAGGTGCCACGTTAGAGCCCCTGTCATGCCGTTGTATTAACACCTGGTGGGTTGACTCAGCCTGTCATCCTTTCAAGGTTGGCAACATGAGTACCAGCTTACTGTGACACACAACTCCTCAAAAAAACAAACTCTACCAAGATACAACCTTGTAAACCCATGAAAGTTCAACAAGGGTTTTGCCGGCGAGGTCGTGTGTTTTTCCAAGCTCTCCACGCTACCAAAGTTAAGAATTTTTGCCATTTGTATTTTTGTCAAAACTGTATTTTTTATTTTACGGTGTGTGTGCATACTGTGTGTTTCTAGTTAGA
Organism: Myxine glutinosa; assembly: GCF_964187855.1. Lineage (NCBI taxonomy): Eukaryota > Metazoa > Chordata > Myxini > Myxiniformes > Myxinidae > Myxine > Myxine glutinosa. The sequence goes on along the minus strand of NC_136265.1, from coordinate 65,786,115 downwards.
TATCGGTGTAAATCGTGCATACCATATATATATCGTCGGATGGTTCCTGCCGCGTTTTTCAGGCCTGGCTTTCCCAGGCCTCGAGGCTTTGCATCTCCTCTCGAAGGTCGTTTGTGGTTCATTTACTTTCATTCTCTCACTGTTTTTTCCAGTATTGTTTTCACCCCATAATTCCTGAACATCTACCCTTTGTTTAAAGTCTTAATATAAAAATATAAACTAAAAAAAAATCTAATTTCCTTCTCTGCCCGTGTTCGTTCGTTCTTCGACCACGTGTTTTGTCCCACCCGTTTTATTTCTCTCCTTCCTTCATAACTCAATTCTCTCCAGTCGACACCTTTTCAATTCCAGTTCTCACCATACTTCTTCAATTTTATCCTTCTTCCTCTGATCTACTTTCAGCGAACCTTCAAAAAAACATATTAACGAAGAATTTAAAAAGTAGGCCTCTCCTCCTGTACAAACACATTTGCTTATACACCTCCCTGTTCCTTCGCTCTCTGTTCTCCTGGCTGTCAGTCTCCTATTCTTCTGTTCCTGCTTCAGAACCTGTGCTGGAATCCTTAAATCCCCCTTCGGAATCCTTCATGCCCTCATTTAAGGAATTTCCCCTTATAGTTTTCACGGTTTAGTTTAAAAATGTTCAAACTTTCCCCTGAACTGTTGTATTCTGTCATATATTATAACACATTTTTCTTCTTCTTCTTATTCTTCTTCAAAAGGTTGCTTTCGACTTGCTCACCAAATCTCTTCATTTCAAATAAAAATTCCATATCTTACAATTCTTCCTTCCTTCATTCCCGAAACTCACCTGCATTCCACCCCTCCTCCAACGTTTTCAAATGGATCTCTGACTTGAAAATCACAAGAAACTCATTTTGCAATAAATGTTCGTTTTCCATTAATCGTCCAACACTTTCTTCTTCTTTCGTGTATCATCAGACGGCCAGCTCAGTGTCGTGCAGCCATGCCCTCGTCTCTGGTCCTACGTCGAAGAGGCCCGCTTCTGAAGGTGGTCTGTATAGGGGGCAGGTGGTAATCATGTGTTTGGCAGTCTGCTCAGGCTCGCCACACTCGCAGGCGGCGCTGTCTGCCAGGCCCCACATCTTCAGCGATGATTTGAAACGGCCGACCCCCGTACATAGACGGTTCAGCAAGGTCCATTGCAGGCGTGGTAGATATTCTCCTTGGACGCCACCTCCTGGGTCCCAGATGTAGCGGTGGATGCGGGTGGGCCCGGCCATTTCCCACACCTGCTTCCAAGATGCCGCCAGCCATGCACTTCTAAACAGGTCCTCAAGGATAGAACTGAGCATCTCTTGTGCCGCCTTATTGTAGGGATGGTGACACTTTCTAAAATCCAAACTCTGCCTTTCCCTTCTCAACTCCTCCCTCACCCATCCCTTTCAAATCTCCCCCCTTGTCCCTTCCCTCCTAAACTCCCCCCTTGCCCCTCCACTCCCAAACTCCCCCCTCATCCCTCCCATCCTAAACTCCCCCCTCAACACTCCCCTCCTAAATTCCCCCCTCACCCCTCCATTTCAAAACTCCCCCTTCCCTCCTCCCCTTCAAATCGTCCCACCCTCCTTTTTTCTCCAATTCTCCCCTCTAACCGCTCCCCCTCAAAACGTCCTCCCTGCATCCTCTCCCTTCCAAACTCTAACCTCCATCTCCTCCAACCTTCTTCCTCGCTCTACGCCCCCCCCCCCCCCTTCAAACACCTCACTGTGCCTCATCCAATCACCATCAAACCTTTTGTCCTCCATATCCTTCCCTTTCTCCAGGCTTTTCTGAAATCTCTGAAACACTATCAACAGCTCTCCCTACATCCTCCTCTTCCTCATCTTACCCTACCCCTCCCCTGTCCTGTATCCGATGCTCACCCTTCCTCTTCCTTAACGGTATGGACCTCAAACATCCGGGGCCTTCGCTCAAACCTGATTGACCTCTCCATGCAGGTTGCTTCTGACAAACCAGACTTGATCTGCTTAACAGAAACTTTCCTCCTTCAAGATGTCTCTGATTCCTTAATATCTCTCCCTGGTTACTCCCTCCTTCAGTATGATAGACCTGAGCCTCGTCCTGGAGGTGGCGTTGCTATCTTCATCAAAAACTTTCTCCCTCACTCTCCCTGCACTGCCCTCTCTCCACCTCACCCCCAGGGGTACCTCTGGCTATGGCTTCCCCTTCGCTCTCACCTTTTGTTCATGTGTGTGTTGTACCGTCCACCAAACAGTTAACACTCCATATACATCTCGCTGTCTGATAACATGGTACAACTTCTACCTACTCCCTCCCAACTCTCTCTCTTCCTCATATGTGGTGATTTCAACTGTCATCATGCCATTTTGTTAAAATGCTGTTAGTGTTCCCCCTTTCTTATACTTCGTGTTCACCCTGCTGGGTGTGGGTTCCTCGCTCACCAGCCATGGCACGGCAGCAAAGGACTTCTGCGACTCACTGGGACTGACACAATCTGTCAATTTCCCGACCCGTATATCAGTCAATGGAGCAACTTCTCTTCCAGACTTGGTTATGACAAACTTCCCTGCAAATGTCTGCTGCTCTTTTTCTGCTCCAATCGGTTCATCTGATCATGTGCTTGTTAAAGTGGACATCTCTCTGGCCATTCTCAGAGAGCATCCTCAGCGTCGCCGATTCTGGCATTTCAGTCAGGCCAACTGGCACGGTCTTCAAGCAGCCATCAATCATCTGGACTGGTCTCCCATCTCTACTGCCTCTGACATCAACTCATCCTGGGAATTCTTCCAAAGTAAACTGCTCTCTCTCATGCACAGATTTATCCCATCTCGTCTTCAGTTGTCATACCCTTCCTCCCATCCATTGTACACGGCATCTTGTGGTGAGGCTGTTGCGCAGAAACGACTTGCCTTCACCTCTTGGAAAGCAAATCCAATGGAAGGCAATCTCAGTTCCTCTCACATAGCTCGGAACAAGTATGTGTCTACCCTCAGGAGAGCCAGGAAACAATATCTCTCTACTCTCAAGAGTGAACTCTCAAACCTGTCTCCCTCTTCCAAATGCTGGTGGCATCTGGTCAAATCTGTTTCTGGTGTTTGTTCCCCCTCTATCCCCTCCCTCACCTCAAACGGCTACACAGCTGACTCCGCACGTGAAAAAGCTGAATGCCTCAACTCTGTGTTTGCCTCAAAATATTGTGTTCCAAACCCGGCTCTCTCTGTACCCACCATTCCCAGTCGTAACCAGCTGCTCCTGGACTCTGGGTCCTTCTCTCCTGACAAGGTGGAGAAGTTTCTGTCAATCCTCGACACTGATTCTGCAACTGGACCAGGCCGCATCAGCCCACGGTTCCTAAAATCCTGCTCTGCTGCTCTTTCACACCCTCTCTGTTCGCTTTGTGATGGAATTCAATCACAAACTCTTCAACATATTGAGCTTTATTGTAATCAATTCTCCACATCATCTACAAAAAGAATAATCACATATTTAGAATGCGTTCATATAATATGCTCCATGTAAAGCAAGCCATAAAAGATGCATAATTTTAACTTACCAGCTCAAATTCAGTCACAAGTAAAAGGCAATCCCCTCACTCTCAAGCCAACCTTCTTATAGGCACGTCTTACGCTAGAGAGGGAATTACAACGGATCTTCGCCTTTATTTCACCACATTCTCCCTCCAATTAAATTTCCAGCAAGCTCGCATTGGTATAATACAAAACTACAGAGTATAAAAAAGCACAAAGAATCAAACGTTCACAAGCTGAGGATAAAGCAACCTACCTTCCCAAACGAACCGGCTTTCGACTCTAAAATTGTTGTTTGCCTGACCTTGGCAAACATCTCCTGCAATTTCATTTCCTCTCGTTCTTATCTTGTTATTGCATTCTCATCTTTCCCTGTCTAAAAATGTGTGGGTGAGACATAGTTTTCTTCTGAGCTGAAAGGCAGATGCCTTGTCTAGTTCTGTTCAAATAATCCTTGAGCATACTATATAAACTATGGCAGGTCGTGTGTAGATCAAGGAAGAGCTGTCATGGACGGAGGGTTGCTGGCCGAGACCCACGCAACTTTCCTTCCATGTGCATGTTATTGTCCTCTCTTTAATAATAAATTCTCCTGTCCGAGTCTGGTCAAATGATCATTCCTGAGGGGTTAAATCTCCGACATACGCATATAGGTACAGTAAAAAGAAATAACCGATAATGGCACCAAAAATAAATACCAGGGTTCACACAACAATGGGGAAAGAGCACGCGCTTGAGCAAGGCACCAGCTGGTTTTGGGTCTGAAATGGCTCGTGCGCGCTGGTGTTTCACAAGGCACGGAATTGGTGTTGCACGGGGCTGGTGCTGCATGGGGATGGTGCGGCACAGGGTTGTAGAGCATGTATGGGATGAAATGGATTGCTGTCATCAATATCCACAGCACCTGCCCCAGAACAGCCATGATTTGGCCACATACAGACGTTGTTGATGAATAACTTTAAAAGGATGGCGTTTCTTTAAAAGACCACGATCACCAGTCTCATCAAACCTTCCCAATGGGTCCAATGCCCAAAGCCTTCTTGCCATACACGAAAAAGCACGAGCCGGTACCATGCCGATGATTACGTAACAAATCTTAACTAGTTGCCCTAGCAGATCCACTTGTTACGGAACCACTTCAAGCGCTTACCAACCAAGATTGAACCTCATTTATCCTATGCCGCAATCAGAACTGCCCGAATAAATCAGCACACAGTTTCTTAAGAAAAGGGCTTTTAGTACACACAAATTAGGCAAATTTTACAATGGGAGAAATAATGGCAGGTATATTCACAAATATGTATGGCACATATCAATCCCAATTTCCCCAATATGACAGACCCACCCTCAGAACCTTAACAGTGACTTCGCAACTCTCCATTGGCTGGTGCAGCATGCATCCAGGAAAAGAGAAAGAGGTCGAAGAGGTCAAGGGAGTGGAAGAGAAAGGGGAAGCTGGTGTGTCCTGGTCCCTCACACCTTGTGCCAGCTCAGATGAGCGTGTGCCACCAATAATTATGATGATTGTCTGGTGTCCGGACCCGCCATGCTCCACTCATGCTCCCTCCTCACTGTCGCCCACATGCTGCCTTCTCCATGCGCTTAGGTGGTTCATTTGCAGGAAGAAATGGATGCGTTTTTCAGCAGGAAAGTGCAGGAGGCAATCCATTTGTCAGGGACACTTACCCAACCATCAGTATCAAAAGGCGAAGTGGGAGTTGGTCCATTGAGGTGGCGCAGCTTAACGAGCCGGGTTCGACGCAAAGATCCAAGAGGTGTTGGAAGTGTAAGAGGAATAAAGCGTGAGAATGAGAGAAAGTGAACAAAGAAATGAACGGAGATGGAAAGCAGACTGTGAACAAGAAAGGAAGGCAGAGTTGTAGAGAGAAAGCAGCAATAAAAGCCGGTTGTACGAGAATATGCACAAGGGGAATTCACAAATGTTTGAGATGGGCTGGTGCCTCGTAACGTTCACTCCACTCAATGTCCCGTTATCTGTTCGATCGCATGGCCTTCACTTGCTTTTTAATAGAATATGTCCCCACCTGCCCGAATCCACCCCCTTCAGTCCGAAGGAGGAGTTCGCCCACCAATAGATCCTCCCCCTCATACCTGATTGGTGTTTCAGTCCCCAAACCCCTGGTGATTGGCCTTTACAGTTCTGGCACACTATCTCCCTTGAGATGATCGATTTGTCTCAGGTGTTCACCAAACCAGGTTGGTGCAGCTGTATGAAGGCACTGTACTTTCTGAAGTCTCTGCAGTCTGCATGTTATCCAATTTTGTTGGTCTCCCTCTTCTGAATTTAGCAGCATTTTACACGTTGTCTGAATACCATTTTACCAGTTTTAATGGTTCTGCCAATTTTCCCTCATTTGGTGTGAAGAGCTTTAAATCATCGATATACAGCAGATGGGTCACTTTTCCTGACCCATTGGACATTATACTGTTCGATGTTAGGTGTATCCCTGTCCTTGATCATCAATGAGTTTGCTCAGTAGGTCCAGAACTGGGCAAAACAAGAGGGGCAGAGACAGTCACCCTGGAAGAACATATGTTGTATCTTCACTTCTGGGATTTCGATCTTTCCGTCTGAATGCTGTAATATCAATGTGGCATTCCAGAGCTCCTTTGCTTTATCAATGAATTGAGTTTGATTAATTCGGGGATTTATCTTGGCAGGGACACTAACATTGGCAGGGCATTTTACCATCCAAAAATGACGCCACCAGCAAAAGCTTCTTTGCTTTATCTATCCTTCGATGCATTTTATATCATGATAAATGGGTAAATCCTTATTACAAGCAGAACACAAGAAGGGCTTCTCTCGTTTGTTGGAATATCCATGTGCAGCTTTCAGAAGGTGGAACAGAGTCCTCTCAGGACTCAAAGTAGCCACCTCCAGTTCGATAAAATATCATGTTTCACAATCCAAGTTGTGAAAAGGTCTTCTCAATGTTTTCTTCTGAGGATTATTTCCAGGATTGTCATTGGACCACAGACAGCCTCCAATTGTTGTTAGTTTGTCCGACTATTCCTGGGGCTGTTTTGAAGATCAAAGAGAGGTTCTTTATCAAGCCCATTTTGTCAGAACCCTTCAGCTTCCAGGTTCTCCTGGCCTCATTTTTCAGATGCCGATTACTTGGTCATTTTCCTGATTTCCACATTATTTCGACCAAAGTCGCTGGGTACTGCTACTGACCCCTCGATGAGCAATACCATCTTTTCCTTTTTGTGCAAAAGCACAATGTCCTTGTGCAATGCTTTGTTTTCTCTGTTTACGATTGATGGGATGATTTGATCGTCAGTGAGGACTGCATCCTCATGTTCAACAATCGCTTTTGGTTCATGCTTCCTTGATTTTTCTGAGACTGAGATCTTGAATTTTTTGCAGATGTCCCAATGGTGTACATTGCACACAAATACAGTTATTCAGACAGTTGTTTTTCATACCCGAAAGAAGGTGACCGCTAACAGAACCTAGGTGACCGCTAGTTCTACCTTGCAGAACCAACGCTTTTTTGAATAAATGTCAAGATTTGTGGAAAAACTGGATTACTGAATGGATCAGGAAGCAGAAGAACAAGAGGAGCTGTGGGAAGAGAGAGGTGGGAAGAGAGAGGTGGGAGGGAAACATCATCAGCAGTGGTGAAGGACAAACTAAAGGAAGAGTTGAGCAAATAAGACGAGTATGAAGGAGAGGTAGTGGTGGATGCATTGGGTAGACAAGATGGATACAGAAACAAACTCTCAGGAAATTTGGAAGGAGGTGGGTTTGTAGTGGGTTGTTAACAGGGGTACAAAGTCACGGATAGGATGAGGGGAGAAGCGGGGTGGAGTGACTTGAGATGGTGGTGAATTGGTTCATTCGTGCTATCTCCTAAAGACTTGTAGCGTTTAACCTGCAGGTCTTCTCTCCTTTATCTCTTGTGCGTGGATCCATTGATGCCGCTTCACCTTTGATTGATGAAAAAATGCCTTGGTGCAAACAGAACACTTGTGGGGCTTCCCTCCTGTATGTATTTTTGATGATGAGATAAAGTTGATGAAAGAGCAAAACTCTTGTCCAGATGCCATGTTTTCTCCCACCTCTGGAACAAACTCCCACACTCTATTCAGTCCCTTTCCTCCGTTTAAGCGTCCGTTTGTTTTTTTGTCATTAATGTAAGCTCTTACACGAGCCTTGATATTGTATACAAAAAACAAAACAAAAAAAACTCTTGTTGCATTCAGAACATGTGCACGGCTTCTCTCGTTGGTTGATGTCCCCATATGCGGGTTTCAGGAGGAGGCAGGAAGTTCTCCCAGAACTCAAAATCTCCACCTCCTTTTTCGGTAAAAGATCATTATTCGTGAACCAGATTGGGAAACGTTATTCTCATAGTTTTGTTCCAAGGGCTCTTTTTAGAATGCTCACTGAACCTCTGACAGCCTGTACCTGCAGATTATTTGTAGAGATATTCCCTGCTTTTTAAGTGCTCAGTAATGGTTTTCTTGATCATCCCTGTTGCTCCGAGTATTACTGGTACAATTTCAGCTTTCTTCAATTTCCAAGTCCTCTTGACCTCATTTTTCAGCTCCTGGAATTTGAGCATTTTTCTGATTTCTGTAGCATTTAGTCCACGGTCATTGGGAACTGAAAACTCAATCAACAATGCTGAATTTTCCTTTTTGTGTTTGAGCAATATGTCCAGATGCCATGCTTTGTTTGCAATGTCGACAATTGACGGGATCATCTTGTCACGTGTGAGCACGATATGCTCATTTTCAAGGATAGGATTTGCTTTCTGTTTCCGTGATTGTTCTTGAAAGAACCAGAATGTTGAAATATTTACAGATGTGCCAGTGGATTACTGTGCAGACGCTGTCATGTCATTCTGTGTTCAACTGTTCTGACATGAGTTTTTTACATCGCGAAAGGAGGTGACTGGTACTTTCTGTTTCTCCCACACAAAACCTGCCTTTGAAAGACGTAAGAAACTTTTTGGAGTTTTCCTTTTTCTTCTTTGCTGTCGTTGGGGCTGTATTTCTTTGTTTCATTTTCCAGTGTAATATCGTGCACTTGAACTTGTCTTTGGAAGTTTGTTGCTAAATGATTAAAGATACCTTTTCCGATTGGTTGTTTTCTTGCTCATGTACAAATCTCATGCAATAGTCTGTTGAGATTTTTTATATACTCTTTGATGCAACTTTCTGGAGGATCTAACATGGCCGCTATTAATCGCCACTATTAATCGCCGCTATTAATCGCTCTTTTGATCTAGGCATGGTGACACCACAAACTTCAACAACAAAGAGCAAAACAAACTAAATGTCTGAGGTTGAAATAAGACAGGTTCCTCCAAGATCCTCTCTGACGATGTTCTAATCATTTGCACCTGAGCTGGTGCACCTTATTCTAATTTTAGGTATTTGAAGTAGTGATAAATGTCGGGGTGTACTTACTTTTTCCACATGCGAAATTTGCATTTATGTTTATTTAAATTATGCAATGGACTACAAAATGTGAATGTTTCATGATATTTGTTACATTATATCACCTTTATCTGTCAATATTGTTGAAATGAAGATCAAATAGACTGTATGTTGAAATATGTTGAAAAGGTCAAAACTTTACATGGAGTGTCCTTACTTTTTCACGTGACTGTATGTTGTTATGTCTGGCGGGTAGTGATTGTAGTGAAATCGTATTCGTACTGAACCCGGGGTGATGCTCGCTGCTCGTTGTCATCGTTGTCACCGCTAGGGGCGTGACTATAAGACCCGTTGCTGCAACGGTGCTCCGAGACTTCTCCCTTGTGACATGTTACATCGGTAGCCTCGTTAACGGTACGCCTTTATAGAATATCTAGCTTGCTTGCATTGAATGATATGAATGGATCCATGAGATGTCGCATCGTATACTTATTGTGTATTTCTACTTTACAGGAATGATGTGATGATCTAAATGCAATTAAACCAAACCGTTGGACTAAAGTTGTGTGGACCTGAATGGTTTTCCACAACACTTAATTGCATTTAAGATCTGCAGACATGGCTGGCAACAAGACGCTGACGGTGTCCATCTTCAGCGCCGACCCACAAGCCACGGATGGAGGCTTGCAGCTGAAGCACTGGCTCCGCCAACTGGAGCATCTCTTTGCTGAGCCTGAGACCGCTCCGACGGCTGCCGCGAAGCTAGCGATTTTACACTCAAAAATCGACTAACGGGTCTACCACGCGATCGTTCAATGCACGACGTATGATCTTACCATCGCGGAGCTCAAGCGGCTATACATAAAAGAAAAAAGCCCGGTGTATGCACGTTATTTGCTGCAAACGCGACGGCAGCAACCCAACGAAGCAATGGACCATTACGCCCAGGAGCTCCGGCAGCTTTTGCTGGACAGCGTCAGGGAGCCACGGACTCCCGAGCAGGCTCAGGATGATCGTCTTTTAGATGCCTTCATAGCAGGGGTCTCCTCCCAGGAACTACGACTCAAACTCTTGGAGAAGACCGACCTGACCTTCGCTACGGCGCTTGAGCAAGCGACAGTATATACTGAAGCGCGGATGCAATCGAACGCCTATGATAGCACGCGCCTTTTGGCGGGCACCTCACTACACGCCCGGCCGGAGAGTGCTACCGTCGAGGACGTGGATCCGCTCGCTGAACTCCGGGATGCTCCGGAGGATGACCCAGCCCTGACGGCTGCCGTTACGACCAGCAGACCCAAGGCCTTGCGCGGGGCCGCATGTTTTTTTTGTGGAGGGCCTCGTCATGCCCGGGTCGTGTGTCCGGCACGTGACGCTATATGCCATTTGTGCTCGCTAAAGGGACATTACGTGAAAGTGTGCAAGAAAACGGCACGCGGCTCGCGGCACTTCGACTCGCGCAGTCGCGGTCGCGCGGGCGCAGTGACCTTGAACGGGCTCATAGCGGAGCCCACGAGCCCAGCCCGACACCCGGCGCCTTACCCAACTTCGAAGGGGAGGGCCCCTCTCTGCGGCCCGCTGGGCGCTCAGACGTCCTTGGCGGGCGCCACCGGACAGCCACCACCATCTCATTCTCCATCGGGCACAAAGGCCGTGTCCTTGGCCAAACTTCGGGCCACGCAAGGGGCTTTGACACTTCGCCAAGCCCCTCGTACTCCTCGAGTCGTCCACGAGCTAACAGCGGCCCCCACCCCGACATAAGAGTTAAGGCAGCTTTCAAATACTACGGAGGCCTTTCGTCAAAGCGACCAAAAATGTCAAAAGGCGATTTCGAATACTACGGAAGCCTTTTGTCAAAGCGACCAAAAATGTCAAAAGGCGATTTCGGATACTACGGAAGCCTTTTTCTGCCAGAAGTGTCAAAAGGCGATGTCAAATACTACGGAGGCCTTTTCTCGTCAGAATTGTCGGATTTTGAATCGCGAAACACCGGAATGCTGGGGAAAGCCCTCTGATGACGATAATGGATTCCCCATGGTCAACGCAGACTCCGGCCACGACCGCAAAACTGCTGCTGGTGTAGGATCCACCCGCGAGGCTGGTCCGACCCATTCGGGGGGGCTCAGTCCCGCTCCCAGCAGCCTCGTCTGGCCTGGCTCAAGCCCTTATTCCCCTTATGGTTGAGGGCCATTGTGTTCGGGCCTTGGTGGATACAGGATCTACGGATAGTTTTATCGACCAGCGACTTGTGCTCAGGCATGGATGGCGGATCGGGCGGTCTACGAGACGGATCTTCATGGCTTCCCAGGGACTTCGGCTCAGCACGAAGGGGGAATGCCGATTGAAACTCGTGCTAAAGGGACGGGTTTTCCCTGATGTACACCTTATGGTTTTACCCGCATTATGTGCTGATATTCTGCTAGGACACGATTTAGAGCAGAATAGGTAACATGCTTCGAGATGTCGCGGTAAGGAAAACTACCCTATAATAGGTTCATGTGTAGGCGTTTTGTCGGTTAAGATATATAATTGTGAATCTACCAGGAGGTTTGAGTGATAAGTAGTGTAGGGATTAAGGAGTAGCGCCCTTGTATGTCTCACCTGGTTCGCCAAACCTTTGTCCCTTTTGGCACTGCACACCACATAGACATACCGACGGATCCTCAGTGCAACACTAAGTAACGCCCTCCCCTGACATGACTTCGGAAGAAACCAGGCCAGGACACCGCTATATGGCCGCCGCCGTTTGCACCGACAGGCTTATCCACCTTGAGTACCACGCCCAGGAAGGCTGTGCTCGTTTGGCGCGAAAGGACGTGGGAGGCGCGAAGCGGGTCGTCAGAGGGCAGGAAGTTACGAGGCTCTGATTGGTTGGCAGCGCGCCAAAGCTGACGTCACCACCCGGGGAGATTAACGAGCGCCGAACGCCATTTTGGCAGTCGAGGAGAGTCGTTCAGAGATCGAGTGAGTTACGCACGAGTTGAGCAGTTGCGCACTCATGAGATTCCTGGCCCTGGCATTTTCGTGAGATCTCTGGTTGCATTGGCTCACAGATTCCTGGCAGATTCACGGCCTGAGTTGGCCGTCCCGGTGAGATCCGAGTTGGCTTGTCGACCGTGTCCGAGCGTCGACCTCGTGGTGATCGGTGCTTTGGAACTTGGAGCGAGGCGTGCCCAGGGACGAAAGGAGCCGCGTGTTGGATGGCGGCCAAAGCCAACAACGAGACCAGATATTGCCGAGCTCCGCGTTCGCAATAACATAACGAATGTCTTTATTTTGGTATTCATATCCCCTCGTCTTGTATTCGATATCTGGTGTGCGGGATCCCGATTTAGAATATTTCATTACCGGCGTGTGCTTTTCCTGTCCTTGCTTTTATTTGAATAAATCCTTCTATTATTTTCTGAACATACCTGAACACAGTTTTCCAGGTGATTAATTTAATAGATACGGTTGCGGGGGTCTCGCCGCTCCCCTCCATTCCGCGCGCCTTGTGGTAGCTTTTGGTTTTGGAATCCGCTATTGAGTTTTCGCCTCAGGGGTTAAAGCCTTCGCGATCAGCATCCGTGACCGCCTGATATTAATTTCGGCAGTTGCGCGACATTTGGTAGTCAGCAGTGGGATTGAACCCTAAAAAAAATTGGTGTCAAGAGTTTGGAGAATTGGGAAACAAATTTTTTTGTAGTTGAGGCGGAGAAATTAGAATAGTCGATTGGACGTACGGAGCGCGATATCGCGTCTTCGACAACTTTAAATTTTGTTTTTGGAAGTAAAATAAATAAGCGCGCGGGAAACGACCTTCCGAAAAGCGGATGTCTGAGGTCGATGAAATAGAGGTGCGTCGTGAGGCTTCTGTCAGCTTAGGGAGTGAGCCGGAAATGGGGGAATTGGAGGATAGCGTTGGAACTTCCCTCTCTGCGGAGGAGGCCCCGATGGCTGTGCAGGCCTTAATTAAATTTATGCAGGGAATGAATGACAATATGAAGGCTCAAGGTGAGCGAACCAATGCAGAAATTCAGGGAATAAATGCTAAGATGGGAGAAATGAAAAGTGGATTGGAAGACAAAATGGATGCCCAAAACGACGATATGAATGCTCATTATGAGCGGTTGGGAAATCTAATTGACGGAATGATTGACAAAATGGATGCCGGGACGAGTGAGTTGAGCGAAGGACGAACGAATGGTGCCGCCAGGGCACAGGAGAAGCCAAAAGGTGGCAGAAATTGAATCGGAACGAGGGGAAGTCAAGTTGGGAATTGCACCAGGAATGGCAAATGAAGAGGCTAATGGGGAATGCCTACAGGTAAACGGGGAGTGCTCACAGGTGAGCGTGGAGTGCCAAGAGGGAATGGGAGAGAGTACGGCCAATGCAGATGTGCATGTGGCTCAGGAACAGGGAATGGCAATTGTGGAGTGCCCACAGGTGAATGGGGAATGCACACAGGTGAGCGTGGAATGTGCAAATTGTAGTAGGGAATGTTTCCCACCTGGCCTGGAGGTTTATCGGGACACTGTGGATGCCACAACACCCCAACCGGGGGATCAAATTGAATCCTTGCTGTGCCAGGGCGGTGGTTCAGAGTGTGGAAGTGTAACTCATTGGTTGGGACTCGTAACGGAGCAGGTAGTCCAGGTGGTTCGTAAGAATGTCAGGGATGTATCTCAGAACATGGAACCTGGGAGTTCTTTGTTCACCTTGTCACGACCCCAGGCTAACACACATTCCCAAGCCCGTACTATTGTTTTGGACATCGGGATGCAAAGAGGGTGAAGGAACTCCCCAGCAGGGGGGCGAGCGTGGATGACCTCGGAGCATTTAGCGGAGAGAGGATTAGCGCGGCGGTGCCCATATAAACGAGAACATACTTTGATTCAAGACACTTGTCATCAGAATCTCTGCCCAACGGAATGAACGAGTACAGAACGAGGACAGTGCAGAAGGCCGAAGAAGAAGAACCAACAACTTGAATTACCAAAATCGTTATTGTATTGTAGTTCTTTATTATATTGAAACAAGTGAATTATTAGTTCATAAAGCTTTGCTTTTGTAAAAGCTGTTTGGTCATATCGGAGCCTCCTGAGTCCTTTAACATTCCCGAACAATCTGGTGGCCCGTACGGGGATCAATTGGACACATCGGCAAGATCTTTCTGAGAGGTAAGCATGTTCTTGTGCTTGTCCAATATGATGTACGAACGTGGGAATAGTTATTCTGTATATACATGGAGGATGTGGTGTTTGGGCTTCTCCACGCACTATTGGTGCACGGAAGCCCTGATAAGGAAAATGTAGATGAGACCCTTTTGCTCAGGTGCTGTGTAATTAATAAACACAAAGAACCAATTACTAGGGTGCTGTGTAATTAATAAACACAAAGAACCAATTACTAGGGTGCTGTGTAATTAATAAACACAAAGAACCAATTACTAGGGTGCTGTGTAATTAATAAACACAAAGAACCAATTACTAGGGTGCTGAATAAACACAAAAGATCCATTTTTTGAGCTGGTTCTCCCGGTGCTGTGATTTATTCAAAGAACCAATTTTGGTAAGAATTAAGATATGATTTGTCGACATTATAAATACTTTAATATATGTAACGATTTTTGTAACGATCGTCCGAGGTAAAGTCCTACAAAATGTCTGCTCGTTCCTTTTTCCTTTGAGTCGTAATCCTGTTGAAATCTCATTACAAATGCGGAATTTATTACGCCGTGTAGTGATAGAGGTCCTTGAATGCGAATCAGGAATAGTGAATGAGCGAACAAAGTCACGGATGGAACATCGACAAACGGTTTTAGCTATTATTCATGTTTTTCTGGCGATTTCTGTAAATACAGGTGTTTGCGCTGTGTAAATAAATGCGCCAGTTCGTCTGACATGCGTCACTGAGAAACGCGCGTCTGTAGGCTTGCCTGCAATTGGGACCGTGTGTTGGCGAGGATGCGTATGCTATACGCTGGTTATTAAAAGCCTCACTCTGTACTGGAGGCAAATCGACCCGTGAAGTGCACCATGGGGCGATTTGTTTGCCGGTTCTGTAAGGCCCGTACACGTGTACAATCGTGTACACTCGTTTGTAGCACTCACAACGTACTTTTGAGTTGCCTGCCCAAATGGTAGGCGACTCACTTGGCGGATGAGAGGAAGCGGACAATGGAATTATATATATATCTTTTCCCCCATTCCAATTTATGATACCGCGACAAAACGGCTTATATCTTTGAAACGGCGAGTTGGATTTAGACAAATGAAACGAAATTGTGTAGGACGGAAACCGTGGGTCCAAGGAAAAAAAAAAAAGAGGGTGGAGGAGGGAAAAAAAAAATCCCGCCATTTCTTATAACACCTAAAACTCGTTCGATTAACATATAAATTAATGACAGACAACGCCATCTGATGCCGGTCCAGAATTATTATGAAAGATGGCGATTGGATGAAAATTGCATACCGACGCCCCAGGGTAAAAATCGAACATTTTCCCCTCATTTCCATTTCGGCTACCTGTCTCTTGCTCCCGCTCCTTCTCCCTCCCCTCCCTCTAGTTCCCATTGGCGGACGTTTTTGCGAGAAGCAAAACGTTTTGCAGGAAGCTTCCAGGAAGCAGAGCCAGTGCTTTTGTTTTTTTCCTCTGCTCCCTGGGCTCGCAGTGCTGTACGTTGTTTCACTTGGGTTGATTTAATTAAATTCCTAAAAGATACATCTTCGGATGAAGCACTTGTGGTTTACTTATGCTATTAGCCAATTGAGTAAGAAAATATTTTGTGATAATCTTCGAGTTTAATTATACAATTAATCAATCAATTAGCGTACACCTCTCCCTCCAAATGCAGCCTCTATGACGCGCCACGGCAATGCCGCGCTAGGATATTTAATTATTTGGCATGGGGGCAATGTACTTTGAATCTATCTGCACTTGTTAGTTTTATTTTTACTTTTCACTCTTTCCGTTCATTGTTCTCTTGGTCATGCAATTTTTTTTGAAGACATGTATGTCATGATTATGAGAGATGATTACAGGAAACGTGTGTGGTTCATGTTTGTTGATTATGAGAGATAATTACAGGAAATGTGTGCTGTTCTTGTTTGTTGAGTATGAGAAAATTTGGTGCAGGATTCGTGGAATGTTCAAGGCCGGACATGATCATTGATTGAACTAGTTGACTGATATATAAATCCCATTCGAATGACAAGTGAACCGAATGAAAATTAAGGATTTTTGAAATTGTTGTTGACTTTTGGCCTATGTTGAATAAAACAGTTGTTGATTGAACTAGTTGACTGATATATAAATCCCATTCGAATGACAAGTGAACCAAATGAAAATGAAGGATTTTTGAAATTGTTGTTGACTTTTGGCCTATGTTGAATAAAATAGTTGTTGATTGAACTAGTTGACTGATATATAAATCCCATTCGAATGACAAGTGAACCGAATGAAAATTAAGGATTTTTGAAATTGTTGTTGACTTTTGGCCTATGTTGAATAAAATAGTTGTTGATTGAACTAGTTGACTGATATATGAATCCCATTCGAATGACAAGTGAACCGAATGAAAATTTAGGATTTTTGAAATTGTTGTTGACTTTGGCCTAAGTTGAATAAATAGTTGTTGGTTCAATTTCAGTTTGCTGATATGTAAACCCCATTCAAATTTCAAGTCAATCAGATGAAAGTTGAGGATTTTAGAAATTTGAAATTGTTGTTGACTTTGGCCTATGTTGAATAAATAGTTGTTGGTTCAATTTCAGTTTGCTGATAAGTAAATCCAATTCAAATTTCAAGTAAATCGGATGAAAATTGAGGATTTTGAAAATTGTGAGCGATTAATCAATTAATTCGTTGATTTTATAAATGACTTATTTAATTAAATTCCTAAGAGATACATCTTCGGAAGGAGCACTTGCAGATTGGTTATGCTATGAGTCAATTGATTAAGAAAGGAAAAAAAGTTCTGTGGCGGCCATGTTGGATTTCTTGAAAACCTTTAAAATGCATCCCTGTGTTCATTTTTCGATCGATTGAGGTGAAATTTTGAACAATAGGATCAGGGAGGGAAGAAATGGGAAATTTGAGGTATTAAAGTTACGGAACTCAAAATATCTAGGTTTGGATGTGCAGTCATTAATATTAGGTTTGTTTTGATGATAATCCTAATATTTGATAAATATTAGGATTTGTCAAAGAAAATGGAAGTTATGTCTTTGGAAAATTTTCAAAATTTGAAAGGACCTTGCATGAGTCCAACAAAACAATTTTTCAGTTTAATGGTAGTTGGATTTTGTAAAAAAATATATATATACAGACATATATTAAGGGTAAATTGACAAGTTTCTGATTGGATTAAGATATGAACATATGAACAATGATATTGTGATAATTGTCGAAATGTCACAAATTTATTTTCGGATTGTAGGTTATTTGAGGTCTAATGGGATTAATGTGTATGTTAGGAACATTTTGAAAAGAAATATGGATATATGGCATTACTAAAAAGAAACCAAGCAATTGAGAGTTCTTGGGTTAATGGGATATAAATAAATGCATCTACAAGTTGATGGTTTAATGACATCATAGGGTTCCAATGCAGAATGATTGCACGAACTTGGGAAAGAAATTTCAAGCCCGATGGGATAAATTGGGTATTACAAGCAATGGAGTTTCAAAATTTAGCTGCTGGAAGGAATTTTAGTCCCATTTCAGGACCCAAATGAACTGGTTAATATCTGCCATCAATTTTGGCTGTCTCACGAATGAAGGATGAGTTGCCTTTAGTGGTTGCAAAGAGAATTTGTGGTGACCAGGCAAAATTGGGAAAATATGTCAGATATGACCCTAGTACAGAACAGTGATTCATCAATTAACATGAGCTATGGATCTGAGGTGACGACCGATGATCTTCAATCTCAGTGAATGGATGGATCTATCCTGACATCATTGGGGAAAGGGCATATACAGGGAGTCATCTAGAGTGATTAATTAGATTTATTGATGAATGATTGAATTGATTTAATTGAATAAATTGATTGATTGATTGATGAGGATGCAGTCTCAAGAAAGAAGCTTTGATATCTTTGTGAGATATTATCAATGTGAAGACAACCTTGGAAAATTGAGCAAGGTGGTGAGTCTATGTATGGATATATATGTGTGGTTACCATTGTGTGATTCCCCCTTCGACAGAACGACATACCTGCGGATTCACCCATTTCATACTGACCCGTTTGGCTCATCTGCAGTACCGATCTGTGAGATTGGGTTGGGCAAAAGCCACAGGTGAGAGAGATTCTCTGGAAATCACCGTTTGAACAGGTGGACAGATCCTTCCTGGAAGTACGAGTGAAGCTTTAGAGGAACCTGGAACAAGCTACAACACATCCAACGCTACTTTGATAAAAGGTGGAACAAACTCCAGTATATTTTATTTATAGTACATATAGTACAGGTGTGTACAGGTGCATTCCAAAGCGCAGATCCTAGTAATCTACCTGGTACATTGAGTGAATATTGAGTGTTATTCACATACAGGCAGAATGGGGAATGGAACCTGCAAGAATACACAAGGACAACCAGAGATTCCACAAAAAGGTACTTGTACATATCATATGTACGGCCGTTACGGTGCAGAAGCTATAAGGGAGGTCGAGAATTGGCATTTCTGGACAAAGGGACATGCTAAGGAGTTTCCAAGAGATGGTACATTTGACCGAAGTCGATTGGAAAGATTAGAACAAAAATTGAGAGCCAGGAAGAGACAGAATCTAACGGTAGACTGGTCTGCATTCCATCTTTGGGATGGTGAATCTAAACAACGGGAACAGCAAGAACGGATAACAGACCTAGAACGCAAAACAAAAAGGATACAGGATACAGTGGAGGAGATAAGTGCACAACTACCCCCGAAAATAGGAGTAGAAGTGACAGTTGTCCCATCTGATTCCCATTTGTCCCCCCAAAAAGGACGGTACAGAGAATTTTTTCGTGTTTCAGGAGATAACGAGAGATTGCAGTGGCAACTCAGGGATGTAGAGATGCAGCCCAGCAATACAAGTG
Source organism: Myxine glutinosa (assembly GCF_964187855.1). Taxonomy (NCBI): domain Eukaryota; kingdom Metazoa; phylum Chordata; class Myxini; order Myxiniformes; family Myxinidae; genus Myxine; species Myxine glutinosa. Next base: position 65,767,135 of record NC_136265.1, on the reverse strand, counting down.
CACAGGTGCACAGACCAGGCAACGACAGAAACCGGTGTTTCGAGTGTGGGAAGATGGGACATTGGAGAAGAAGATGTCCGTATGTCAACAGGAAGACAAGTTAATGGGGCAAACCAAGATCAAGGGTACCAGTGCTTACCGGTACCTCAGACAATGATTAGGCCTTCATTGCTGCAAATCCCAAATGATGATTGGCCTCAACAGATTCGATTACTGGACAAACATGAATAACTGTCGATGATTCTTGTGTCTGAAAAGTTTTCGGAGCAAGAATGATTCATTTTTTCTTTTGCTTGTTAACAAATTAATAATTAATTGATCAAATGCCAAAATTGGCTCTTCTATTTTGGGCACAGCAATTTTAAATTTACAAAGTTTGGAACAATTGCGTTGCAAATTTTTTGAAACCAAGTGACAAGAGTCACATGATGATCAGGTGGGAATTTCGGACTATTGTTCCACATGATCGATAGGTCAGTGGTCGACTGACATGTAAATGGGAGTGTAGTCAAATTTGGATAAATTATTGTGAAAACTGAAAGGGTCATTTCAATGTGACATCATAGGGGTTTTCTAAGAATAAACTTTTTGGTCCATTTGTGTATTAGCATTTATAAAATTGAAGGACAAATTTTATGAAATTGTAATAAAAAAAAAACTGACACCCATCCTGATCTGTAAATAATGGTTCCAACGCAAACAAATATGCATAATGCATGCGTGTGTGTGTGTTTTGTGTATCAATGTTTGTTGTTGTTGTTTTGTGTATCAATCTTACAAGATTGTTGACACCGACAGTGTGCCTTGTCTGAAAATAGATAGTTCCATGTGGATGGGATCGCATATCGAGAGAAGCCCAAAAAAAAAAAATATTGAAATATAATTTGATTATGAAAATTATCACTTTTGTCAAGGGAGATGGAGAATAAAGATTTGATTTGCTGAGTTATGAGCAGCTATTCATTAATAGTAAAAATTGGGAGTAATCTTGGGATTCCATTTTTTGATAGAATTTATATGAGAATAACAGCTATTTATGGATATGAGCTTCATAAAAAAAAAATGTGGGAGTACAAAATTAGTCAAATTTGGGAGAGGTCTTACACCGACTTCCCAGAATACATAATTTACACAGGGTAAACGAATTAATTTATCGTAGTGGATTGTTAACAGCAGCCTGAAAATGTCCTGAGAGTGCATCCATGTAATCAGAAATCCCAGATTTGTTTTTTTACAAACAAAATTTTGGTAGAGGTCTTGTGTGGACGAGCACTTGCTTGGTAGATAAAAAACGGTACTGCATGTTGGCAGCCATTTTTGCGGCCAGTTGGGCCAAACAGAGAGGAAATTGTAGTTAAATACATAATTTACACATGGCTATTTGTAAAAAAGGAAATTTGTTGAGATGGGAAACATTTTTCGAAGGTTTATTAAAGTGTAATAATATGACATGTGGCAAGGCAAACTATTGGATGGGAAAATTAGATCTGGTTATAGAATAAATTTATTGACCCCTTGAAGTTAATTCTTCGAATCATTGTTTCACTGGCATTTTGAGTTCACATTGGAAATAGTTTGGTAGAAACCTTTGGTTAAAACCTTTGGTTGCGGTATTTTGGAACGAACTGATAAACCATAGGAGATTGATAAGAATAGAAACAAAAAATGGACCCAAAGTAGAAAGTTGGATTCATGCCTCTCATTGCAAACGAGCACATGGGGCAAGGGAGGACGGTCCCACAGAAAATGAGGCTGCACCTAGCAGCCGGGCAGAACATTCAGTGGCAGATAAATGATAGTCGTGATTTACAGTCATTTGAATTACATTTTAACACCCCTTGCATTGATAAACATTACATTTTCAACATGTGATATTCCTACTTGGGATAGTGACATTTATTTGCCTACATGACATACAATTACCTACTGATATTGATACAGCACGAGGGATAATGTATCACAACTACACTCTTGATTAGGGGATTTAGTTCGACCCCGCGAGATAGGGGGACCAGGGTAAGACAAATAATCTGATTTATGTTACATATTAAGGGATTTTCTTTATTTACCTGTTAGGAAGCTTGTTAGTTTGGTATATAATGTTGAATGTCATTGACATATAATTATGTTATAGGTATGAACATATACAAGGGGTAGCTCACATGTCTTACAGATGGCTACAGGTGGGACAAGAGGGAGCAAGATACCACGATTATATAAAAGGAGGTGCCTTTGCATGGTTGGGAAACACATTTGGAGGAGTAGCAGACTTGTTTGTTGGTTTAGTAGTTATATTGACAATTGTTTTAGTGGTGGCTTGCTTGAAAGCCTTAGTGACGGTGTGTTTGAATAAGGTAACCAACAACACTATGATAATGCATGAAGTGACGAATGAGGAAAGAAATGTGGAACCACAAGAGGAAGACTTTTATGGCAACATAAATACCGAGATTAAAAGAATGAATCAAGTGATGTTGCAAATGAATACAGTAGAGTTAAGATAAGGGCATAACAAAAATGTTGTGAATTGTGTCAACCGGTGAACTTCTATCACCACAAGTTACACACTGTTTGAAAAAAAAAAAAAAAAAAGAAGAAGAAGAAGAAGTGGGGAGAAATTATGATAATAATACATTATGCTTAATTTGTTGGTTTGCAAAATTTGTTGGGAATTAGATATTCCTGTTTGTGATTGTAATCACATACACTTGTTATAAATGCATTTATTTTCTTTGAGGAGTGCTAAAATACCTGCACGAGTTAATTTTTGAACTATATTAACCTGAAAGCAATTGTGGATGCTATTCTTAGTTTAGTAGTTAAATACATACCTGATTGAATATTATTTGTGTGACGCATATAAATGAATATAACTTTTTGAATGTGTTAAGGGAAAAACAACAAATTGTTGAATGTGAAACTGTCGGAAGATATACATGATTATGCTGATTTCATGGTAAGATGTACCCTATCTGATTCAGTGTGTGTGGAAAGCAGATTCAGATGTGACTGAGCATAAGGATAAGACGAGATCACATTTTGAAGGGAGTGCTAACGGAATTTGGAAGAAGTTCGAGAAAGAAAATTTGTGGCTAAAAATGAAGTTAATCATGGCATACACCCTCTTTCTCAAAGAATGATGAAGACATTCTCCTGTGTAACTTGGAGATGGATGCTTACCTTCACCAAGGAAATTTATGTGACCATTTGCCTGGATCACACTGCAACATATGAAAGAAAGGCGATCACTTACTCTTGTTCGAAGGCTTGGAACATTCATCACATCAGAAGTTGTAGGACAACAACATTTTACCTGCAACCCCTACGAAATGCGGGGACATATGTTATTACTTCACCAACTTCCGGGGAGCCAGCATGGAGCTGCAAACAAACGGCTGTGCCTTTTCACAACAGCTGTGCATGATTCTGCTGGTTGCTCCTGGTATGGACCATGGATGACCTGAACAACATGGTCCCAACATCATTGTGGATGCATCCGGCATCCCTGTTCCACATCTTGCTGGCAAATCAACATCACACCAATACTTGCTGCCCACTCATAATGAGGGAGGAGGCAAGTCGACTACAACTGGGCGAAGGCCTTGTTCAGGAATCATTATGGTTCACAGCAAGAGTGGCAAGAATGCTACATGGAGAGCAGGGTCAGTCTATGACTCCGCACTGTTACCACAACAGTGAAATCCAACACGAAGTATGGCAGGTGTTATGAAGACAGAAGAAAATGTTTCATACCTGAATTCAAACACAAGTGATCAGCCCTTCCTTTCAAACAAAGAATCAACATTTGTTTGGAGGCAAACGTTTTTGCCAGATGTTGCAGATGCTTTATAAAACTTGAAAATGGTGAAGTGACATTGTTGTATCTTGGTGATGGTGAAGTGTTGTTTTGCGAGGATATTTGTGATGTAAGTGAAATAGATTGAATTAACAATATGGAAGGAGTCAATGACCAATGAAATGTTTTGTGATTCTTGCAGGGTGACGGTGTATGCCTAAGGGGATTGATTGTTTACTTATATTGATGTTTACTTGCAGTGATTGATTGTTTACTTATATTGATGTTTACTTGTAGTGATTGATTGTTTACTTATATTGATGTTTAGATTAATGGTTAATATAAACAAAAAGAAAAAGATGAGGGAATTGTGGAAGTGTAACTCATTGGTTGGGACTAGTAACGGAGCAGGTAGTCCAGGTGGTTCGTAAGAATGTCAGGAATGTATCTCAGAACATGGAACCTGGGAGTTCTTGTTCACCTTGTCACGACCCCAGGCTAATACACATTCCCAAGCCCGTACTATTGTTTTGGACATCGGGATGCAAAGAGGGTGAAGGAACTCCCCAGCAGGGGGGCGAGCGTGAATGACCTCGGAGCATTTAGCGGAGAGAGGATTAGCGCGGCGGTGCCCATATAAACGAGAACATACTTTGAGTCAAGACACTTGTCATCAGAATCTCTGCCCAACGGAACGAACGAGTACGGAACGAGGACAGCGCAGAAGGCCAAAAAAGAAGAACCAACGACTTGAATTACCAAATTCGTTATTGTATTGTAGTTCTTTATTATATTGAAACAAGTGAATTATTAGTTAATAAAGCTTTGCTTTTGTAAAAGCTGTTTGGTCATATCGGGGCCTCCTGAGTCCTTTAACATTCCCGAACAAGAGCAAGAGGGGATAACAATAGGGGGGGGTCTGTGTAATGGAGCCGGACCGGGTATTTATTGGGGATATTGGGGAAAGCCTGTCGGAGCCGGAATTGATGGGGGATGATGATGAGGATGATGTGATTCAGCGGCTGGGGACCTGGGACAGTCCCATGGAGGACAAGGTTGACCAGGCCCAAAGGAGCCTGGGTGGTGAGGTGAGTCGGTCTGAGGAGGAGGTTGTGGTGACCAAGGGGATCCTCACTGTACACTACAATTTGGTAACAGAGGCTCCAAAATTACAGAACCAGTTGGGGGAGTGTGTTGGCTCCGGGCTGGATTCGGACATTGGAGAATCGGGAGATCGAGCCTCAGATGATTTGGTCCCCGTAGGGAATTGGAACAGCTGCAGGGAGGGGCAGAACAACCTGTGATAGCGGTTGTTACCTGCAGCTGCGGTGATTGGACACCTGGGGCAAAAATTGGTAAAAGAAAATCTAAAATAAAATTAAAATGCGAATTTGATGTGGAGCAGCCTTGGTTGGAGTTGGTCCCCGGGCTGCGGGATTTGGACCGGGAGAGGTCAATGGTGATGGCCTCGGGCAAAAGTTGCCCCTTTCGAAATTTGGTGATGCCAGCCAGCTGGGGGGCTGTGCTGGCGAGATTTGGACGTGGGCTCCAGCCATGGGTGGCATGGTATGACCTGGGCCCCAAGGGGGGACTGGTGGAGTGTGGCGTCCCTTGTCCGACAGGGCGCCGTCCGGGCGTGTGGCTCGGGCCGACAGTGTCACCGGACCCTGGTGGGGATTAAGACCTCCAGGGGGGTCCGAGGTGGTTTCTCAAGCCTGGGATGGCATTTATTGAGGACCACGAGGGGGAGGTGTTGTGGGTCGCGCTTTGGTGGTGGCACCGCGGACGGCGAACTTGGGCCTGATGTAGTGACCACCCGGGCATGCAGCCTGACACCCTCTCCCTGAGACTTTGGGACAGCCAGCATGTGATGACCTGACAAGCTGTGTTGCTCTAGGGACGTGGGTCAAACCAAATGGAAAGGGATGGACATAGCCTGCTGGACAACCATTGGGGCGTCTGTGGAACGTCATGATGTGAGAGTGACCTTCCACAGATGTTCCGTTATGATTTATGGACTCTCGGGTAGGGAAGAGAGCCATGGGGTTGGTGAATTTGGAATGTGTAACGAGCCGAGCATATGGGCCATGCTCGGCCGGCATGTGTATGGCAAAGCATCTTTCTTTGGTTGAGATGAGTGAAATGTGAAAAATGTTTGGCATGGGTAATTTGTGGGTTCGATGTAAATTTAAGGGTGAATTTTATGAAGAGAAATGGTGGACACTGTATAGTGACGCCATTATTGATCCAGGTGTGTTAGACCAAAGTGTTGGAGGCTGTAAAAATATTGACAGGGTAGCAGGACACAGCTTTCAACTGGTTGCGGGGGCGACTGCGCCAATATTTGGGACGCGGAGTCATGGGGATGTAGTTGGGTGGTCTGAGGGTCAACGTGGTGCTATGGGTGTCCAAGGCATGTGGACCATGTCTTCTGGGTGGGTCTCCTGGTGGAGCATGGCTGTTGACTGGTCCTTGGTGTGGTCAAGTGTGGGTGAGCACTGGGGGGGGATGCAGTTCTGCAGTCGGACTGGGGGATGATGTGGAGGTGCAGGGGACGTGGCTGTCGGGACGCCACGCACTGCGACCGTGCCCCCCAGGGCCGAGGTTGTGCGTGCAGTAGTGTGTGTTTTGGCAGCAGGTGCTCACCACATTGGCCAGCTGTGGCTGGTGCACCTGTGTTCCTCGCAGGGGGGCCGAAGGATGGATGGTGGGTCGCACCCTTATGGACACATGGGCCATGTTGGCATTTTGACTCCTCACCTTGTCCCGATTACCCTTGCACGGTAGAGGTGCAGAGCTGTCGTGGCCACATGTAGTTGTGTGGTGATGATCACCGTCGTTGGATGCGCATCCACATACCTGCCAGTGTAGTGGGGACAAAAGAGAAATTTGGAAGAATTTGGTCGGCCCAATGTGAAATTTTGGGATTGTCAGGGTGGATTGCACTTTGGACCTGATCAACCGGAAACTACCTGCACTTGAGGTCAGTGTTGGATGTGCACTGTCCCAGGCTTCAGGACTTGCTATGCAAATTGGGGACATGTAATTTGGAGTTGGGAAGCGGGTGAGAGTGATGACATGGACGGTGAGGGGATGGACTGGGGGCCACACAGTGTCTTGTGAGTGGCGTTTTGTTGTGGTTATGTGTTTTGATGTGGTCGGGAGATTGGAGATAATGGAGAGTGAGTGATGATTATGGAGTTTTGGAAATGTGCTTTTGGAAATGTGTAATGGCAAATGTGAATAGGGGATTTCACGTGCAGCAGGCCATGACAACCCTTGCAACATCTTTTACACCATCTTTGGAATTGTGCTGAGTTGTGTTGAGAATTGAATGGCAGCGGGGGAGGAAGTGTGTTTTGGGGTCTTGTGGGTGGGGAAGGTGTGTGTGTCCGCAGGTACGGATCAAGCTCTGAGGGGCGATGCCTGCGGCCCCCCTCGGCGGCAATTACCCCTGGCAGCCGGTGGTATCTGGAAATTGGAGCTCGTCGGTGGAGGGTCTGGTTGGGCGCCGTGGGGTGAGGGAGTCCCCCGGCGACCCGTGGAGCTGCGCAGCAGCGGGAGGCAACGGAGCCTGGTGTGTGTGGAGACCCTCAACGGCGGAAAGTGGCTGTTGGGCTGTCATGGGGCCAAGAGGTAAAGGGGGTGGGGGGGGGGGGCAATGAACTTGTAGGTCGGTTGACTTGTTTTTGGGACTGCGGCCACCACAGCCTGAAGCGCCCCCACCATATTTTAGTGCGGTACCTCTGCGCTGCCTAGTAGTAGAAATGGATTGCACACATGTATATGACATCAATGCCATGGTCCTGCAGGGGGGTGTATTGAAATAAGTGCTTGTTGATGTTTGAAATGCCTTGATGACTTATGGAATGTGTATGAGTGGATAAGGGGTTTGTGCTGCATGAATGTGGGCAAAATCCACCGAGCCATGTCACTCACCTGTAACATCTGGACAGGTCCCGTGGAAATTTAGGGATGCATTGGGGATGGCCCCGCAGCTAAGGTTGTGTCTTGTGGCATCCACCGGGGGACGCAGACTGTCGACTGGGGTTGTAAAAAAAAAATGTTTACGAGTTTTTGGAATCTTGTAAGTTGGTTAAGTTTGTGGTTAAGTTAGTTTTGGTGTGTTGTTTGTTTCCTCCCTCCGCAGGAACAATGAAGACCAATGAATGTACATACTTGCATGATTGTTAAGGGGTTTAGCTTGTTAAGGAAGTGTAGGTAAGTCGTCCGACTCACTTCCCACAGCCCTTCCTGATTTATTTCATAGGTTAATTAAGTGTGTGACAGGAAGAGTTAAGACTGGGATGGTAGCGCCTGCAGTGAACCTTGCAGGAGCTACGGTTCCAAGGGGGGGCTGTTATGGCTGGCAGGTAGCGATATGTCAAGCAGAATAGAGCTGAATAGGTAACATGCTTCGAGATGTCGCGGTAAGGAAAACTACCCTGTAATAAGTTCATGTGTAGGCGTTTTGTCAGTTAAGATGTATAATTGTGAATCTACCAGGGGGTTCGAGTGATAAGTAGTGCAGGGATTAAGGAGTAGCGCTCTTGTATGTCTCACCTGGTTAGCCAAACCTTTGTCCCTTTTGGCACTGCACACCACATAGACATACCAACGGATCCTTAGTGCAACACCAAGTAAAGCCCTCCCCTGACATGACTTAGGAGGAAACCAGGCCAGGACACCGCCATATGGCCGCCGCCGTTTGCAACTCCGACAGGCCTATCTACCTTCAGTACCACACCCAGGAGGGCTGTGCTCGTTTGGCGCGAATGGACACGGGAGGTGCAAAGCGGGTCGACAAAGGGCGGGAAGATACGAGGCTCTGATTGGTTGGCAGCGCGCCAAAGCTGACATCACCGGCCGGGGAGATTAACGAGCGCCGAACGCCATTTTGGCAGTCGAGGAGAGTCATTCAGAGATCCCGAGTGAGTTACGCACGAGTTGAGCAGTTGCGCACGAGTGAGATTCCTGGCCCTGGCAGTTTCGTGAGATCCCGGGTTGCATTGGCTCACAGATTCCAGTGAGATTCAGGAGTTGGCCGTCCCGGTGAGATCCGAGTTGGATTCTCGACCGTGTACGACGGTCGACCTCGTGGTGATCGGTGCTCGGTGCTTTGGAACTTGGAGCGAGGCGTGCCCCGGGACGAATGGAACCGCGTGTTGGACGGCAGCCAAAGCCAACGACGAGACCAGATAAGGCTGAGCTCCGTGTTCACAATAACATAACGAACGTCTTTATTTTGGTATTCATATCCCCTCATCTTGTATTCGATATCTGGTGTGCGGGATCCCGATTTAGAATATTTCATTACCGGCGCGTGCTTTTCCTGTCCTTGGTTTTATTTGAATAAATCCTTCTATTATTTTCTGTACATACTTGAACGCAGTTTTCCGGGTGATTAATTCAATAGATAAGGCTGCGGAGGTCTCGCCGCTCCACTCCATTCCGCGCCTTGGGGTAGCTTTTAGTTTTGGAATCCGCCACTTTTGGAATCAGGGGTTTGGAATTTTGGAATCAGGGGTTAAAGCCTTCGCGATCGGCATCTGTGACCGCCTGATATTAATTTCGGCGGTTGCGCGACAATACATTATATATATATATATATATATATATATATATATATATATATATATATATATATATATATATATATATATATACACACACAGTAGTGACCCATAATTCCGAACGCCCCTCATCTCGAACTACTCTAATTCCGAACCGTAAATTCGAGAAAATTTTGTCCCTAATTCCGAATGTATTTCTATAACTGAACCGCCAACATAGCGTTAGCGTCGTTCATATTTCCCGCCGCGAGCGTCGAGATTTTGAAGGCTTTGAAGAACCTATTGTGCCTGCTATTGTAGCATTGGGTCAGTCCATGGGCTTGGAGGTGAGTGAAGAGGATGTGGAGGAGTTAGTGGAGGATCTCAACAAGGAACTCACCACAGAAGAACTTCAGCACCTCCACAAGATGCAGCAAGAAGAAGTGGCAGTGGAAATTTATTCAGAGGAGGAAGAGGGAGCTAGTGGTAACATTTCCAGTGCTGAAATTAAAGAACTGTGCTTCCATTGGTCTAAAACACAGGCCATTGTTGAAAAGTGGCACCCTAATAAAGCAGTGGTTAACAGGAGCATTAACTTGTTCAGTGACAATGTGATTGACCACTTCAGAAAAATTAAGAAAAGTCGCCAACACCAGGCAACTTTGGAGAGGTGGTTCTCTAAAGAAAGCAAGCCTAGTGAGCCCCAACCCTCTACAAGTGGTGTTAAGAGACAAAGAGAGCAAACACCAGAAGCACAGTCATCTGATGTTAGCTTGGAAGGTGCCTCACCTTCCAAGCAATAAAACCCTCTCCCTCCTTCCTCCTATCCAGCTTCCACATGCACCATCAGAACTCTCCACTAAGGTAAATGCAGTTATTTTCATGTTAGTACATTTATTTCTTGTTTTTATTATTATTATTATTTGATATTTAGGGCATTTACTCATCTTATTTTACCTTGAATCATGTGTATTTGCAGTTAACAGTGTCTTGATAATGGGTTTTTGGGGTCCAGGAATGGATTAATTCACTTTCCATTATTTCTTATGAGGAAAATAGTTTCTAGTTCCGAACTTTTCCCAATCCGAACTGCCGCTGGAACGAATTAAATTCGGATTTAGAGGTCCCACTGTATATATATATTGTTACGGATGCGGTTAAGATGTTATTATGGGCCGAGCGGATGGTCAACCACGACCGTTACAGTTTCCCCGATTGGCCCGACTCCCCCAACGTTGACCAGATCGCACCACAGATATTCAATTTGGAAACCTCTAAAGCGACCGAAAGAGAAGGAAGAGAGAAGAAGACAGAGTACGGAGGAATAACAGGATTTATTATAAACACAAGCAAAAAGAAGGAGCGATCAAAGTTATTTACAAGCAATGGATGGAAGAAGCAGTCACACAGTGAATCGTTAGCTTATACTAGTCAATTTACTTAACCCCAGGACAACGATTAGGACAGACGACGTTCACACTTACACGGGGGATATTGCAGGCAGGTATGGCTTGAGGATGGATGGTTGTTTTGGGAGGCAATGGAGGGTCCAGCGTGGATTGCTGCCTGGCGCGTCCTTTTCGTGGCCTGCGGCCCCTTAGCTGCCCCCTTAGCTGCAGCGCAGCTGGTCGCACGATGGCTCGCACACACCTGCTCGTTCAGGCGTCTTCCTTCTCCCCAGCAACAACGAGCGACAGCAAGCAAGAGGACGGGGTCAGAGCAAGAGGACGGGGTCAGAGCAAGAGGACGGGGTCAGAGCAAGAGGGTGGAGTGCGTCCCGCGGCGGCTTATATTGGTTTCCTCACCGAACCTTCGCGCAGTTTATCGGGGGTTCCCGCTCCGCCCTCTCTTAGCCAAACCCCTTGTTCTGGGTTGGATGAGCGGGGCCGACTTACTCCTCCCCCTATGACGAGGGGGGCGACCCGTCTTCTCTAGCCACTCCCCTTGTTCGTAATGGCCGCAAATGGCGAAAACTGGTCAGCAGCTGCAGGTAAGGCGCCGTCACGTTGCACAGCAGTTCAGTACTGCAATAAACGGTTGCTGTCAAAGCTCAAGTGGGGGAATCCCTGGCACTTGAGCTGCCATGGATCATCGGTGGGGCCTACGCTTTATTTCGTTTGATGCAATGCAGAGTCAATCTAGTGAGAAACACATATTTAGCCTACATAGAATAAGGAAATAAGCTATTTAAAAAGAAATATCGTGGCCTGTGTGTAAGTTTCATGGAATTAACTAGGAGGACGGCTGCGACCATTATTTACATTACGAGGGTGTTACACACAACTAAACCATACTTTTCACATTCGTTACACTTTCTCCAAAATTGTTACACTTCTCAAAACTGTTACACTTCTCAAATTCGTTACAATATATATACACACACACACATATATATATATATATATATATATATATATATATATATATATATATATATATATATATATATATATATATATATATATATATATACACACACACACACATATATATATAAATATATATATATATATATATATATATATATATATATATATATATATATATATATACTGTATATATATATGTGTGTGTGTGTGTGTGTGTGTGTGTGTGTGTGTGTGTGTGTTTTGTTTTTATGTTTTTTGTATACAAGATCGAGGCTCATGAAAGAGCTAACATTAATCACACAAAAAGTCAAACCGACACAGAAAACACAAAATAAAGGGAGCGGTCGACAAGATTGGGAGAGATGGGGCGCCTCCAATGCCCCAGGCCTGCATTAGTGTTGTGAATGAAGAATGAAGCTTTTCCCAACAAACCTGAATTAAAATTTTCATATTTTTGTCACTGAATTATTTGTAACCAAGTTATAGGAGCATATAATGAGGCTCATATCAAGAAAATAATGATATAACATAGTTGTACAACAACATTTATGCGGGACCTCGAAGGCCCCAGGCCTGCATTCGTGTCGGATTTTCGGGTTAAAAGTGAAGAGTGAAGATTTTCCCACGAGCCAGAATGAATTTTTTTTTTTTAATGTCACTGAATTTTGTGTAACAACATGAAAGTCGGCAAAAATGAGGCTCATTCCAAAAAGCAATTGTTCAACATATTTTTTGCAACAAAAAAAAAACATTGTGGGCCTCCGAGGCCCAATCACGGCATCCAAGGGTTAAATTTCTCGGGAATGCGATGTTGCACCTCGCATCTCAATCGACTATAAAATTTGGACACCCTGGTACTACGATTACCTCCCGTTTGACTAGAGAAAGACAATCATGAAAAAAAATTGATTCTGAAAGCCGAGCGCAATTTGCACCCAGCGGGTGTCAAACTCACAACCTTCGGACACCGAGTGTCCACTAGGTTTGAATCCCACTCTCCTGACACCAGTTGTTGCGTAACTAATAATAATAATAATAATAATTCATTTATTTTGTATAGCGCTTTTCCAGAAGCCCAAAGGCGCTTTGACAGAGTGGCAAACATAATGCATAACAATACATGAAAACAACAATTGCAAAAAGACAAGAATCAATAGGGAAATATTTAAAGCAAAAGGAGGGAGAAGGAGAAGAGATAGTCAGGGGTTAAATGCTGTGGGTTGAATGTTGAATGCAGTGTTGAACAGGTGGGTCTTTAGTGATGTTTTGAATGTGGTGAGTGAGGAGGAGTCTCTGATGGTGTGAGGTAGTGAGTTCCAGAGGGTGGGAGCAGCGATGGAGAAGGCCCTGTCCCCCCAGGATCTGAATTTGGTCCGGATGGAGGGGGTCAGGAGGTTGGTACCAGCAGAGCGGAGGTTGCGGGTGGGAGTGTGTCTGGAGAGGAGGTCAGCCAGGTAGGATGGGGCCAGGTTATGGAGGGCTTTGTATGTCAAGAGGAGGATTTTGTACTGGATTCTCTGGGGGATGGGGAGCCAGTGAAGCTTGTAAAGGACGGGGGTGATGTGGTCACGGGTCCGGGAATGGGTGAGTAGACGGGCAGCGGAGTTCTGAATGTATTGGAGTTTATTTGTGATTTTTGAGGGTGAACCATAGAGGAGGCTATTGCAGTAGTCCAGACGGGAGGTGATGAAGGCGTGGATGAGGGTTTCTGCAGCCGTGGAGGAGAGGGATGAGCGGAGACGGGCAATGTTTTTCAGGTGAAAGAAGGCTGACTTTGTGATCTGTTTAGTGTATTTGTCGAAGGAAAGGGTTTGGTCAAAGATGACGCCAAGATTCCGGATGTGAGGGGAGGTGGATACTGGGATACCGTCGATGTTGAGGGCAAAGTTATGGGTGGATTTTGTGAGCGTTTTTGGGTCAATGATGATTATTTCAGATTTATCACAGTTAAGCTTGAGGAAGTTGATTTGAAGCCAGGATTTTATTTCAGTGATGCAGTTTGTCAGGATAGAGTGGGTGTCGGTGGAGACGGACTTGGTGGAGATGAAAAGCTGGATGTCATCGGCGAAGCAGTGGAATTGGAGACCATGACGGCGGATTAAGTGACCGAGCGGGGACAGGTAAAGGATGAAGAGGAGGGGGCCAAGAACTGAACCTTGGGGGACACCTTGGGGGAGGGGAGCAGTGGGGGATTTGCAGTTATTGATGGAGATGAACTGGCATCTGTCAGAGAGGTATGATTTAATCCAAGAGAGGGCAGTGCCGGTAACGTTAAAGGTGGATTCAAGTCGGGTGAGGAGGATAGTGTGATCGATGGTGTCAAAGGCAGCGCTGAGGTCGAGGAGGACGAGAATGTTGAGGTTGCCAGCGTCAGAGGAGAGGAGAAGGTCGTTGGTGATTTTGAGGAGAGCAGTTTCAGTACTGTGGTTGGAGCGGAATCCGGATTGGAATGTTTCATACAGGTTATTGGCAGAGAGATGATGTTTGAGTTGAGTGGCTACAGCGCGTTCCAAAACTTTTGACAGAAAGGGTAGGTTGGAGATGGGTCTGAAGTTGTTTAGGGTGTCAGGGTTTAGACCAGGTTTTTTTAGAATGGGGGTAACAGCAGCAATTTTGAGGGAAGGTGGGACGATGCCTGTAGACAGGGAGGAGTTTATTGTTGCAATGATAAGTGGAGAGAGAGCAGGGAGGGAGGCTTTGACAAAGCTGGAGGGGATGGGGTCAAGAGTGCAGGTGGCAGTTTTCATTCCTATGAGGAGTTCAGAGAGGTCAGTAGGGGAGATTGGGGAGAACCGAGACAGGGGATGGCAGGACAAGGGGGGGGGGCATGTGGTTGGAGGGGGAGCGGGTGCGGCGGTGGTCAAGCTGTTGTAGATGTTGTCAATTTTGCGTTGGAAGAAAGAGAGGAAGGAGATGCAGTTGTCTACTGTGAATGACTGGGTGGTGGTGTTCAGGGGGCGGAGGAGTTTGTTTATTGTCGAGAAGAGTGCTTTTGGGTTTCCGGAGCCAGAGTGGATAATTTGAGAGTAGTAGGCAGAGCGGGCGCGGGAGAGGGCATCTTTGTAGTGTTGTATGTGGTCCTTGTAGGCTTGGGAGTGAACTGTGAGACCCGTTTTATTGCGGAGTCTTTCAAGTTGGCGAGCACGAGTTTTCATCAGGTGGAGTTCAGGGGTAAACCAGGGAGCAGAATGGGTGAAAGAAACTGTTTTGGTTTTTACAGGCGCAAGCTGGTCAAGGCAGGAGGAGAGAGTGTGGTTGTAGTAGTCAGTGAGGTCGGAAGGGGTGTGGAGGTCAATGAAGGGAGAAGTGGACATTTTTTCAGAGAGGGTGGATGAGAATGAGGTAGGTGAAAGAGCGTTTAGCTTACGGAAGTTGATTGTGCGATAATGCCTTGGTGTTGGGGCGGGGATGTTGATGGTCAGAGTGATGGCTAAGTGGTCAGAGAGGGTGAGGTCGGAGCCATAGAGATGGTGCAAATTTAATCCAGTGGAGCAGACAAGGTCCAAAATGTGACCACGGATATGGGTAGGAAAGTCGACATGTTGAGTGAGGTTAAAGCAGGTGAGTAAATCAGTGAAGTCAGTGGTTATTGTGGAGTCAGTGGAGTCCATGTGGATATTGAAATCACCAAGGAGGAGGATTGAGGGGGAGAGGGAACATAGCTGGGTCAGAAAGTAGGAGAAGTCAGACAGGAATGATGGGTGTGGTTTGGGAGGGCGGTAGACGACAGCCATGACTGACTGCGTGTGACCAGAGAGTTTTAAAGCCAGGTGTTCAAATGATGGAGCAGATGAGATGGAGATGAGGTTGGTCTTGATGTCTTGACGGTGGATAACGGCAATTCCACCACCTCGGCCCTCCGAGCGTGGTTTATTGACGTAGGAATATCCATTGGGTGTGGTGAGGTTAAGTGTGTAGTAGTCCAGAGGTTGTTGCCAGGTTTCGGTGAGACAGAGAAAGTCCAGTTTGTTATCCAGGATGTATTCGTTCAGGATGAGGCATTTGTTGTTGAGGGACCGGGTGTTGAACAGGGTGAGCTTGATGTTGTTTTGAACAGCAGGGATGAATTCAGGTGATTTAGCCAGGGTTCGTAGGCAGGAGGTGCGATCGTGTGGGTTGCTGTGACCAGGTGCGCTGGGACGAAGAGTGAGAGTGCGCTGAGCCGACCAGAGGACGGGGATGGAGTGACCTGATTGCAAATAAACAAACTTACGACCGGAGCCACGGTGAATGTACCTGGGTCGTCAGAGGAGTCCATTTGATTTGATGGCAGAGATGCATGATGGGGTGGAGCGGGTATTGAGCAGAAGAAGCCTTGCGGCGGAGTACTTCAGAGCCATGCCAGGCAGGAGCGAAGGGACGAGTACGAGGCCAAGGTCGAGGAGGCAAAGCGGCAAACGCAGCGGGAAACGCAGCGGCAAACGACTGCAGCCGCTAATCAAGACCACAGCGGCAAACAGCCACCGCCGCAAACAACGGCCACAAACAACGGGAGCGGGCCTGAGGAAACAGTGGAGGAGCCGGGCAGGCGAAGCCAGGAGCAGAGCTGGGACCGAGCAGAGGGCAGACCCAACGGTCAAAAATCCGCCACGACCACCAGAAAAGCAAACTATGTACAATGGCCCAGTCGGAGAAGCGGCGAACAAGTAACGCCAGCGTCCTCTCCAGACCGGACCGGAAGCGGAGGTACTACCCTTGGTGAACACCGCAGGGTAACACGGATGACCAAACGAGCTCAATGCGTTCAGTTCAATGGCGGGGATAATACATTCATTCAGAACAACAGAACCTTCAGAACATTTATAAGGCTTCTCTCCTGTATGTATTACTTGATGTGTTTGTAAAGTTGATTAACAAGTGAAATCCTTGCTGCACACAGGACATTTATAAGGCTTCTCTCCGGTGTGTTTTACTTGATGTCTTCATAAAGTTGATGAACAAGTTAAATCCTTGATTCACACAGGACATTTTTAAGGCTCTCTCCTGTGTGAGTTCTTTGATGTGTTTGTAATTGTGATGAACGAGCAAAATCCTTGCTGCACACAGGACATTTATACGGTTTGTCTCCTGTGTGTGTTCTTTGATGTTTTTGTAAATCTGATGAATGAGCAAAATCCTTGCCACACACAGGACATTTATAAGGCCTCTCTCCTGTGTGGGTTCTTTGATGTATTTGTAAATGTGATGGACAAGCAAAATCCTTGCTGCACACAGGATATTTATAAGGCCTCTCTCCTGTGTGTGTTCTTTGATGTGTTTGTAAATGTGATGAACGAGCAAAATCCTTGCTGCACACAGGACATTTATAAGGCTTCTCTCCTGTGTGGGTTCTTTGATGTATTTGTAAATCTGATGAACGAGCAAAATCCTTGCTGCACACAGGACATTTATAAGGCTTCTCTCCTGTGTGTGTTCTTTGATGCATTTGTAAATATGATGAACAAGCAAAATCCTTGCTGCACACAGGACATTTATAAGGCTTCTCTCCTGTGTGTAACTTTCGATGTGTTTGTAAATTTGATAAACGAGTGAAATTCTTGCTACACACACGACATTTATAAGGTTTCTCTCCTGTGTGTTTTACTTGATGACATTTCAATGTTGATAACCAAGAAAATTCCTTGCTGCACACATTGCACTTGTATGGCGTCCCCCGTCTGTGTGTTGCTTGACATCTCTTTGAAGACTTTAATGAGATAAATGTTTTCTTGCAAACAGAACACTTGTGCAGCTTCTCGTTCCTTTCAATTTTCTTGAATGTCGAACTACAATTGTTCTTAGTCAATACACTGCGATAGTTGTTGACTTCCTGATAAGAAGTCTGTCATGTTCTGATTGAATGAAACTTCACTGTCAAACAATTGCGAACTTGACTGAGAATAAAAAACCAATTTCAATTGATTCTCTGCAGAGACAATTAAAAAAAACCATCAATAAATCACAATTACTGTGAAACATCATCATTTTTAAAAGCAGAATGAATAGTACTCCATTACCATTGAAAACTGGTCCTTTGTCTCTGTTCATCTGCCATGAGGCAGAACAGAAAGTAAAGGATCAATGTTTAAGGTCTCGTGACAAGAATGCTTTGAGATTTAGAGGTGGTTTATATGTAAATGAAGGGTGCTGAACAAAATGGGTGGTAGTTATCCTTTCAAGATTGCTAACTTTTCTGGCTCCGTGCCATAAACCAATAAAGCTGTCGCCAGAATATAAATTGGCCCTAACGTACCAGACGTGGTTCATGTGTTTTTTCATACATTTTATAATTAATGGATGTCAGGGAATACATTTTTACAAGAAAATAATATTTATATTAAAAGTAAATGTCCAAATCCCAAGAAGGCTGGCAAAATCCAAGATTAGCACTAAAATCTCTCCCACTCTCCTTTTCCCTCCTTCACCCTTCCTCTCCTTTCCTTTCCTTTCCTCCTCTGTGGTGGCCCTGAATTTGTGAAGGTGGGGGTACACCATCCTACATGTGGGAGATCGATGGGTCGCTCTTACGAGATTATCGGCTGTCTCCATGCTTGTAATCAAGGCTTGTTCAACACAGAACTGAACTGTCTGGGGTATGCAACAACAACAACAACAACAACAACAACAACAACAACAACAACGGGCTGGCTGATGTACGGCTTTGTTGATACAGCGACAGCAACAAGTTGAAAAAAACCCCACAACAAGCCATTGAATCAGAAGTTTACCACCGTGGATGTACCCTCTTTTACACCACCTTATTTAACACGTCAATGAGTTATTCATGCCCGTAGTTTGTGTCCTTTATGATGTCCTTAAAAACAGTATGTTTCGTGTTCGGAAGGATTTTAAATTTTGTTTGATTGCCAGACTAACAGACAGGCTGAAGTAATTCCGAAAAAGCAAGTGTGAATGCATGCTCAAGACGAGGCTCCGTCAAATTTAGAGCCAACACACTGCTAAGCTGCATGTTCATATTCCGATTAGTGTACGATATTCAAAATATGAAATTAAAAGGAAAGTATGTCGTTCCTCAAACACAGACTGACAGTGACATTTGTCAGACAGATTGAGTGAACCAATTGTGTCACCCCACTTTCCGCTACGCACGCAAGACAAAAGGAAACGTCCCAATAAGCCGAGGATGTCTTCGTTGAATGATCTTATGACAGGGTTTTTTTTTTAAAGGTCTGCCGGGCCACCAAATAGTCCATGGGCCAAACCTGAAAATTTGACCCATCGTTACCATCTCTTGTGGCAAAGCCTCACTGTTTTTTTGATAGTTTAGGGCCTACATATGATGAATTGTGGTGACAGCAGTGTGAAATTGGCAGCTTTCTGGTCGTTATCACCTCTCAAACATCACCCTACTGCTATAATTTGAAGCCCAGAATTTGGGGGTAGGGGAAACTAAAATGACTGTAGTTTCGCTCTGGATGGGTCAATCTTAACAATATACCACTCATAATGTCCGTCTATGTACCCGCTATCTTAATGAAGAAGATTTATGCAAAATATTTCATTATGTAGGTCACCAGAGGTCAAAAGGTCACCAATTTTAGGGGGTGCCCAAAATTGACCATCGGGCAAGTCATGTTGCGAGAATAAAGTAACAAATCACCCAATGGTGATTTAAACACTTGGAATGCATATTTTAGAGGTCTTCAGATGATTCTAAGGGGGACATTATTGAGTTGCTTTTGCAAAATTTTATTTCAGAGCAATTGATTTTGAACCATTTCTTGTAAATACCTAAAATCCAGGGTTTCGGGGGTAGGGGAAACCATAATGACTGTAGTTTTTGAGTGGATTGACCAAAATTGAAAATCTAATAGTCAAATTGGATGTCTGTGTACGCTCTATCATTATGAGAGTGTGAGATTGTGAGATTTGTCAGGATTGAAAGACATGTTCCACTTGTTTGCCCAGTCTGATTTTGTCCAGGTCCGCAGAGAGTGAGGAGGCTGCAGACTGCCGATCTGAGGGATGAGGAATGGAGCGGCAGAGAGTGGAGTCATCAGCAAAGAGATAGAGAGGATTTTCAAGAGAGTCAGAGAGATCATTGAT
Source organism: Myxine glutinosa (assembly GCF_964187855.1). Classification (NCBI taxonomy): domain Eukaryota; kingdom Metazoa; phylum Chordata; class Myxini; order Myxiniformes; family Myxinidae; genus Myxine; species Myxine glutinosa. Next base: position 65,747,372 of record NC_136265.1, on the reverse strand, counting down.
GAAGACCAGAAAAAGCACAGGGCCCAGAACACTGCCTTGGGGAACTCCAGCCTGAACAGGAAGAGGAGATGAGAGAAACCCATTCAGGGCCACACATTGACTACGACTAGAGAGGACGTCCGCCAGCCATGCGTGGAGATTTCCATGGATACCAAAGGAGGAGAGTTTGGTGAGCAGAGCGGGGTGCCAGACCATATCGAAGGCACATGATATGTCGAGGGAGACAGCTCTAATTTCCTGTTTGGCATTGAGGACCTCCATCCATTGTTGAGACAGCAGAAGCAGCATGTCCAGAGTAGAGTGACCTGGTCTGAAACCAAATTGATGATCAGAGATCAAGCCATTGGAGAAGAGGAAAGATTTCATATCCGAAGCAATGATGGATTACATGACTTTGCTGAGAATCACCCTTCTCCCAATTTTTTTCAATGCCGTGAACAAACTTTGGTACTTCACAGGTGATGAAGGTTGTGGTCAAGTTTCATCGAAATAGTGGTAGAATGTTTTGGAAAAGAAAGGTTGAATTGGTCTCCACTCTTTTTGCTTGGAGGATTTTTTTCCCGATGTTTAAAATCATTATTCTATTAAAATTGAAGCATCAACTTGATTGCTGCGGCGTGTATCGTTTTCTATGAACTCTCTCATTACTATAGCATGTCATCTACCCTTATCCCCGTATTCCCTTTTTATACAACAACAACACAACATGCATTTTAAAGGCCATTTTCCTTGCTAGAGCGGGGGTTAGCCTTGCGGTCCCCATGACAATCTTCTCCATTTTGCCCTATTTTCTGCATCTCTCCTTGTTAACCCCCTTGCCCGCATTTCTTCTTCCACCATCTTTAGCCAAGTCTTTCTCGGTCTTCCCCATCTTCTACTTCCTTTGACATTCATTTCCATCACTCTTCTCAACCAGTCACTTTCATCCTTCCTCAACACATGGCCAAACCATCTCAACCTGTTCCTCTTAACAGCATCAATCACAGGCTCTATTCCCATCATCTTTCGCAATTCATCATTTGTCTTCCTCTCTCTCAACAATACTCCGCACATCCGTCAAACCATTCGCATTTTCACCCTTTCCAACCTTCGTTGCTGCTCAACGTTCATTACCCATGTCTCGCTCCCATAAATCATAACACTTCTTACACATGCAGCATACACCTTTCCCTTCAGCTTCAACGACACTCCCCTCATCATCAGCACGCCACTCAGTTCCCGAAACTTCTTCCATGCACATCTCACTCGAGCAACCGTTGCCGAGTCTGATCCACCTTCTCCATTCAGCATGTCTCCGAGGTAGCAAAATGTTTTCACACGTTCCGGCTTCACGCCGTCTCCAAGATCCAACTCAACATTTCCTCCATCTGCAGCTCCCTCTGGGCACACCTTACATTTGAATGTAGCTGCCACACTGGTTAATGACCCTCTCAGACCACTACATTTTTGATGAACCCACTCAGCACACATTGTACATTGAATGGAGTTCACTCTGACACCCTTCCTACACACAGCACATGGCCACTTCCCAGTTCTTTCCACCTCACCACATGCTTTACCGCTTGCCATCACCTTCGTCTTTCCGATATTCACCTTCAGACCTTTTGTCTCCATACATTCCTTCCACGTGTTCATCTTTTCCTTCAGTCCATCCATACTTTCCGCAATCAACACCAGATCATCTGCATACAACAACTCCCACGGTAAACCCTCCTTTACGTTCTGAGCCAGCACCTCCATCACAGCTACAAATAGTAGTGGACTTAGTACCGACCCCTGATGCACTCCCACCTTCACCTCAAACTCACCACTGTTCCCGTCCTTCGTCCTTACAGCTGTGCGCGCTCTTTTGTACATTGCCATCACTACTCTGATCAACCATTCCTCCACTCCTAACTTCCTCAATGCCCATGTCAATACTTTGCGTGGAACCCGATCGAATGCTTTCTCCAGATCAACAAACCCAAGAAACAACTTCTTCCTCCTCTCCATGTACTTCTCCTGCAACTGCCTCACAATGAAAAGCGCGTCTGTCGGTCCTCTTCCTGGCATGAATGCAAACTGCATTTCGTCGATCTTCACTTTCTTCCTTATCCTCCTCTCCAACACCCTTTCCAATACCTTCATTCCATGCTCCAATAACTTTATCACTCGGTACGAGCCACACTCCAGAGGGTCACCTTTCCCCTTGTATAGAGGGACGAGGGTACTCAGTTCCCAAGCCACTGGAATGCGGCCTTCTTTCACCACCAGATTACAGATCTCTGTCATTCTCTTCACACCCCAACTTCCTGCTGCCTTCAACATATCTCCCACAACTCCCGTCGGCCCTCCCGCTTTTCTACCCTTCATTGCTTTTATCGCTTCCTCAACTTCCTTCTCAGTTATCTTCTCTGCCGGTCCTAAAACTGGGTTACTCTCTATGTTGCTATCCCTACCTCTACCTTTTAATAAACCCATTTTAATTATACGAGATGTTTTCCCACCTTTTACCTCCAGTGTGCTGCCTTGTCCGGCCTCAGATCGATTCTTGGGTTTTGAAAATTGTAAAGAATAGTTAATTGAACGCAGTATACATTTAGTAAGCTCAACGATCTTCTGGAGCAGCCAAAGCTCCTGATGCCTCAGCGACGTTTGTCAGAGCCATTGATGCGACACAAGCTTGACTGTGTGCACACTGTATAAACTGATCAATCCTTTGACATGATGTTGAATTCAAGCCTTTCATTGATAATCAACCAAACCAAGTGGAGCTGTGCTGTGTGTTCTGTGCATGGTTCTGCTTACCTTCATGCTTCTTCGGAGCATTCTTCAGCTCCCAGATAGAAAAAGCACAAGGTTCCTGCTTTACACACTCATTGCTCAAAGCATCCTGGGAACTCTGAGAGAAGTCACTTTGAAAATCTTCCATCTTCACTGGATGAACCAGATCTGCAAACAATATGATCTCATGTTATTTAAGTAAAGAGATAAAATGAATACCAAAAAAACAAGGAGAAAAAGACATGAAATGTCGAAGTCCCTGCGGTTTTAGTTATTTTTCTGTGCAGAGTTGAAGGCCGCCAGTCGGCCATCTTTGCTCAGATTACAAAACAAAATATTTTACATATGTATACTCATGTATTGTCCATGTGGCAAGTGTAAACAAAATTCATCCATGCATGTCCATTAAATGGTTGGAGACACATTTAAGTAATACACTAGCTGAAAGTCGGCCACCATTGTTGTGATTTCGAAAAAAAATGACATGCATATGTAAGCCATCATTCATGATCTGTGTGCCAAGTTTGAACAAGATCGGTAAATGCATGTTTGAGAAATGGTTGAAGAAATTCCCTTTTGATAAATCCATTTTAATAATGAGACGTTTTCCCCAACTTTTACCTCACGCATGTTACACAGCCTCAGATCAGAGTGATTATTGGGGTTTTCAACATCAGGTTTTGTTTTTACAACTAAAATAGCCGCCAGCCAGACATCTTTGATCGCATTGTGGATCAAAATTATTTGCACATGCGGTATATATCTTCACGTATTGCCTTTGTGCCAAGTATGAACAAAATAGGGTCCATATATGCCAGAAATATGGTTGAGGACGGATGTATTAACGCATGGATGGACAGGAAAGACCCAATGATATACAAATGTGCTTGTGATATACAAGGTGGATGTAGAAGAAGCAATTTGCATCAGATGTTGTCATTGTGACAATAATGTCAGGCAGAATGTGATCATCACTTGTATAAGGGACTGTGTGGTAATTGTGATCTCATCCTATGATCAAAGGGTGTGCTTGCACATTGCATTTAGTTGATCTTGAGGAAGGCATCACTGGGCTGGTACGTCCTGAAGAAGTTTCTGGCTGTTAACAAATAGCAAGTGCAACCACTTCACAAGAGGAAAAAGAAAGAAAGATAGAAGCGCATTCCACTCCAAGCACTTTGGCGCACCCTGCTACGTACATGGCGAACGCACAAATATTATTACCCTTGCTCGAGGGTATTGCATTTGAGTCAGTTTGTCTGTCTGTTTGTCCGCATACAATAAATATGATTTTCTCTGCAACCGTTGGTCCGATTGACAGGACATTTTCACCATAGGTGTGTCTCCTCCTGTATAAGTTTTAAATGATAATTATGACGTCATATGTCATGTGGTACAGTCACCATCTTGGAAAAACCGAAAAAATGCACCTCTTTATCTCTGAAAGCGCTGCATAGAAAAAAATTGAGACATGGCTCATTGTAAAGAAATCTCCATGCGGGATTACATACAGTCACGTGAAAAAGTAAGTACACCCCATGTAAAGTTTTGACTTTTTCAACATATTTCAACATCCAGCGATTTGATCTTCATTTCAGCAATACTGAGAAATAAATGCATGCTCTTGTTGTTCCGCCCCCCTTTTATCTCGAGCCGACCGCATGGTCAATGGCGGCCAAGGCGAACGCTAACCAAGGCGCGTAACAGAATTGGGAGGGACAAGGCACCGTCTGTAGGGGCGCATAATGGCGCCGCTTGGAGAGAGCGATTGGGAAATGAGAGAATGGGGCCTATCTTATTTGATTAATGCAACGCAGATTCAACTATTGGGAACACGGCCTTATCTAGACACATAATAAGGAAATAACTGAGATTTATAAGGTGACCTACGTGTTGCATATGGACTAATTAAGGGTGCGACCTTTAACCTTTTAATAATGGAATATTTACAAGAATTATTTACAAAGTGAGGGATCTAAAACCGCAACACTGGTCAATGGTGTTTGGAGCGAGCGCTAAGGCGACGAAGGCTCAATGCAGCGAACGCTGCCAACAAACCACGTGACAATTTGGGGAGACTGTTGGGGAGACCATGTGACTGTTGTGGATTCGGGGGTCGGCGCTCCCCTTATCAAGGTGGGGGTGGGGGAAAGGAAAGTGAGAGACAGAAAGACAGAGACAGAGAGAGAGAGAACAAATGATGAATTGCGATAGATGATAGGAATAGAGCCTGTGATTGATGCTGTGAAGAGGAATAGGTTGAGATGGTTTGGTCATGTGTTGAGGAAGGATGAAAGTAACTGTTTGAAAAGAGTGATGGAAATGAATGCAGAAGGAAGGAGAGGATGGGGAAGACCGAGAAAGACTTGGCTAAAGATGGTTGAAGAAGAAATGCGGGCAAGGGGGTTAACAAGGGGAGATGCAGAAAATAGGGCAAAATGGAGAACATTGTCATGGGGACCGCAAGGCTAACCCCCACTCTTGCAGGGACAATGGCCTTAAAATGCCTGTTGTTGTTGTATTTAAATTTTGTAGTCCATTGTATAATTTAAATAAACATAAATGCAAATTTCGTATGTGGAAAAAGTAAGTTCACCCTTGGCTGTAATAGGTGGTATTGCCCCCCCTTTGGCAGAAGCAACCTCAAGTAGGCGTTTTGTACAACTGTCTGCCAGTCTCTGACATCGACTGGGAGAAATTTTTGCCCACTCCTCCATGCAGAATTCTTTCAGCTGCGCGATGTTTGAGGGGTTTCTTGCATGTGCAGCTCGTTTCAAATCCCCCCACAACATCTCGATGGGATTTAAATCCGGGCTTTGACTTGGCCATTCCAGAACCCTCAATTTCTTTCTTTTCAGCCATTCCTTGGTGGATTTACTGGTATGTTTTGGGTCATTGTCATGTTGCGAGGTCCACCTTCGGTTGAGCGTCAACTTTCCGAGAGATGGCCTCACATTATCCTCAAGCACCCTCTGGTACAATGAAGAATTCATAGTGGATTCTATGATGGTGAGCTGCCCAGGCCCTGATGCAGCAAAGCTGCCCCAAACCATAATATTTCCACCACCATGCTTTACAGTTGGTGTCAGGTTCTTGTGGTCAAATGCTGTCTTTGGTTTTCGTCAAACATGTCTTCTGGTACTGTGGCCAAATAGCTCTACCTTTGACTCATCTGTCCGGAGAACATTGCTGCAGAAGAGCTGGTCTTTGCGGAGGTGGTCATTGGCAAACTTTAGTCTTGCCCTGATGTTCTTTCTGGACAGCAAAGGTTTCCTCCTGGCACACCTCCCATGCAGATCAAATTTGTGCAGCCTCTTTCTAATGGTAGACTCGTGCACTTTGACATCGACAGTGGCAAGAGCCACCTGTAGGTCCCGTGATGACATTCTGGGGTTCTTACAGACTTCTTTCAGCATCTTGCGGTCTGCTCTTGGGCTGAACTTGCTGGGGCGGCCTGGCCTGAACAAGTTGGCAGTTGTTTGGAATCTTCTCCACTTGGAGATGATCTTCCAGACAGTCGAATGATTGATTTCAAATTGTTTGAAAATCTTTTTAAATTCCTTCCCAGACTCGTAGGCATCTTCCACCTTCTTTCTGAAGGCCTCAGCGAGCTCTTTTGATCGAGGCATGGTGACGCCGCACACTTCAACAACAAAGAGCAAACCAAACTAAATGTCTGAGGTTTAAATAAAACAGGTTTCTCCAAGATCCTCTCTAACGATGTTCCAATCATTTGCACCTGAGCTGGTGCACCTCATTCTAATTTTAGGTATTTGAAGTCGTGATAAATGTATGAGTGTATTTACTTTTTCCACATGCGAAATTTGCATTTATGTTTATTTAAATTATACAATGGATGACAAAATGTAAATGTTTCATGATGCTTGTTATATTATATCACCTTTATCGATCAGTATTGTTGAAGTGAAGATCAAATAGCTGTATGTTGAAATATGTTTTAAAAGTCAAAACTTTACATGGGGTGTACTTACTTTTTCACGTGACTGTATGTTCAGGATGATGTCATAGGTGCCTCCATTATGACGTTATAATTTAACAAGTCCAAAACCTCATCCGATCAAGATGAAATGCCTTGAGCGTCATCTCGGGATACATTGGTGGAGAAAAATAAATAAAATAATGATGACGTCATTGGTCACATGGTTGGGCGGCCATATTTGTTTTCACACAAAATCCTTAAAATCAATAAAAACACGTGTTGGCGAGGGTCTGCAATCTCTTCTTGCTGTTTCTTGTTGAGAGTTGCAATGCTTACCTCTCGGAGGACAATGGATGAGTTCAGGATCAACCATCAGCTTCCTATCAACATTTGTAATGACAAAGTCATGTGGTTGTGTTCTGATGTTATCTCCATCAATGGGATTGCAAGTTTGTAACCGAATGATTTCGTCACAGCCGTCAATAAGTGCATATTCCCCAGAAATATCTTGACAAATATTGTGATGTTTCATCGTGTTGAACGAATTTGGTTTAATATTGAGCTGGGTATTCAAGTTGTTTGACACCCTTAAGGCAAGTCGATAGAGGGTGGGGGGAGGTGGGGGTGGGGGAAAGGAAAGAGAGAGACAGAAAGACAGACAGAGAGACAGAGAGAGAGAGAACAAGCTCCCATACAATGTGCACTCATCAATGTCTGCCAATGGGACAAGCAGAATGTTGTTGTGGTTCAGACCTGTGTCTTGAAAAGTTGATTCATCTCCAGACTCAGACTTCACCTTCACTTTCACAATAAAACCTGAAACAAAAAAATCTCTTTAAAACCAAACAACGGTTCGACTGAAACAAAATATTTTTTTATAAAATGTTGAAAATAAATGAGAAATTATTTCAAACTCGAGAGATTCTCATTGTAGCACACGCAGTGCTGGATTTTACTATCTCAAGTCATTTTCAGGATTTTGATGAAAGCATCAACATAATTAAAGAGACTTGTCGACACACGAAAGGCTTACAGTATATCTCTGGATAGCCAATCATTATGTCATGACGCTCTTACAGATTAATTTTAAAGGTCTGGTAAAACCATGTCATCACAACTGAGTATATTGTAGTAAATCATCTCCATATTAATAGGCTAATGCCGTCTATCTGTCTGTCCCACCCTGAAACATGGAAACGTTCTTCGGAGAGGGAAAAAAAATGATAAAGCAAAGGTTACTTCAAATTAATCCAAAATCGTTTTTTCAAATGAATCCAAATTTTTTGAAAATTCAATTTTTTTTCAAAGAGACAAAACATTGAAGCCAGGTGGTGAGGAGTCAACAGGGTGGATGCTGAAAGACCGGTGGGAACCCCGGTGGTATCCTCACCTAACCGGAAGGTATTGCAGAATATGTTGAATAAAGATTATAGGGGAACATGAACTTTATAACATGAACATAAACACAAATCTTTAAAAGAATAAAGATTGTCAACCAAAATAAAAGGCTCAGAAAACAATATTCTAATAAAATGTTGGAAACTTTATTTTGAAATTCGTTTTCAGCTCTCCTGGACTTTAGTCCACTTTAGTTTGTGAGAAACTGCAGTGATCTGAAAAGTATTGGGAGCGACCGGAAGCGAAAGAGAACTGGTCGATCTCATGATGTCGAAATGGCCATGATGAAGTGGATCAAAGACGTCACAGAGAAGGACGCTCCATTGTCTGGACCTCTTATCTGACAGAAGGCAAATGAGTTCGCAGAGAAGCTGAACAACAAGTTCAAGCCAATGAACAGGGGGTTCTGTCGGCTTGTTAGAGGAAGACAGCGATGAAGAAGGGGTGCATATTCCAACTGGGATGGAGATGATTGCGGCAGCGCACATTCTGAGGAATGGGATGATGTTCTGAGGCTGCAGTGACACAGCATTTCTGCATCGTATCGACTCGCAGGTGCAGAGAGTTGCTGCTGATTCACTGAAATAATCTACGATCGACTCATTTTTCAAAGTGTACATGTAATACCTTTTTTTTTTTTTTCTGTCAATGACCAAACTATGCTCGTTTTGTTCCTTGACCAATAAAATGCTTCATTGTTTGGTTTCCTGATGTGAAAATGACTATTTTTTTCCAGGGATGGGTGATCCCGTGTATAAGATTCACCCGCTTATTCGTGGGTGCCACTTTATTACCATAGTGAACCCTCTTGAAGACGATCAATCAGTCACGGAAACTCTTGGGTCTCACTCTCAGCCATGTTCTCTCAGAAAAGCCACATTTCAAAGTTGGCCCCAAAAACCCAACCATGGACTGGCCATCTTCCATCGTGCAAAGTCCTTCCTTGGCACACCTGAGCTCCTATCCACCTACAAGTCTTTCATCCGCAGCTTGATGGAGTACTGCCCTCTCCCCTCTGGGCTGGCTCCCCTGCCTCACATCTTGCTCAGCTTGACGCCATGGAAACCAAGGCTTTCAAGTTCATTGGAATTTCAGGCGATGAAGTCTATGGGCCTCTCACTTCGCTATTGCCGACAGGTCGAAGTCTTCCTCTGCCTCATTTCTGGTCTTGCACCCTCTGTCCTCTCCATGCTCTGTCCACCCCATACAGAACCACTGAAATACAGAACCACTGCTCACCTCCACTCTTTTATTCCTCTTTTTTTCACACCTGTGGAACCACCTTCCACACTCTTTTCAATCTCATTTTTCCCACCAGGTCTTCAAGACAGCAGTTCTCCACAATCTCAACTCATCCCCCATCCAAAATCATGATCTTTTCTACCCTAGTTAACCACCTCCGCCACCTCACCCCAATCCTTCCTCCATCCAAATTTCCAGTTTCCCTCCTTAGATTTCCCTTCTGTATCCATCTTGTAGACCTCATGCATCCACACCTGCTCCCCCCACCCCCTCTTTCACCATTCCACCCCACACCTAATGCTTGTCCAAGTCTCCCTCTATCTTGGTCTTCTATTCTGCTGTTTGTGTTTCACCCCTCTTTCTACAGTTCCTTTTGCATCCTGTTATGTACTGAGTACCAGTATGTATTGAGTACCAGTTCACTGGTAATTCCCTGCTTGTCGTAAAAGGCGACAAACAGGGTTGGCGGCAGGAAGGGCATCCGGCCGTAAAACATTGCTTCAAAAAGGGGACCGAAAAACAACAACAACCACGGTCCCCGAAAAAGGCCAACCCCCGCTTGCAGGGAAAAATGGCCTCTAAAGGTGGTTTTTTTTTTTTTATGTCCACTCCTGATCCATTCAGTGTATTAGCTCTTCCACGAGCCCCGACCATGTACAGTCACGTGAAAAAGTAAGGAGACCCCATGTAAAGTTTTGACTTTTTCAACATATTTCAACATACAGCTATTTGATCTTCATTTCAACAATATTGATAGATAAAGGTGATATAATATAACAAATATCATGAAACATTTACATTTCGTAGTCCATTGTATAATTTAAATAAACATAAATGCAAATTTCGCATGTGGACATAGTAAGTACACCCTTGGCTCTAATAGGTGGTATTGCCCCCTTTGACAGAAGCAACCTCAAGTAGGCGTTTCTTATAACTGTCTACCAGTCTCTGACATCAACTGGGAGAAATTTTTGCCCACTCCTCCATGCAGAATTCTTTCAGCTGTGCGATGTTTGAGGGGTTTCTTGCATGCACAGCTCGTTTCAAATCCCCCCACAACATCTCGATGGGATTTAGATCTGGGCTTTGACTTGGCCATTCCAGAACCCTCCATTTCTTTCTTTTCAGCCATTCCTTGGTGGATTTACTGGTATGCTTAGGGTCATTGTCATGGTGCAAGGTCCACTTTCGGTTGAGCTTCAACTTTCCGACAGATGGCTTCACATTATCCTCAGGCACCCTCTGGTACAATGACGAATTCATAGTGGATTATATGGTGGTGAGCTGCCCAGGCCCTGATGCAGCAAAGCTGCCCCAAACCATAATATTTCCACCACCATGCTTTACAGTTGGTATCAGGTTCTTGTGGTCAAATGCTGTCTTTGGTTTTCGCCAAACATGTCTTCTGGTACTGCGGCCAAATAGCTCTCCCTTTGACTCATCTGTCCAGAGCACATTGTTCCAGAAGTGCTGGTCTTTGCTTAGGTATTGAATGGCAAACTTTAGTCTTGCCCTGATGTTCTTTCTGGACAGCAAAGGTATCCTCCTGGCACACCTCCCATGCCGATCAAATTTGTGCAGCCTCTTTCTCATGGTAGACTCGTGCACTTTGACATCAACAGTGGCAAGAGCTACCTGTTGGTCCCGTGATGATTTTCTGGGGTTCTTAGAGACTTATTTCAGCATCTTGCTGTCTCCTCTCGGGCTGAACTTGCTGGGGCAGCCTGGCCTGAACTAGTTGGCAGTTGTTTGGAATCTTCTCCACTTGTTGATGATCTTCCGGACAGTCGAATGATTGATTTCAAATTGTTTGCAGATCTTTTTAAATCCCTTCCCAGACTTGTAGGCATATATAACCTTCTTTCTGAAGGCCTCAGAGAGCTATTTTGATCTTGGCATGGTGACGCCACACACTTCAACAACAAACAACAAACCAAACTAAATGTCTGAGGTTTAAATAAGACAGGTTCCTCCAAGATCCTCTCTAACGATGTTCTAATCATTTGCACCTGAGCTGGTGCACCTCATTCTAATTTTAGGTATTTGAAGTCGTGATAAATGTAGGAGTGTATTTACTTTTTCCACATGCGAAATTTGCATTTATGTTTATTTAAATTATACAATGGACTACAAAATGTAAATGTTTCATGATAATTGTTATATTATATCACCTTTATCCATCAATATTGTTGAAATGAAGATCAGATAGCTGTATGTTGAAATATGTTGAAAAAGTCGAAACTTTACATGGGGTGTACTTACTTTTTGACCTGACTGTATCCCCCCAAAAAAAAAGGATGATGCCATTTAGCAACAACTTCGACGCGTTACAGGTCTGTAAGAGCTTCAGGTAGTTGTTGTTATTGCTCTTGTTGTTCTTCTTGACGGGGGTCAATTTTTGAAACGTGTACCCATTGGTCAGCCAGCTGCCGGACCCACACACCTTTGTCACTTGACTCCACCCATCATGGTACCCAGACAAAATAATATGGCCGCGATCTTGGTTTTCTGGTGGGCCGAAGACATCAGGCCTAAAGGTCTCTGCTGATTATACACTGCTCAGGTTTGTTGCGGGAAATTTCCATTGTCTTTGTTGGGGTTGAGTGTCAGTCACGATAAGGAGCCCCCAAAAATCTAATCAATGTCGAATATAAAATATTCGTAAGATTTATGCAAGTCCGTCAGCACGCAAGGTATGCGGCTCCCTAAAAAAATTGCGTTGTGTAATTTTTGAACAGCGCCATGTTTGGGTTAAGCGGTCCGTGACCATGCGACAAATCAGCTCATTCTGATATAAACCTGGGGGGGCTGACATGGATGAGATGTGTCAAGTTAATCTTTTGTAGCGCTTTAAATGTGTGTTTCCCAATTGCGTTGTTCATCTTTTCAGAGTGCACTATTTTATCCAGTACTGTACAATAAAAAACAATAAAATTTTAATCAACAATTTTTGACTTGCTAAAGGGGCCAGATTGGGAACCTTTTTTTGGCCGTTCAACAATTACCATATTAATCCCTCATATACATTTTGTAAAGTGTATCCAAAAGTGATTTTAAAAGAAACGTTCAGGAAAAGCTGTTTGACACATCTGAGCCACGCTTCAATCTACGTTATTGCACTGCATTGACAGTCCTCCATGAGCCTTGACAAAAATAAGTGACTCCACCAAAACCAAAACACAACCAAATACAACCATTAAAATACAACCAAAAAAAGATTCAGGACATTTTAAAAACAATCAAACTTGAGAAGTGGAAGTGGGCAGGACACATCAGCAGAAGAGCAGATAACAGATGGACAACAGCTGTGACTTCAGTTACACCAATCAAGGGTAGCAGTCGTCAAGGAAGAGAATTGCCCAAACAGTGCAGACATCAGCCAAACAGTGCAGACAAACACTGTGGGACAGTACATTGGAATGAGAAGACTGGGGACCGGAACATTTGGCGTGCCGAGGTTTTCGTCCACCATTGGGCTGACAACGGCTGCTCTGATAAGCCTTGACGTCGAAATAATCTCCTTTAATTTTTCCTTTCCATCCTCAATTATTGCCACAAGTGAATTCAAAATTCACAATCGATTGATATCTGTAGCATGTCACCTCTGCAAGATTTATTTTACTTCCACCTCATTTAGAAAAAAAACAAGTCATTCTAAAATTTTAACACCAAAGCAAACCGAGCATTCATGATTTTTTTTTTTCTGAACATTTAGCTGAAGGTTTCTGAACATTTTAGAAGGAAAGGGTTGCAGCCAGAAGGGGATAAACCGTAGAAAAATGATTCGCTTTCTTTCCATCAAATGCTTTGTCCGAAAATGTTAATATATAGTAAATCTCATCGCAACACGAATCCCTTGGTAGTGACTGTAAAGTTACTGGAGGTTAAAATATATCATCTTCTATATATTAAAGTCGCGGCAGTTTTGTGTCCATCCATCACACTACGTCATTATGTCTATGATGTCATTACAGCGTACTGAAGGAGCTGGGGCTCCCACGTCGATCGGAAGAATGGACGCGACAAAAAGCTGGAATTCATCCGAGTTGCTTTAATCAAACCAAACACTCAGGCACTCTGAAAAGCCGGTTTATCGGGCAGCAATATATATACATATTATCCCGGAGCGTTTGCCCAGGAAAGGCGAGAGGGGGCGTGGCCCAGCGTCCTGGCTGCGGCCTGGCAAGTTGAGCGCGAGCCTGGTGAGCTGCGGACCAGGGACTGGTAGCGTCGGGCACGAATTTGCCCGGGATGCGTAGCGCCTGGCCATAGACAAGCTCGGCGGTGGATGCTTGGAGGTCCTCCTTGGGGGCCGTGCGGAAGGGCCACCCGTGGTGGGTGGTCGACGTCCACGTGCGCCGGCTTGAGGCGGTCCACCGCAATCCGGTCCGACCTGCCGCCGATGTCGATGACGAACGACTTGTCGTACCGTCGCAGCACCCGGAAGGGCCCGTCGTACGGCGGCCGGAGTGGCCCCCGATGTGCGTCGTGATGCACAAAAACATACTCCGCTGTGCGAAGTGCTGGGGGCCACCGTGGTGGGATGTTGGCACGGGGGCAAACCGTCGGGCGGCCTCCTGGAGGTCCGAGCGCTGGTGAGCTGCGGACCAGGGACTGGTAGCGTCGGGCACGAATTTGCCCGGGATGCGTAGCGCCTGGCCATAGACAAGCTCGGCGGTGGATGCTTGGAGGTCCTCCTTGGGGGCCGTGCGACGGCCCAAAAGGACCCACGGCAGCCGGTCGGCCCAACCGCCGTCTTGAAGGCCGGCCATGAGCGCGGCCTTCATGGAGCGGTGGAATCGCTCGCACAACCCGTTTGCTTGGGGGTGGTAGGCCGTAGTACGGTGGAGCTTGACCCCCAGGTTGCGGGCGACCACGCCCCACAGCTCGGAGGTGAACTGTGGTCCGCGGTCTGAAGAGATGTCCGCCGGTGCGCCGAAGCGGGCGACCCAGGTGGCGATGAAAGCCTGCGCCACGTCGGCGGTGGTGGTGGAGATGAGGGGAACGGCCTCCGGCCACCTGGTGGTCCTGTCCACCATGGTGAGCAGGTGTGTGAACCCCCGTGACGGGGGGAGGGGGCCCACCAGATCCACGTTGACGTGGTCGAAACGTCGTTCGGGCACGGTGAAAGGTGCCAGCGGGGCCTGGGTGTGTCGGTGGACCTTGGCCCGTTGGCAGGCCGTGCAGGTGCTGGTCCAATCGCGGACGTCCCGACGAAGGCCGTGCCAGACGAATCACGCCGACACCAGCTTCTGGGAAGCTTTCCGGCCCGGGTGGGAAAGGCCGTGGAGGGAGGCGAAGATGCGGCGTTGCCAGGTGACGGGCATGATGGGGGGAGGCTGGCCTTGGGAGACGTCGCAGAGCAGGACAGTGTCCGCGAAGGGGATGTCGGCCAGACGGAGGCCCGTGTCCACCGCCCGGAGGGCTTGCACCGTGGTGTCGGTGGTTTCGTCCGCCGCCATAAGCGCAAAGTCCACGCACAGGTGGACCGCGTTCGCGCTGGCCCGGGAAAGACAGTCGGCCACGGCGTTGTTTTTGCCGGCGACGTGCCGGATGTCCGTGGTAAACTCCGACACGGCGGAGAGGTGGCGCTGTTGGCGGGCCGACCACCGCTCCGTGACCTTGGCCATGGTGTAAACAAACGGCTTGTGGTCGACGAACGCCGTGAAAGGTCGGCCCTCCAGGAGGTGGCGGAAATGGCGGACGGCCAGGTGTAGACCGAGGAGCTCCCGGTCAAACGTGCTGTATTTGAGCTCGTTCGGCCGGAGCTGCCGGCTGAAAAAAGCGAGTGGCTGCCAAACCCCGTTCACCCATTGCTCATGTACGGCGCCCACCGCGTAGTCGGAGGCATCCATGGTGAGGGCGATGCGAGCGTTGAGCACCGGGTGAGCGAGCAGTGTTGCGTCGGCGAGGGCCCGCTTTGAGCTTTGGAAGGCCGCATCCATTGCTGTGGACCAGGCGATGTCGTGCTTGGCCGGCTTGCCCCAGAGGGCTTCGTAGAGGGGCCGCATGAGTCGAGCAGCGCGGGGCACGAAGCGGTGATAAAAATTCACCATTCCCAGGAATTCCTGCAGGGCCTTTATGGTGCGGGGACGCGGGAACGTAGTGATGGCCTCGACCTTGGTTGGCAGCGGCACGGCCCCGTTCTTGGTGATGTGGTGGCCCAAAAAACCAACGGCCGTCGTGCCGAAGTGGCATTTGGCCGGGTTGACGATGAGGCCGTGCTCGCTGAGGCACCGGAACAGTGTTCGGAGGTGGAGGAGGTGCTCGGCCCGGGACGTGCTGGCGACGAGGATGTCGTCCAGGTAAACGAAAAGGAACGGCAGGTCACGCAGCACGCCGTCCATCAAGCGCTGGAACGCCTGAGCCGCTTTCTTGAGACCAAACGGCATCCACAAGAATTTGAATAAGCCGAACGGCGTGATGACTGCCGTTTTAGGGACGTCGGCCGCCCTGACAGGTACCTGGTGATATCCCCGTATGAGATCAATTTTAGAAAAAATGACCCGTCCTGCCAGACGGGCGGAGAAGTCTTGGATATGCGGGATCGGGTACCTGTCGGGGGTGGAAGCGTTATTGAGACGGCGGTAGTCGCCACACGGGCGCCATCCACCCCCCGGCTTTGGCACGATGTGCAGTGGCGAGGCCCACGCGCTATCGGAGCGCCGCACGATGCCGAGGTCCTCCAACGCGTCGAATTCGGCCTTCGCCATGGCGAACTTGGCTGGGTCGAGGCGGCGGGCCCTGGCATAGACCGGCGGGCCCGTGGTTGGTATGTGGTGCTCGATCCCATGCCGTACTGCGACGGCCGAAAACGTCGGCCGCGTGAGGGCCGGGAACTCCGTGAACAGGCGAGCAAACTCGTTCGCCGCCGGGACGGCGCATGCCAGCTCGGTAGGAGCGGAGCTGCTCAATGTGCATACCAGGGAGCTGAAGGTTTCGGCATTGATTAAACGACGCCGTTGGACGTCCACCAGCAGTCCGTGTGCGCAGAGGAAGTCGGCGCCTAGCAGAGCCATGGGCACGTTTGCGGTTACAAACGTCCAAGCAAAGCGTTGGCCGCCGAAGCAGAGGATGACGTTGCGCGGGCCGAAGGTGCGGATGGTCGATCCGTTGGCCGCAACCAAGGAGGGGCCGCAAACCGCGGATTGCCTGTCCTGGTCAGAGGCGGGTATGACGCTCAGTTGGGCGCCGGTGTCACACAGGAAGCGCCGTCCGGACGCTTTATCCATGATGAACAGTAAGTTGCCCGTGTGGACGGCGCTCATGGCTGGTAATGAACGCCGGCCCGGCCGTTTCCCGGCCTGCTGAAGGTGCACGGGGGTCAGCATGTCCGGGCCTTCTGTCCGAGCCTGGCATGATAGTAACACCACGCTTGGTCAGGTGGAGGCCCCGGTCATCGTGCTGGAGGTGGTCGGCTCGATGTAGCGGCCGCCAATTGCGTCGGCAGTTCGGTCGTCGACCGTGCCGGGTGCTCGGGCGCCATGGGTGTTGCGTCGGACGGCGGTGGGTCCCATGTCACCGCTGCGATTCGCTGACCTGCGGCGGAGATCTTGTCGGCTTCTCTGGCAAGGGCCTGGGGATCTGTGATCGTCGTGCTTGCCAGGGCGAGGCGTACCGGGTTAGGCAGCTGACAGAGGAACAGCTCCCGGAACAGGAATGCCGGAGAGTGCTCGCCGAGCAGTGAAAGCATGTAGTCCATTCGCTCGGAAGGGCGCGTGTCGCCGAGCTCGGGCAGGTCGAGCAGGCGCCGTGCGCGTTCCGCCGATGGGAGGGCGAAAGCGTCGAGGAGAAGCTTCTTAATCGCGCCGTATTTGTCAGCGGCTGGCGGGCTCTCGAGGAGGCTCAGGGCGCGGGCCGCGGTGGCCGAACCGAGCGCTGCTACCACATGGTGGAAGCGGGTGTCGTCGGCTGTGATGCCTCGCAGGGCGAACAGGGAATCCGCCTGTGCGAACCAAACCACCGCGTGAGCCTCCCAGAAGGTAGGCAGTTTAAGGGCGACTGCCGTGTCCATGTCAGTAGGTCACCAATGAAGGAGCTGGGGCTCCCACGTCGATCGGAAGAATGGACGCGACAAAAAGCTGGAATTCATCCGAGTTGCTTTAATCAAACCAAACACTCAGGCACTCTGAAAAGCCCGTTTATCGGGCAGCAATATATATACATATTATTCCGGAGCGTTTGCCCAGGAAAGGCGAGAGGGGGCGTGGCCCAGCGTCCTGGCTGTGGCCTGGCAAGTTGAGCGCGGGCCTGCCCGGGCGTCCTGGACGAGCCCGGCATGGTGATCGCTCCGCGTCCTTGATAGGTGCAAGGCGATTGTGAAAACCCAGCGGTAGCCGCTACAGTACGACATTTTCATTAACTCGTTCACCCGCTCACTACCAGAGCAACAATAGATCATTCCTCCTTGGTGTATATATATTACAGTCGATCTATGGTCAGGTCTCAATGACATTGGGTGTGTGTTCATTTGCCAAGTTTCTTGTGGAGAGATTGCAAAGTGGTTCAAGCATTCGAGCAAGCACTCCATTCAAAAGCATTGAGAAACGGCTGGCTTGGCAAGTGCTAGCTCGCAGCTTGGTAAATGAGCATTGAGCACACCCCCATCATCCTCCCTTTCAGTTTTGTGTTAAACAGCAGGAAAAGTGGGTTTTATTGGTCGCTTTCAAAACAAAACCTGAATTGGTGGGTTTCAAAAGGCCACTACGAAAAACGCCACTTTAGCGGCAAGGTCATGTTATATACCCCATTGTGGGGTATATAGATTACAGTAGATCTTCGCTCATCATATTCCCCCTTTCTCCCTCTGACCTGCTGTTCATGTTCCCCCTTTCTATCTCTTCCCTGCTGTTCGTCTTCCCCCTTTCTCCCTCTTCTCTGCTGTTCCTGTTCCCCCTTTCTCCATCTTCCCTCCTGTTCATGTTCCCCCTTTCTCCATCTTCCCTCCTGTTCGTGTTCACCCTTTCTCCATCTTCCCTCCTGTTCATGTTCCCCCTTTCTCCCTCTTCCCTGCTATTCGTGTTCCCCCTTTCTAAAATCTTCCCTCCTGTTCATTTTCCCCCTTTCTGCCTCTTCCCTGTTGTTCGTGTTCCCCCTTTCTCCCTCTTCCCTGTTGTTCGTGTTCCCCCTTTCTCCCTCTTCCCTGTTGTTCGTGTTCCCCCTTTCTCCCTCTTCCCTGTTGTTTGTGTTCCCCCTTTCTCCCTCTCAACTGCTGTTCGCGTTCCCTCTTTCTCCCTCTGACCTGCTGTTCCTGTTCCCCCTTTCTCCCTCTTCCCTGCTGTTCATGTTCCCCCTTTCTCCATCTGACCTGCTGTTTGTGTTCCCCCTTTCTCCCTCTTCCCTGCTGTTCGTGTTCCCCCTTTCTCCCTCTGACCTGCTGTTCGCGTTCCCCCTTTCTCCCTCTGACCTGCTGTTCGTGTTCCCCCTTTCTCCCTCTACCCTGCTGTTCGTGTTCCCCCTTTCTCCATCTGACCTGCTGTTCATGTTCCCCCTTTCTCCCTCTTCCCTTCTGTTCGTGTTCCTCCTTTCTCCCTCTTCCCTGTTGTTCATGTTCCCCCTTTCTCCCTCTGACCTGCTGTTCGTGTTCCCCCTTTCTCCCTCTGACCTGCTGTTCGTGTTCCCCCTTTCTCCCTCTTCCCTGCTGTTCGTGTTCCCCCTTTCTCCCTCTGACCTGCTGTTCGTGTTCCCCCTTTCTCCCTCTGACCTGCTGTTCGTGTTCCCCCTTTCTCCATCTTCCCTCATGTTCATGTTCCCCCTTTCTCCATCTTCACTCCTGTTCGTGTTCACCCTTTCTCCATCTTCCCTCCTGTTCATGTTCCCCCTTTCTCCCTCTTCCCTGTTGTTCGTGTTCCCCCTTTCTCCCTCTTCCCTGTTGTTCGTGTTCCCCCTTTCTCCCTCTGACCTGCTGTTCGCGTTCCCCCTTTCTCCCTCTGACCTGCTGTTCGTGTTCCCCCTTTCTCCCTCTTCCCTGCTGTTCGTGTTCCCCCTTTCTCCATCTGACCTGCTGGTCGTGTTCCCCCTTTCTCCCTCTTCCCTGCTGTTCGTGTTCCCCCTTTCTACCTCTGACCTGCTGTTCACGTTCCCCCTTTCTCCCTCTTCCCTGCTGTTCATGTTCCCCCTTTCTCCATCTGACCTGCTGTTCGTGTTCCCCCTTTCTATCTCTTCCCTGCTGTTCGTCTTCCCCCTTTCTCCCTCTTCTCTGCTGTTCGTGTTCCCCCTTTCTCCATCTTCCCTCATGTTCATGTTCCCCCTTTCTCCATCTTCCCTCCTGTTCGTGTTCACCCTTTCTCCATCTTCCCTCCTGTTCATGTTCCCCCTTTCTCCCTCTTCCCTGCTATTCGTGTTCCCCCTTTCTAAAATCTTCCCTCCTGTTCATTTTCCCCCTTTCTGCCTCTTCCCTGTTGTTCGTGTTCCCCCTTTCTCCCTCTTCCCTGTTGTTCGTGTTCCCCCTTTCTCCCTCTTCCCTGTTGTTTGTGTTCCCCCTTTCTCCCTCTCACCTGCTGTTCGCGTTCCCCCTTTCTCCCTCTGACCTGCTGTTCGTGTTCCCCCTTTCTCCCTCTTCCCTGCTGTTCATGTTCCCCCTTTCTCCATCTGACCTGCTGTTTGTGTTCCCCCTTTCTCCCTCTTCCCTGCTGTTCGTGTTCCCCCTTTCTCCCTCTGACCTGCTGTTCGCGTTCCCCCTTTCTCCCTCTGACCTGCTGTTCGTGTTCCCCCTTTCTCCCTCTTCCCTGCTGTTCGTGTTCCCCCTTTCTCCATCTGACCTGCTGTTCGTGTTCCCCCTTTCTCCCTCTTCCCTGCTGTTCGTGTTCCCCCTTTCTCCCTCTTCCCTGTTGTTCGTGTTCCCCGTTTCTCCCTCTGACCTGCTGTTCGTGTTCCCCCTTTCTCCCTCTTCCCTGCTGTTCGTGTTCCCCCTTTCTCCCTCTTCCCTGTTGTTCGTGTTCCCCCTTTTTCCCTCTTCCCTGTTGTTCGTGTTCCCCCTTTCTCCCTCTGACCTGCTGTTCGCGTTCCCCCTTTCTCCCTCTGACCTGCTGTTCATGTTCCCCCTTTCTCCCTCTTCCCTGCTGTTCGTGTTCCCCCTTTCTCCATCTGACCTGCTGTTCGTGTTCCCCCTTTCTCCCTCTTCCCTGCTGTTCGTGTTCCCCCTTTCTCCCTCTTCCCTGTTGTTCGTGTTCCCCCTTTCTCCCTCTGACCTGCTGTTCGTGTTCCCCCTTTCTCCCTCTTCCCTGCTGTTCGTGTTCCCCCTTTCTCCCTCTTCCCTGTTGTTCGTGTTCCCCATTTCTCCCTCTTCCCTGTTGTTCGTGTTCCCCCTTTCTCCCTCTGACCTGCTGTTCGCGTTCCCCCTTTCTCCCTCTGACCTGCTGTTCGTGTTCCCCCTTTCTCCCTCTTCCCTGCTGTTCGTGTTCCCCCTTTCTCCATCTGACCTGCTGTTCGTGTTCCCCCTTTCTCCCTCTTCCCTGCTGTTCGTGTTCCCCCTTTCTCCCTCTTCCCTGTTGTTTGTGTTCCCCCTTTCTCCCTCTGACCTGCTGTTCGTGTTCCCCCGTTCTCCCTCTTCCCTGCTGTTCGTGTTCCCCCTTTCTCCCTCTTCCCTGTTGTTCGTGTTCCCCCTTTCTCCCTCTGACCTGCTGTTCGTGTTCCCCCTTTCTCCCTCTGACCTGCTGTTCGTGTTCCCCCTTTCTCCCTCTGACCTGCTGTTCGTGTTCCCCCTTTCTCCCTCTTCCCTGCTGTTCGTGTTCCCCCTTTCTCCCTCTGACCTGCTGTTTGTGTTCCCCCTTTCTCCCTCTTCCCTGCTGTTCGTGTTCCCCCTTTCTCCCTCTTCCCTGTTGTTCGTGTTCCCCCTTTCTCCCTCTGACCTGCTGTTCGTGTTCCCCCTTTCTCCCTCTTCCCTGTTGTTTGTGTTCCCCCTTTCTCCCACTGACCTGCTGTTCGTGTTCCCCCTTTCTCCCTCTGACCTGCTGTTCGTGTTCCCCCTTTCTCCCTCTGACCTGCTGTTCGTGTTCCCCCTTTCTCCCTCTTCCCTGCTGTTCGTGTTCCCCCTTTCTCCCTCTTCCCTGTTGTTCGTGTTCCCCCTTTCTCCCTCTGACCTGCTGTTCGTGTTCCCCCTTTCTCCCTCTGACCTGCCATTCGTGTTCCCCCTTTCTCCCTCTTCCCTGCTGTTCGTGTTCCCCCTTTCTCCCTCTGACCTGCTGTTCGTGTTCCCCCTTTCTCCCTCTGACCTGCTGTTCGTGTTCCCCCTTTCTCCGTCTTCCCTGCTGTTCGTGTTCCCCCTTTCTCCCTCTTCCCTGCTGTTCGTGTTCCCCCTTTCTTCCTCTGACCTGCTGTTCGTGTTCCCCCTTTCTCCCTCTGACCTGCTGTTCGTGTTGCCCCTTTCTCCGTCTTCCCTGCTGTTCGTGTTCCCCCTTTCTCCCTCTTCCCTGTTGTTCGTGTTCCCCCTTTCTCCCTCTTCCCTGTTGTTCGTGTTCCCCCTTTCTCCCCCTGACCTGCTGTTCGTGTTCCCCCTTTCTCCCTCTGACCTGCTGTTCGTGTTCCCCCTTTCTCCCTCTGACCTGCTGTTCGTGTTCCCCCTTTCTCCCTCTTCCCTGCTGTTCGTGTTCCCCCTTTCTCCCTCTTCCCTGTTGTTCGTGTTCCCCCTTTCTCCCTCTTCCCTGCTGTTCGTGTTCCCCCTTTCTTCCTCTGACCTGCTGTTCGTGTTCCCCCTTTCTCCCTCTGACCTGCTGTTCGTGTTCCCCCTTTCTCCCTCTTCCCTGCTGTTCGTGTTCCCCCTTTCTCCCTCTTCCCTGTTGTTCGTGTTCCCCCTTTCTCCCTCTGACCTGCTGTTCGTGTTCCCCCTTTCTCCCTCTTCCCTGTTGTTCGTGTTCCCCCTTTCTCCCTCTGACCTGCTGTTCGTGTTCCCCCTTTCTCCCTCTGACCTGCTGTTCGTGTGCCCCCTTTCTCCCTCTGACCTGCTGTTCGTGTTCCCCCTTTCTCCCTCTTCCCTGCTGTTCGTGTTCCCCCTTTCTCCCTCTTCCCTGTTGTTCGTGTTCCCCCTTTCTCCCTCTGACCTGCTCTTCGTGTTCCCCCTTTCTCCCTCTGACCTGCCGTTCGTGTTCCCCCTTCCTCCCTCTTCCCTGCTGTTCGTGTTCCCCCTTTCTCCCTCTGACCTGCTGTTCGTGTTCCCCCTTTCTCCCTCTGACCTGCTGTTCGTGTTCCCCCTTTCTCCGTCTTCCCTGCTGTTCGTGTTCCCCCTTTCTCCCTCTTCCCTGCTGTTCGTGTTCCCCCTTTCTTCCTCTGACCTGCTGTTCGTGTTCCCCCTTTCTCCCTCTGACCTGCTGTTCGTGTTCCCCCTTTCTCCGTCTTCCCTGCTGTTCGTGTTCCCCCTTTCTCCCTCTTCCCTGTTGTTCGTGTTCCCCCTTTCTCCCTCTTCCCTGTTGTTCGTGATCCCCCTTTCTCCCTCTGACCTGCTGTTCGTGTTCCCCCTTTCTCCCTCTGACCTGCTGTTCGTGTTCCCCCTTTCTCCCTCTGACCTGCTGTTCGTGTTCCCCCTTTCTCCCTCTTCCCTGCTGTTCGTGTTCCCCCTTTCTCCCTCTGACCTGCTGTTCGTGTTCCCCCTTTCTCCCTCTTCCCTGCTGTTCGTGTTCCCCCTTTCTTCCTCTGAACTGCTGTTCGTGTTCCCCCTTTCTCCCTCTGACCTGCTGTTCGTGTTCCCCCTTTCTCCGTCTTCCCTGCTGTTCGTGTTCCCCCTTTCTCTCTCTTCCCTGCTGTTCGTGTTCCCCCTTTCTCCTGATGTTGCCTTTGTTATGTTGTGTTCTAATCTGTTCTGTGTCGGAGGTCTTCCATAAGCCTCGACCATGTATGACAATGAAAAGTACTTCAACTGCAAGTCTGCAACGACAACTACAACGACAACTACAACGACAACTACAACTTCAACTTCAACTACAACTACAGCAATGTGCGTTTGTGGTTCAAACCTTCATGTTGAGGGAACGAATCATCGACGAACTCTGACTTCACCTTCACCTTCACAATAACACCTGAAACAAAAACAATCCATTTAAACGAAACTTTCAGGAACCAGGAGAAGGTGCCGGTGCGGAGAGAACGACACGTACCGGGTCCCGGGTCTTCATCCTCGGGTGGACCGACCCTGGACCCGCGATCTGAGGGAGAATCTCCCGGAACGGAGAGATCTCGGTTCATGGCGCATCGGAGGGGACTGGAGAGTGTAAACACTGTAAAGTGCAGTAAAGTACACGGATTTAAGGTGGTGTGTAGTCGTGTGCTACCCTCTGACACACGCGTGCAAACCACGTGTTCCGGTAAAAACGAACCACGACCACGTGACGCGTTCCTTCCACAAACAACACGATCTCATTCGTGATTTCCACACCACAGATTCTCCACGTTAATTACGTGATCGATACCAGGTACCCACGATGTCTTGTTTCCCCTTGTAAACATTTTTACATTACATTTTATCATATTATCTAACTCCATATGTTTTATCCGTTTGTGTTCAATCATTGTCATTCCACAGAATAATTTTTCTCCATGTTCTGTGGTCCGTGTGTTCCGGAGCATTTGTGGGTGATACGATTAAAATGAAGTCTCACTGTTTGTTTCAGTCTCACGTCGGAAACGTCATTTCCTGCATTCTTGGAAGTTTCTTCAGTTCCTTGTGTTCTTCCCTGGCCCAAAAATTCAGCAGATTCGCGACGACTAATGGGTCTGGCGAACTGGTGAGACATGTCCAGATGGAATCCTTAGTTAAAACAAGAATGACCGCACTGTCGTCACAACCTGCGACAAAATCTGGCAACAGGCCGATTGGGAATTAAACATTTAAAATACTCTTAAAATATGAACACGGTAAATGGGAAACACACCTTTAATGCGCCGTTAATAGCCGGCGAAGCCGGTGTTGTCAATAAACGAGAAGTATTATGTTGAAAACCTGATTATGCCTTGGTTCGAGAATCCGAAGCACAGTGGGCGCAGCCATCTTGCGGAGGCGGAAGTATGCATAACAAATTTAAAACGTTCATTAGGAGTTTCTTTCACCCGTCGTCGTTTGATTCACAATCTTATGCACCTCCGATGTATTAATAAAATAATTTAAGACCAACATCGGCCCGCACGGGCCTGGTTATCTTCAACAAAATGCGTCACCAAACACCGGACCCAATGAGAGTCGAGCATTTGCAAAAATATTTCTAAAATGAAAGCGCTCAATGGTGGGCGCCATCGACCGGATGCGGAAGTTTGCATAAAACAATTGCGAAAAAGTTCAATAGGAGTTTGTTTCACCCGTCGTTCTTTGATTCACAATCTAATGAAACCTCTCATTAGTAATTAAAATACGTTAAGACCAACCTCGTTATCTTCAACGAAAATCGTCATCAAACACCAGAACCAATGAGATTTGAGCATTTTGGAAAAAAATTATTTTTTAAAGCTTATTACGCGTTTCGGACGGTGAAAACGGCGTCAAATATTCTAACATTGACGAAGAATTATTTTTTAGAAATCTCGCGGCCGTATGGGATAGTTTTTCACGGCCAGAAATACGGTATAAGCGGTTTACATATTTAGTTTAGAAATATGGATAGTTTTTCACGGCCGGAAATATCCGAAGTTGACACGGAATTCACCGAATTAATCACTGCAAGCTAACTTCTTCTGGTGGACGAAGCTGCCGTGCCCGGAGAGTCAGAGAACCAGCCCTGGCGCCTGACAGCGACTGAAGTTAGAAGACTACACACTTACTGTGAAAACGTATGTTAAGCCCAGTTAAAAATAGGCCTTAAGCTAGCACATCGTATAGTTACTTCCTTAAGCTTCTTGTGACATTTATTGTATGCAGGTATTGCCATTGGGGAGGACTGTCTGCTCTTCTCTTTTACCAAGTCTTACCAGGTACGGTACCTACTACACCTACCTACTACCAACTACCTAACCTACTGATGGGTAAAATGGGTAAAATAAATGATGGGTAAAATAGTGGCAAGAGGCCCTGGCTTCGCCGGCTCATTGTGGCTTTGCAGTCGGTACTAGTAGCCGGCAAAGCCGGTGTTTTCAATGAGCGCGTACGTATTATGTTGAAAACCTGATTATGCCTTGGCTCGAGAATCCGAAGCGCAGTGGACGCAGCCATCTTGCGGAGGCGGAAGTATGCATAACAAATTTAAAACGTTCATTAGGAGTTTCTTTCACCCGTCATCGTTTGATGCACAATGTTATGCACCTCCAATGTATTAATAAAATAATTTAAGACCAACATCGGCCCGCACGGGCCTGGTCATCTTCAACAAAACGCGTCACCAAACACCGGACCCAATGAGAGTTGAGCATTTGCAAAAATATTTCTAAAATGAAATCACTCAATGGAGACCGCCATCGACCGGATGCGGAAGTTTGCATAAAACAATTGCGAAAAGGTTCAATAGGAGTTTGTTTCACCCGTCGTTCTTTGATTCACAATCTAATGAAACCTCTAATTAGTAATTAAAATACGTTAAGACCAACCTCGTTATCTTCAACGAAAATCGTCATCAAACACCAGAACCAATGAGATTCGAGCATTTGAAAAAATATTACGCGTTTCGGAGGGTGAAAACGGCGTCAAATATTCTAACATTGACGAAGAATTATTTTTTAGAAATCTCGCGGCCGTACGGGATAGTTTTTCACGGCCAGAAATACGGTATAAGCGGTTTACATATTTAGTTTAGAAATACGCATAGTTTTTCACGGCCGGAAATATCCGAAGTTGAGACGGAATTCACCGAATTAATCACTGCAAGCTAACGTCTTCTGGTGGAGGAAGCTGCCGTGCCCGGAGAGTCAGAGAACCAGCCCTGGCGCCTGACAGCGAATGAAGTTAGAAGACGACACACATACGGTACTGTGAAAACGTATGTTAAGCCCAGTTAAAATTTCTTAAAATAGGCCCTAAGCTAGCAGATCGTATAGTTACTTCCTTAAGCTTCTTCTGACATTTATTGTATGCAGGTATTGCCATTGGGGAGGACTCTCTGCTCTTCTCTTTTACCAAGTCTTACGAGGTACGGTACCTACTACACCTACCTACTACCAACTACCTACCTACCTACTACCAACTACCTAACCTACTAATGCCATGGTGATGGGTAAAATAGTGGCAAGAGGTATGCAGGTATTGGGGAGGACTGTCTGCTCTTCTCTTTTACCAAGTCTTACCAGGTACGGTACCTACTACACCTACCTACTACCAACTACCTAACCTACTGATGCCATAGTGATGGGTAAAATAGTGGCAAAAGGATTTGGCTTCGCCGGCTCATTGCGGCTTTCCATTCGGTACTAGCAGCCGGCAAAGCGGGTGTTGTGAATAAACGCGTAAGTATTATGTTGAAAACCAGATAATGCTGGATCCCTTGGCTTGAGAATTCCGAAGCTGTGACGCACCAAATCGCTCAATGGAGGCCGCCATCTTGCGGATGCGGAAGTATGCATAACAAATTGAAAAAAGTTCAATCGAAGTTTGTTTCACCTGTCTTTGTTTGATTCACAATCTTATGCACCTCTATTTTGTAATTAAAATACTTTAAGACCAACCTCGGCCCGCACGGGCCTGGTTATCTTCAACGAAAATCGTCACCAAACACCGGAACCAATGAGATGCGAGCATTTCAAAAAATATTTCAGAAACCAAATCACGCAATGGAGGCCGTCATCTTCCAGATGCGGAAGTATGCATAAAAAATCGCGAAAAAGTTCAATAGGAGTTTGTTTCACCCGTCTTTGTTTGATTCACAATTTTATGCACCTCTAATTTGTAATTAAAATACTTTAAGACCAACCTCGTTGTCTTCAACGAAAATCGTCACCAAACACCGGAACCAATGAGATTCGAGCATTTGAAAAAATATTTCTTTAAAGCTTATTACGCGTTTCGGAGGGTGAAAACGGCAAATACTGGTGGAGGGTGAAAACGGAAAACGGCAAAAGGAACTGGTGATTTCATTCAAAACAGACAACGTACATGCGAATCCCTAGACGATTGGGCAGATCATTTATTGTGGTACAAAGATGGGAGGTTTGCGAGGCACCCCTTCTTCAAATTTATTGTGCACAACATGATAAATCGTCGTCGCGTCATTGATAGGAGTAAGTTTCTCGTCAATCAAAAACTAGGCGATGACCATTACACTGTGTCTGACTTGAAAAGTCGCCTCGAGAAGGGAGACCATGCCATCGTCAAAAAAATACTACACTTTACTGGTGACATACGTGGCACTCCTCAGTACTGGGCCAGACGCGAAAATGAACTCCGAGCACTGCAAGACTTCCAGATATACAATGGCAAAGGTTTACCAACGTTCTTTGCTACCGGTACTTGTGTGGAATTCCACTGGAAACCTTTTCGTGTATTATTGGAAAAATATTTGCGAAGTATCGGATGTCTCGGCAGTATAGATCTTGATGACAAAAATGTCTTTTTTTTTGTTTTGTTTTTTGTTTTTTTGATACAAGATCGAGGCTCGTGAAAGAGCGAACATTAATCACACAGAAAGACAAACAGACACATAAAACAAATAACATCGGGAGCGGTAGACAAGATGGGGAGAGAGGGGGAAGGACACAAACACAACATTTGAGAGCAGGGACTGAGAGACATGGAGACATCGAGAGATCTGTGGGAGGGAGAGGGCTTTGGGGGGGGGGCATGTGAAGGGGGGGGGTGGGAGAGGTATAAACATATGGACACTGCCAGGATTTCCAGGAAAGAAGTTGGAATTTCAAACAAGGTGGATCTGGGGTGAATTAGTGGGGGTAGAAAAGATCAAGGTTATGGATGGGGGAAGATAAGAGATGGTGGTGAACAGCTGTTTTAAAGACCTGGAGGGAGGAGAGGGATTGAAGGGAGTGTGGGAGTTTGTTCCACAGGCGGGAGAAAAGAGGAATGAAAGAGTGAAGGTGAGCAGAGAGTCGAGATTTCGGCAGTTTAACCATCAGAGGGTTGCTGGCAGATCTTGTGCGACCTGTAGGAATATTTGGGGGACAGAGCACAGAGAGAGCTGGGGGAGCAAGGCCGGAGAGGAGTCGGTAGAAGACAGAAAGACCACCTACCTGCCTGCGGTGAGTGAGTGAAAGGCCCTCAGAGATAGCTTCATCGCGGGAGATTCCAATGATTTTGAAAGCTTTGGATTCAACAGCGTGAAGCCGAGCCAGGTGATGACAAATCCGCCATACCGGCTCAGGTCTATCATACCGGAGGAGGGAGTAACCAGGAAGAGATATTAAGGAATCAGAGACATCTTGAAGGAGGAAAGTCTCTGTTAAGCAGATCAAGTCTGGATTCTCAGAAGCAACCTGTATGGAGAGATCAGTCAGGTTTGAGCGAAGGCCCCGGATGTTTGAGGTCCATACCGTTAATGAAGAGAGAGGGGGAGCATCGGGTACATCGGGTACATCCCAGTCGGCCTGGTCCAGAGTAGATCAGAGATGTGAGGCAGGAGCACCAGCCCATAGGGGAGAACAGTATTCCATTGAGCTGCGGATGAAAGCCTTGTATGTGGTGAGGAGCTCAGGTGTGCCGAGGAAGGACTTCGCACAACGGAGGATGCCCAGTCGGCGACTGGCTTTGGAGGCCAGCTTGGAAATGTGGTTTTCCCAAGAAAGATCATGGCAGATAGTGAGACCCAAAAGCTTGAGCGACAGAACTTCTTGGAGAGGATTGTTGAGAAAGTAGATGGGAGGGTTGTCCAGTCGATCTTTTCGGAGAGACAAAGTAAGAGTGAGATTTGTCAGGATTGAAAGACATGTTCCACTTGTTTGACCAGTCTGTGATTTTGTCCAGGTCTTCAGAGAGTGAGGAGGCTGCAGACTGCCGATCTGAGGGAAGAGGAATGGAGCGGCAGAGAGTGGAGTCATCAGCAAAGAGATAGAGAGGATTTTCCAGAGAGTCGGAGAGATCATTGATAAAGACCAGAAAAAGCACAGGGCCCAGCACACTTCCTTGGGGAACTCCAGCCTGAACAGGAAGGGGAGATGAGAGAAATCCATTCAGGGCCACACGTTGACTACGACCAGAGAGGAAGTCCGCAAGCCATGCATGGAGATTTCCATGGATACCATAGGAGGAGAGTTTGGTGAGCAGAGCTGGGTGCCAGACCGTATCAAAGGCCCGTGATATGTCAAGGGAGACAGCTCTGATTTCCTGTTTGGCATTGAGGACCTCCATCCATTGTTGAGACAGCAGAAGCAGCATGTCCAGAGTAGAGTGACCTGGTCTGAAACCAAATTGATGATCAGAGATCAAGCCATTGGAGAAGAGGAAAGATTTCATATCCGAAGCAATGATGGATTCCATGACTTTGCTGATAATTGGGAGCAGGCTGATTGGTCTGTAGTTGCAAGGATCTGTTTTTGCACCTTTTTGTGTAAAGCAGTAATGTTAGCTGATTTCCAGGATGCTGGCAGATGACCTTGAGCAAAAGATAGGGTGAAAAGAACAGAGAGAGGGTGAGATAGAGCGGCAGAACAGGATTTTAGGACCCGTGGGCTGATGCCGTCTGGTCCAGTTGCAGAATCAGAGTCGAGGTTTGACAAAAACTCCTCCACCTTGTCAGGAGAGAAGGACACAGAGTCCAGGAGCAGTTGGGTTCGACTGGGAAAGGTGGGAACAGAGAGAGATGGGTTTGGGACTAAGGATTTTGAGGCGAACACAGAGTTGAGGCATTCGGCTTTGTCACGTGCGATGTCAACTGTGTGGCCATTTGAGGTAAGGGAGGGGATGGAGGGGGAACAAACACCAGAAACGGATTTGACCAGACGCCACCAGGATTTGGAGGCAGGAGACAGGTTTGAGAGTTCATTCTTGAGTGAGGAGAGATAGTGCTTCCTGGCACTCCTGAGGGTGGACACACACTTGTTCCGAGCTTGGTGGAAGGAACTGAGATTGCCTTCAGTTGGATTATCCTTCCAAGAGGCAAAGGCAAGTTGTTTCAGGGCAACTGCCTCACCACAAGATTCAGTGTACCATGGACGGGAGGAAGGGTAAGACAATTGAAGGCGAGATGGGATAAATCTGTGCATGAGAGAGATCAGTTTGCTTTGGAAGAATTCCCAGGAAGAATTGATGTCAGAGGCAGTGGAGATGGGAGACCAATCCAGACGATTGATGGCTGCTTGAAGACCATCCCAGTCGGCCTGAGTGAAATGCCAGACTCGTCGACGCTAAGGAGGCTCTCTGAGATTGGCCAGAGAGATGTCCACTTTGACAAGCACATGATCAGAAGAACCGATTGGAGCAGAAGAAGAGCAGCAGACATTAGCAGGGAAGTTTGTCATAACCAAGTCTAGAAGAGAAGATACTCCATTGGCTGAGATCCGGGTCGGGAAATTGACAGATTGTGTCAATCCCAGTGAGTCACAGAAGTCCTTTGCTGAGGTGCCATGACTGGTGAGAGAGGAACCCACACCCAACCAGGTGGCATGATGACAGTTGAAGTCACCACATATGAGGAAGAGAGAGTTGGGATGAGTGGATAGATGTTGGTCCATGTTGTCAGACAGTGAAATGTAGATGGAGTCATCACTGTTTGGGGGACGGTACAGAACACATATGAACAAAAGGTGGGAGCGGAGAGGAAGCCGTAACCAGAGGTACTCCTTTGGGTGAGGAGGAAAGAGGGCAGTGCAAGGAGATTGAGGAAGAGAGTTTTTGACAAAGATAGCCACCCCACCACCAGGCCGAGGCTCAGGTCTATCATACCGGAGGAGGGAGTAACCAGGAAGAGATATTAAGGAATCAGAGACATCTTGAAGGAGGAAAGTCTCTGTTAAGCAGATCAAGTCTGGATTCTCAGAAGCAACCTGTATGGAGAGATCAGTCAGGTTTGAGCGAAGGCCCCGGATGTTTGAGGTCCATACCGTTAATGAAGAGAGAGGGGTAGCATCGGGTACAGGACAGGGGAGGGGAGGAGTAGGGTAAGATGAAGGATGAGAGGGGGAGGTAGGGAGAGCAGTTGATAGTGTGTCAGGTGTTGCAGAAGAGTTCTAAGAAAGGGAAGGATGAGGAGGATGAAAGGTTTGATGGTGAAGGGATGAGGCACAGTGAGGGGTTGTTTGAGGGGGGGCAGAGGAAAGTAGAAGGTTTGGGGGGGAGGAGGTATGAGATAGAAGGGAGACGAAGTGGGGAGGAGGCAGCTTGGAGGAGGAGGGGGGAGGAGGAAGAATTGGAGAGGAATGGTATGGGGGGAGAATTGAATGGGAGGGATTGGGGGTGAGTTTTGAAGGGGAGGAGTGAGGGGGGAGTTTAGGAGGGGAGGGGCAAGGGGGGATTTGGAGGGGAGGGGCAAGGGGGGAGTTTAGGAGGGGAAGGGCAAGGGGGGAGATCAGGAGTGGAGGGGCAAGGGGGGAGTTTAAGAGTGGAGGGGCAAGGGGGTAGTTTAGGAGTGTAGGTGCAAGGGGGGGGATTTGGATGGGAGGGGCAAGAGGGGAGTTTAGAAAGTGGATGATAAATGAAAGATGAACATTGATAACAAATTGGGTTTGTTGTGATTTTCAAGTTAGCAATCCGATTCAGAACGATGGAGGAGGGATGGAATGAATGTGAATTTAGACCATGTAATGAGGGAGACGTATAAGATATTGAATTTCTTTTTTTTGAAGTGGAATGAGTTGGAGAGGAAATTGAGAAAACCCTTTTAAATAGGAAGAAAAACAGCGTGTTGTAATATACCACTGAATAAAACACAGAAGGGGAAAGGTTAAACATATTTAAATAATATTTAAACAGAACTGTGAACAATCTTATATGCACAAAAATACCAACGGGGGGAGAGCCGAGAGGGACCACCATGAGTCACGTGCACAGGGCAAACGGTGGATGGCAAGGAGATAATGGGGGCGGGGCGAACAGCACACCTGGACAGAAAATACAGGATGAGACAACAGTTCACGTGGAGAAAAGAAAATAAATGTTTTTTTTTTTTTTGTTTTTTTGGGGGGGGAGGTGGGGATTTAGAACGTTAGACAGAGTATTATTTCGGGGTAGAAGGGAAAAAACCAAGAGCCAAGCAAAACACGCTTAAGTTAACAAAACACCGACGGGGGTACAACTACAAGGCCACACACGAGGAGCAGAACATGATTAATTAATTACGAGTTACAGGAAATTCAAACCAAAACTAACTATAATCAAACAATATCGCATGGACGATAAAATAACGAGTTGAAATTTGACAATCTATCTGGAGAAATGGGGGAGAAACACATGGTCGAAGAACGAACGAACGAATAAGAATGAATAAACGAATGAGCACAGAGAAGGTAATGTCTTTTTTTGTTGTTTTTTTGAGTTGAGATTTACATAAGGAAGTAGGCTTTGGGGTGGAAAGACTGCGAAAACAGAGAACGAAAGTTATTGGATCACAAACGACAGACCGCTGAGAGAAAAACAAAGCCTCAAGGTTGTACAGTGTACACTGTACAAGGCCTCAAGACGACACAAATTAACACGATTTTCAATACAGGTATTTGCACCGAAAATCTTTGGCGGGACAATATACGTACATACACCATAAAATAAATACAGTTTTAACGAAAATACAAAATGGGAACAATTACTTAACTTCAATTTCGATGGAGAGTGTGTGGAGCTGCGAAAAAACGAACCCTCGCCAGCAAGACCGGCAAACGGAAGTCCACTGTTCAAGGTACTACAAGAGAATGCTCATTTAGTTGGCCATTACTTTGATTTAAGAACTAAGTCCTATTTTGAAAACGTTATGAAGCCAGTGTTTGGGGTTACAACTTATTGGTATAGACAAGAATTTGCCAAAAGTCGCGGTATGATTCATTGGCATGGCCTCTGTTGACGAGACGACATGGAACCTAGTGCGACACTCACAATAGTCTAGCCGGTGGATTCTACTTCGTAGAAGCTGCTATCCCTGTCGCTGAATGGGCCGATTTGAATTATGCCCTCACAGCGATCCATCCTGCTGGAAGTGACGAATTTGGTGCACCAAGGAAAGACCTCTGGCCCCCACCCGAAGGAACAGCTCCAGCACCGCTGGAAGAGAAAAATCTCCTGAAAAAACTTTTCTCTGAACAACGTCGTGACGCACAGAGTATAAAAGATGACCACATCAAAATCGTCAACAGGACACATTTACATCGATGCTCAGATTATTGCTTGGGGAAGCATTCTGCTCAATCGAACTTGCGAATATGTAGGATGGGTTTCGGTAATAACCGAGGGCCTGCCCTGCCTTCTCATGACGAACCACATGTCAGGACTGATAAGAATAATTGTCTTCGTCTGTCCATGCCTTGAAATCATCCAACCATGGTTCAACATTCCCGATATCATGCTCAAGCTTGGCGAGGGAACGGTGACATTTCTTTGATTCTCACATCTAGTGATCCCAAGAACCCGTCACTCAAATATATAGTCGCCGTTCAAAAATATGTAACCGGATACGCGTGTAAAGGAAATCCTTCAATTGGCGCCGCAGTTGACTTATTACAAGACGTCTTATCAGTAGCTGATACGGGAGATGAGATATCTGCCAAGACGCTGTGCACTAAGCTTCTAATGGATGCAGTACGACGCGATGTATCTTCGGTGGACATGTTTTGAGATATCCGGTTTTCCTTTGTATCGATCCAGTCACCTTTTCCAGAGCGTTTCTCTATCGGGCTGCCGTCAGCTAGAGAAAAACGGAAACGTAATTACAAAATCCACTGTGATTGACAAGTACCGAGATAGACCCAAAGAGGGTGAAAATTGTTCATTGTATGCTTTTTTGTGCAATCAAGGAAAGGTACCTTTCATATCCGGTACATATCATATCCGGTACATTCCATCAGTTTTTACCTACAGACGACTGTCCCGCTTCTATTAAAGCCGAGGTCCTGAAAGCACAGGCAGAGGCGTATGAGAAGTGCTGGGGATCAGACGGAGATGGAAATGATCACGCCGACATGATGATCCCAGAAGACGATCATCCGGAAGTTCATCTTGATGCTCTCGATGTTCCGGATTGGATCGATTTGGTGAAGCCTCATGCACACTTTGATGATGGAATAACCGACTTCGATTACGATGATGGTGGACCCAGATACGATTGGGGGGGCGCTGCCAAAAAATATTCTGACCTCGGTAAAAAATTTCTCAGTGGTCTAGTCAGCTGCTGTGAGGACGACACTCAGCTGAAATTACCCGATGTGGAACGTGGATCACTGAATGAGGATCAAAGACTGGCATTCAATATCGTGATGGATCGTCTGATGAAATACAAAGCTAGTCCTAGCAACTGTAAGCCGTTGCGATTGAACGTATCCGGCACAGCAGGTTCAGGCAAATCATATCTGATAAAGGTACTTGTAAAAGTTGTCTGAGAAATTTTTCAGGAAAATTCGGCTGCAAAGGTTATCTGCCCTACTGGAAATAGTGCCAACTTGATTGATGGCATGACAATGCATAGCTTTCTAAAAGTGCCGATCAAACACAGGATCAGAAGCGGAGATATGACTGCGCCAACTAGTACTACCCTGGAAATTATTCAGAATAATTGTACAGGTGTCAAGCTGTTGTGCGTAGATGAAAAGTCAATGATTGGCAAAACTACATTGGGTTGGATGGAATTCATGGCTAGCTAACTGACATAGACTAATGGAATTCTGATTGGTAGTGGGGCGGTATTCCAGCGGTTGTCTTTTTCGGAGACGAAGTTCAACTACCCCCTGTTTGCGATTCACCGGTGTACATGCCTCCTTCTAACAAAAACAAGAGTGACGTAGAAAGTCCTGCAAAGTTGTATGGAGTGATGGTTTGCAGTGAATTTAACGAGGTTGTTATCTTGGGGCAATCAATCAGACAAGCAGGAGACAAGTCACAACTGAAGTGCTTTATTGTCATTGAGAGAATACAAGACAACTCCACAGCAAGCAAGATGGTGGAGGACGTTCCAATGGGACGAACTAAAACGGAAATATGGGACGAAAAAATGTTATACATGGCTGATAATGCTGCATTCGTTTTTCCTACCCATGAGCTCGAATGGGTGCACAATAAGCGTCAACTGCAAAGCGCCAATCGTGATGTGCCTGTAGCGAAAATCACATCAAATAACACTGGACCACACGCCAGGGTGGCAGAGAGTGACAAGGCCCAAGGTTTACCTCGATTATTGCATCTTTGCAAAGGGGCCAAAGTTTGTCTTACTTCCAATTTGTCTGTTGAGCACGGTCTCTACAACGGAGCTACGGGTCATATTGAGGACATGATTTTCGAAAATGGTCGTTCACCAAAAGATGGATTACCAGACGTCGTCATCGTTAATATTCCGAAATATACGGGTCCTCCTTTTTTGGAGAATCATCCAAAGCTCGTGCCGATCGTGTCAATTGAGCGTCGTATTGATTGCAACTGTTGCAAACGTACGCAAATACCTCTGAGACTTGGATGGGCAGCAAGTTTTCATCACTGTCAAGGAATTACTGTGGGTGTTGGTGAACCTAACAGATATATCGTTATTCATCCGGGGAGAGCAAAATTCGAAAGTCTCAATCCAGGAGCACTATTTGTCGCATTATCTCGTGCAAAATATGCTGGTGACGATGACACCATTCCGGACTTCGCTTGGAATCCTAACTACTTGTTGAACGACGACCGTATGTGCATGGTTGTTAATACTGCAACAACGTGGGCTAGAGCTGATGAACTGAAACGTATCAAGTCACTCGCTTACTGCACAGCGAAAAAGTACGAGCACTTGAACAGCGTGTTTTTCGACTCGATTCTGCAAAACGCCATGTCACTCGGTCAAAGCCAAAACGAGGAACAATGTTTCGCCTCCATTCTTCATCGCCACACTGACCTATCAGATGTGGCATGAAGGACGACGTTTATGCTTAACCATGACATAAATGTACCCAAGTCTTGGGTACCCAAGCTAATTCGTGAGAAAGTGTCATGTGACTCCTGCTCATTCACCAGGTTACAATCTACACTGTTTCAATTACCTGTTTAAGTCTGCACTTTAACTGTACACTGCTAAATTTCTCGAAAGCGGATAAAGACCTTTGAGTGCTCGCACCAGCATATATGTGTTGTTGAGGATGTTCAAGAGAACTTACAAGTCACGATCAGCGTCAATCACCTTCTTTTCGCGATAAAAAGCAATGTTCTCACGAAACGTAATTGGAAAGTAAACCACTCTGGGCCATTTTCGAAATTTTTCTCTTCTTTAGTGGTAGACCTGAAAAGCCGAATTAGGCTTCAATCCCATGCTCCCATGCTCAGTAGGTTTGTCTGATTTCTGATGTTGTCCTGC
Organism: Myxine glutinosa; assembly: GCF_964187855.1. Taxonomy (NCBI): domain Eukaryota; kingdom Metazoa; phylum Chordata; class Myxini; order Myxiniformes; family Myxinidae; genus Myxine; species Myxine glutinosa. Next base: position 65,710,724 of record NC_136265.1, on the reverse strand, counting down.
ACCTACCGGTATAAGCGGTTTACATAAAGAAAGAAAGCTCGGTTTGATTAACGACAGTCACACATTGCCGTTGAAACGGCGCTATCGTCTTGTCTGTCGGCACTGATCTTACTGCAAGCTAACTTCTTCTGGTGGAGGAAGCCGCAGTGCCCAGAGAGAACCAGCCCTGACAGCGACTGAAGTTAGAAGACGACACACATACTGTGAAAACGTATGTTATGCCCAGTTAAAATTTCTTAAAATAGGCCCTAAGCTAGCACATCGTATAGTTACTTCCTTAAGCTTCTTGTGACATTTATTGTATGTAGGTATTGGGGAGGACTGTCTGCTCTTCTCTTTTACCAAGTCTTACCAGGTACGGTACCTAGTACACCTACCTACTACCAACTACCTAACCTGCCATAGTGATGGGTAAAATAGTGGCAAGAGGCTTTGGCTTCGCAGGCTCATTGCGGCTTTGCAGTCGGGTACTAGTCGCCGGCGAAGCCGGTGTTGTCAATGAACGCGTACGTATTATGTTGAAAAAACAGATTATGCTGGATCCCTTGGCTTGAGAATTTCGAAGCTTTGACGCACCAAATCGCTCAATCGAGGCCGCCATCTTGCGGATGCGGAAGTATGCATAACAAATTGAAAAAAGTTCAATAGGAGTTTGTTTCATCCGTCTTTGTTTGATTCACCATCTTATGCACCTCTAATTTGTAATTAAAATACTTTAAGACCAACCTCGTTATCTTCAACAAAAATCGTCACAGGGAAAGACCCCGGGGAAAGACCCCGGGTAGTGTAAAGTGTGTCAATGTCATTTAGAAGGTAGATAGGATGGAAATCTCCTTGCACCATCTACATCCACTCACCTGAGGTAACGACGGTGCTCCACACCATGCCATGGTTTGTTGTTGTTATGTTTCTGTGCAAATGTTTGGAATGTGAGACGCATCATGACGTGAGTGTGACATTGTGCTGATGTTCCATCTCTTCCTCCTTATGAGGATTGATGATGAATTGGTGATGGCAAATTTTAGTCAGAGGGATTGTGGTGATGAATTTGGTATATGGGAGATATGGGGAAGACGTGACGGTAGTGACAAATTTGTAAATGTGTAGGTTTTTGTAAATACGGGGAGGGGCAAGGGGGGATAGTGGAGGTCACATGTGGGGGGCGTACGGTAGGGACGAGCTTTCTCACTTCGCTCTCCGTGCGCACCTCGTTCTGCATTACCTTGTTTGATGTGTACCCTTGCGCCCTGACCCATTACTCACCTGTCTTCTGTTCCCCTGTCTCCCACCCGAGGACTGTGCTCTCTGGGCACTGAGAGGAGCGTGCGGGGAGGTCGCGTCCGTGAACCCGAACTCCCGCAACCAGCATGCTTGCATTGATGCACCACTTATGGACCGCCGTTCTGCGGCCAAGCACCACTTTATGGACCCCACGTTTTGGGGCCTGGCACCTCTGCTGGGGACCTGCCATGGTGGCCAGGTAATCTCACTTGTGGCCCAGGGTAAAGGTGGCACCTATGCCAGACAGGTGGACCACCCTTAGTTGGCCCTAAATAAAAAGTGGACGCGTTGGTGCCCTTTTATTTCCAAATAGGCCGCAAGTAGAGAAAACATCAGGAAGAACATCGGCCCAGCAGAGAAGAGGAAGACCACCACCAGTTGTTTTTTTTTGTGTGTTATTATGATGAACTGGTGACTGTTGCACCGAATGGTGCTTTTGGTGATTGGTGCTTTGGTGTTTATTGGTGCTGGTGCGTCGATGGGGCCTGGCACCTCTGCTGGGGACCGGCCATGGTGGCCAGGTAATCTCACTGTGCGTGCTGTTTCCTCCCCTCCCAACAGGAATTTATTTTTGTTTCCCTGAAAGAAAAATCACAGGTCCTGGGTTGCGTTTTGTAAATAGTCAAAATAATGTCATTGTAAATAATGCTCCCCCACCGTTCATGTTTAGTTTGAAGACAATTCCACAATTCGGTTAGCTGTGGGCATAAATCTATTAGATAGGGTGCAATGCAGCAGGGGGACATACTTATCTGTGTTTTAAAATTGTCGCACTCAGGGTCAGGTTAATTGTAGAGTGAGTTACACCTACGTGCCACACGAAGCTAAATTTTTATAGGCCCGGGACGTGCCTGAAGGAAGTAGGGTGCAGTGTAACAGATTTGAGAATCCTGTATAATTGTTGTAAATATCACCCTCTGTAAATGTGGTGAATCTGTGTAAGTACCCCCATAATGGTAAAGGTCAAATGTCGTCCCCATTAGTTAATTCATCGCATACACCTAGCCAATCTTAGAACCTCTAAATAGTTATTCCCTTATTATGTGTTCCAGTTTAAGACTCTGTTGCCCAGTAATTGACACTCCATTGCACCGAATCAAATAAGGATAGCTCCCCTTCAATAATGACATTTCCCAGCCGAACTCTCCCTCTCTGGGTAACGAAGCTTAACAAGCGTGGGGTGCGCGCCCCCTCAACTGGCCTGGCTTTGGGAGCGGCGTTCGCTGTTATGATGAATATGTGCTCCGTGCTCTGTTGGACAGGAAGGGTGGGGTCGTCGGGAAGAGGCAAGCCCAGGGCGCGCCACGAGGGGCAGGGCTGTTCAGCCCCATGCCCAAATAAGGATACAAGCCCGTGGCTCGCCACGAGGGGCGGGCTGTTCAGCCCCATGCCCAAATAAGGTAGCAAGACCGTGGCATTGCCATATAAGGCAACGAAACAGAGCACGGGGGAGGGTGGTACCCAAAGAGAGGGGGGCGTGTCACACCTGCGTTTGAGGTATGAGAGAAGTGTGCGACGATCGCGCAAGGAGAGAACGAGAGGACCGGAGCAGATGACCGAAAGAGCCCGAGGAGTGTCAAGGCAAGAACGAGCCCTGCCGCGTGGAACGACCAAGACACGTGTGCTGCCGCCGCCCTGATCGCTCCCAGCCCGGAAAGGACCTGCTTGCTGTGTGCCCTGCTCAACCTTCCATGCTTGTGGTTCTACCTTCCTCTCCCTCCAGCCAATCCACTCTGCAATTCCCCATTCGTGTACGTGAGTTTGTTTTGTGCGTCTTGTCCCTGGGGTTAAGAAAGACTGTATAGTATAAGCTAGTATTTGCACTGTGTCCTTCTGATTCTTCCACTTCCTTGTATATTACTTTGATTGCTTTTCTTCCTTGAGTTGTGTGTAAATAATAATAAATCCCTGTTCTTCCTACTTTGACTTCTTCTTCACATTCGGTCGCTTTAGAGGTTTCCAAATTGAGTATACGTGGCGCGATTCGGCCGACGCATATGAACCGGGTTTAGCCCCTTCGATAAACGGCTCACGCCGCAGTTCGCTTCGCTCGGCACAACCAATCTATTACGCTGCGGCCGTGAACGGGGAGGTGGTTCCTTGCGTACCGGGAGGCGCTGGTATTTAGGTCATAGGACGGTTGGGCCTAATACCCTACCCAGTGCTGACCGGGCGTGATGTCATACCCTCGGGACCACGTCGGTCAGTCAGAGACGAGGGGATTAATCCCCCCTCGATAATGGGGAAAGAGGCCAATGTTGGGTTCCGTAACAATATACATATATATATATATGTATACATATATATATATATATATATATGTATATATATATATATATGTATATATATATATGTCAAGAAACAACTCTTGGCTCTTAAAAGAAGTTCCACCAACAGCCTGAGAATGACGCAGCTTTATTAATACCAACTTATACAGATCCGGAGGAAGCGAACATCTACAGCACGACTTGCCCTCATGCCACGTTCAGCCCTTCCTGAAAAATGCATCGATTCACAGTTCACTTAAATAGGAACACGATTATCAGAAAATCTCCGAGAGAACAAAGGAACTGGCGAGAGTTCCTCCCACCGTTATCCCTAGCCCCCACCGTTATCCGCTCTGTCATTCGGGGGAGTGCAGCACGCACCTTATCATTCGGACCAGATGTAGTTTCAAAGCTCCGAGGTGACAGAAAATGTAACTCACAGAAGGAAGAGTGCATGCTTGGCCCAGATAAGACCATTATTCAAAGGTTTATGTATACAATCCGAGCATTCTACATGAAGCTACACATTCCAAGCGCCTTCCATCCGCGGCTCGAGGCGCCGTCTGCGAATCAAAGAGGGTTTTTACGACCGGACTTATCTAGGTGAAAGGGCACACGTATACAAAAAACCATTTGTCCAGCACGACCGAAGCGAGCATTTCTCATTTATACTAAAGTGGAGCGGAAAACCCTTTATTCACTTATGAAAATAGCATATAAGCAACATTTAAATCATAACATATTATTCGACCGATGTCTTATACAGAACTCTAAGCAATAACGAATCTACGACTTGACATTCCTTCCTCTTGTCTCGTCGAGACAAAGTATCTCAAGAGACAACGTGCCACATCGGGCTTTATTGAAAAATAATTGTGTAATGCGGGTATCTCCCAAGGGCATACCGTGCGCCCATAGCGCCTCGCCCGTGCATTTGGCGAACGTGTCGTGTGGTGCGTGCTTGGAGCCTGAGGGCTCAGAACATGAAAGTCCATTAACGTTTCGGATCCACAACGAAGGCGTCTGGTCCAGATGAGGTTCTGCTCCGCCAGGGGGCCAACAACCTCCCCTGCGGAACTTGCTCCCCCCACCCTTTGCAGACTCGGTCCTTGCAGATCTTCGAAGTTAATCAACGATCATGCCCATGAGGTCCCTCACGTGCTGCTGTTCTGGGGAATACATAATATTGTCAGTATCTTGTGTCTCAATTTCCTGGTCAGGGTACAGAGCATAAAAATCCGATTCACTTGAAGCATTTGAACTTAAAACATATGAAGCAAAGAGAGGAACTTCCTTTATGTCAAAGTCTCCCATGGGCGCCTGGTCGGCTTGCGGGTCTAGGATATCCACGTCGGGTCCCTCGACCGCCAGACCCAGCGTCGCAATCAGATCCATAGTTGGGTCGGAAGGGGGCGTGCAGCTGTCAGCTTGTAATACATAAGCAGCGTTAGTCAGTACACGCAAGGGGTTTATAGCACAAGTATCACAGTCATCACAGACACCGTTACAGGCAGCAGCCAGTTCCCACATGGGATCCACACAAGTATCACAGTCGTCACAAAATTCAATACAATTTTCTGGAGCGCTGGTCGCAACTGCCTTGTTGAAGGACCCGTTCAGGTCGACGGCCTCTGTGGTCAGAACCATAGTCGTTGTCGGCGGCTTCTTCAATTTCCATCCTGTAAAATACTTTCTCATACAGAGGAGGACTAGAGATTGCATTAGTGCCCCCCAAATTACTACCCCAAGTATCACAGCCAGTGCGGTCAATAACCACTTCACTATGGTGCCCGTCCATCCCCGGAACCAGTCAGTGAGCCAGCTAAATTTATAAGAATTTTCGCGCGCGATCCGATCGATCGTCAGGGCGTGGCTAGTTTCCCTTAGTCTCACTATTGCGGCTGACACTCCTTCAGATGGATCGGGTATGTAAGTGCAACATTTTCCCTCTATTATTCCGCATACCCCTCCTTTCTCTGCCAAGAGCATGTCCAAAGCCACCCGATTCTGCATCACCATTGTACGCATGTGAATCACCGTATCCAATAGTATGTCATGAGCCGTAGCGGTGTCGTTTGCCACCTTTTCTAGGGCCAAAGCCAATTTATCTATCCGGAAACTATCCATGACTGTGCCCGCTCCTGGGAAGAAGAAACCAAACACCTTTTCCCATAGGCTCCCGTGTAGTTTAGTGGTTCCATCTTCGTTCATGACTGACCTCTTATAACGCCTGTCCAAGGACTTTGGGTCTAGCTCATCCAGTATCTCAACGTCAGGAAGGACTGAACCCAGATAACATGTGCCCCCCCAATTATTTGGTAAATAGGGGTAAGCCTTGTCGCCGCATATAAACATTGTCCCATGGGGTGGGACCAGGTGGGTGGATAAGCACCGGAGTCCCTTTACCACCCCATTAATCCTACTAACCCCCCTAGAGAATGTTATAGCCGTTATGTTGTGGTTGTGTTTATCTTGCAGTACTATTCGTAATGTAATCCCTGAGCTCCCTTGTCCCAGCTTCCCGGGGAGAGTGTAGGCGCATTCTGATTCTCCCATACGCAAGTGGCCGGAACCCTGGAGGCAGACCCTCCCTTTCTGTGGTTTGACCCAGACGGGGGCAGGCCTCTCGGCCACATGGGCAATCATTGACGGGCGATAATTAAATTGTCGATTGCAACTCTTGCCGTTGTCAACCCCTTCTCTTTCCAGCGTGGTGACTAAACATGGGGAATCGATAGGTTGTGAGCAGAGGTCATTGAGGGACAGAGGTAGCACTATCATGTGTATTCCTGTGGTGCCTGCTTGGGGAAAGTGCATGCACGACCAGCAGTGTGTCCTATTTTGAATTGTTGCCACCTCCCTGGCCACTTTCCAATATGTGTTTTCCCCCCTCTTTGGGGCCTTATCCTGGGGGTGTGGCGTGAGTATGTATTCGATGCATGGTGTGTGTTTAGTTTCGCCACTGGCCGCTCCTGGGGTCCAGACGCTGCACCGGACCTGCATAGTCATGCCTTTCTCTAGGCGCGTGCGTGTTTGTAGCTTAAAATCAGGGGTTCCCCATTTGTATCCTGGTTGGGCCAAGGTCTCAATGCTAGCTTGCCCGTTTTCCCGGAACTCTCGTTGCTTTTGTAGTACAATGCCAGCGCGTCCAGGCCCTGCCGACAGTGCTAGCCATTTTATGCTTACCCAATTTGTGTGCAGGGCTTTCTGTTCGAAACATGGTAGTGATACTCTTTGTCCCCATGTTACGGTGAGGTGTCGGGTTTCGTTTTCGCATCTATTGAAATCGGAGCTTCCCCTAGCTGCTGTCGCTATCAATAGTATTGTACCTATGATTAGGCCCATCCTTACTGTGGTTGCTGTGGTGTAGTGTCTGGTGCTTGTATGGCCAACTTACAGTGCGTGGCGTGGATCCACGAGGTCTTGCCCTCGCAAAAGACTGCCGTTGGTGTGGTCAGCAACACCTGGACTGGTCCCTTCCACCTTGGTTCCAAGGCGTTCTTGCAGGTGATGTGCTCCACGAACACCTGGTCTTTTTCCTCTGGTGGAACACCTGGTCCACAAGTCTCCTGGGAACACCTGGTCTCCAGGTCTCCAATTCATAGATTCAATTCATTCAATTCATAGTTTCATAGAACACCTTTTCTCCAATTTCCTAATCCACTTTTTCCAAGTGGATCCAATTTTATCCAATATTCAATTTTTAAATTCAATCCCATTTAATCCAGTCCAATTCAAATTAAATTCAATCCTTCTCTCAGCATCCCATTACCTGTTTCCAACATCAATAAAAATAAAATTATAAAAATAATAAAAATCAATCATCTCAAATCTCAAATCAAATCAAAAATCGATCAAAATCATAAAAATAAACGAAAATTACTTCAGCTAGAGTTTCAACTAGAATTAACACAAACAAACCACCATTAACCTCCATTAACACAAACAAACCACCATTAACCTCCATTAACACAAACAAACCACCATTAACCTCCATGAACCTCCCCCTATTATTTATTTATTTTCACGAATAAACAAATAATAGAAATAACCTGGTCTAATTCCAATTCCAATTATGGTCCGTTCTGGTGTCTGGTCACACACAATGTTTTCCTCACCCACTGTGATTCGCTCAAAATAGATTCTCACTGTTATGTCTGAAATTCGTCTCATGAAAACCCACTCAAGAGTCCGGTGTAACAGACAGACAAACACATAGACACGCCGAAGACCCCAGGGTACCCATCAAACTAGCTAGTCCGCAGATTCATAACACAGCGAAACATGTAACTTTACTAAAATAATCACTTACTCATAACTAATACTCATAATAACTCATAATTACTTATGTAATTACTCATGCCAATACTTACTCAAAATAATGTAATATCCCAATCTTCACCCCCTATGCAAATCGAAGCACCCCGGACAATCCACAACCAATATCAACCACTGTAGCCGCCTTCCCGACTCCAGGCAGCCACCCGCAGCCACATACATCTCCACCCACGTCACACAAGACAACAGCCAACGAGTGTGTCCACCACACAGAAACCTTTGGCAATGCAACAACCGAACTCCCAGACAACCAACAACAAAACCCAATCCATCTCCATGGCTCATCAAGCAGTTCCAACTTAATCCAGCTTCACATACCGATTTCCCCAAAAAACTCGTGAAACTTCACCCCCATTCTGGAAAAACCCTGGACTAAACCCTGACACCCTAAATAACTTCAGACCCATCTCCAACCTACCCTTTCTGTCAAAAGTTTTGGAACGTGCTGTGGCCACTCAACTCAAACATCACCACTCTGCCAAACCTGTATGAAACATCCCAATCCGGATTCTGCTCCAGCCACAGTACTGAAACTGCTCTCCTCAAAGTCACCAACGACCTTTTCTCTCCTCTGACGCCGGCAACCTCATAATTCTCATCCTCCTCACCTCAGCGCCGCCTTTGACATCATCAATCACACCATCCTCCTCACCCTGCTTAGACCAGCTTGTGCCTATTAAACCCAAATCAGTTCACTCCCAAGCCCACAAGGACCACCTACAGCACTGCAAAGATGCCCTCTACTCCGCCTACTACTCTCAAATTATCCACTCTGGCTCCGGAATCCCAAAAGCACTCTTCTCTACAATAAACAAACTAAATAAACAAATAAATAAACAAACTTTACAACGTGAACAAACTCCTCAGCGCCCTGGATACCACCATCTGTCATTCAGAGTAGACAACAGCATCTCCTTCTTTTCATTCATCCAAAGCAAAATTGACAGCATCTACAACAGCTTAATCACCACAATTCGCTCTATCCTGACAAACTGCATCACTGAAATAAAATTCTGGCTTCAAATCAACTTCCTCGAACTTAACTATGATAAATCTAAATGAATCTTCGTTTGCCCAAAACCACTCACCAAATCCACCCATAACTTTGCCCCCAACATCGATGGTATCCCAGTATCCACCTTCCCTCACATCCGGAATCTTGGCATCCTCATTGACCAAACCCTCTCCTTTGACAAATACACTAAACAGGTCATAAAGACAGCCTTCTTTCACCTTAAAAAACACATCGCCCGTCTCCATCCATCCCTCTCCTCCATGGCTGCAGAAACCCTCATCCATGCTTTCATCACCTCCTTCCATCTCCACCGCCTCTTACACTTAAACAGATCACAATTACTCACTCATACACTGTTGCATCATCGAAGCTGACTACTCCCGTCTGAGACCTGCGCGTCCCAGTCGCCTCTTATACTATTGCGCTCCCCCGTATAATCCACCCATCTGTTACGTCCCCTACTACAGGTAACTCTTCCTCAGCGAGCTTACACTGCCATATTTCCATTACCTATAGCTTATTTATGCTATATTTCACACCTTATGTATCTAAATTTACTTCCAAATTTGATCTCGTTTGGTCCAGTCAAAAGTAGACTTTTATCAACGCATTCACCATGCCGGGTGACATCATGACATCCCAGTAGGTTGTTCTTCAATCCCAACCATCATGTGATTGTCGACATCTCCATTTATTTCGTTCCTCATGGGGTTGGTGTTTTATGGCCTTTACCTCCTACCCAATCACACTGCACATCATTCCCCGTCCTTGATGGATAATTTTACATCCAGATGGGCACAGCATCCCATTTTTGCATCCAAAACCTCCCCAAAACCCCTGAAACAAGCCCCTGGACTCCTTGCAGGCTGGACCAAAACCCCTGGATGAGGTTGCATCCCAGTACTGACTCTGCTGCCTCCTTGCAAACCACTTCAACTCCATGAATTTTACATGTTTCGTGAACAGAACAAAACACTCTGTAATCATCAGATTGAAACTGCCCCAAACCCGTCCATATAAACTCCATTGTTGTCCTGTCCATCTCCCCGTGTTACATCTTTTGTGACCATTTGAGAAGCCCAGAGTTCGATTTTCAGTTCTGGCAACCTCAGCGACTGAATTTCTCTCTGTGGGTTTGATCCATTCCCATGGGTACCTGGGCCCAACTCGGCCCAAGGTACACAGTACCTGCCTCCATGGAACAATGACGCCTGAGCACTCAATTAGCCCTCCCAGTACCAAAGACTTACAATCAGACCGACAGACAGACAAATAACAGAGGCATGTCGCCAGCCCCAGCACAGGACATCACCTCTCCAGGCAGGCACAATATAATCCACAGTATCGAAATGCCAACTTCTATCCGGAGCCTCGCAAAGCCAAAATCGGGCATGTTCACTGCATTTCAACCTCCAACCACACGGGGTGTTCCACCCTGCTCCATGCTCCATCATGCAACCCGATCTGTACTTGGTGCGCCCGGCGCCCCCTATAATCAGCGAGTTATAATAACCACAATATACCTACTTGATGTACCAATGATGTACCAATATACCAATATACAGCACCCACCTCTTGATACCACAACTTAATCCATGTTACTTGCATCTCTTCATCCTCCCAAATATCCTCCATTTAACATGACTATCCCCATTGCTCGATCACACACGTCACTGTGCTCGGCCCGGTTAAATTAAACTCAAGCGTACTGTACCTGACGCTTCCGGTCGGCACCGGAAGTCTGTTTATTTATTGAGTCCCCTGAATCGGGACATTTGAGACGTCAATGACAACCACAACAACAAACAGAACTCGATATTCTCTGTTCACTAATTACGTACATGATTTCAGTTTTACCCCACAATATAATGTCCCGATATTCTCCGTTCACTAATTACGTACATGATTTCAGTTTTAATCAACAGTATAATGTCCCGATATTCTCCAGATTTAAGTCCTATATCCTGCCGTTAAAGCAACACCCAGTAGACTGACAGCCTGTCGTTCTTCCAAGGTTAGTGAATTATCTCCGACCTCTTTCCCTTACAAATCTCGAACAAAGGTCAAATGAACTTTAAAAGGTCAAACTTCAAACGGAGAAAGGTGGTACAAACGTCGAATTGGGGTAACCAGCGTTTTCATTCCACAACTAATACAAGTCCGGCGACATTCCCGTCCTTGCAAGAACTCCACATCCGGACAGACAAATGACCATTATTGAAGCTCCGCATCGCCTAATGCCAGCTTCTACGAATCCAACAACCGTCACAATCCGCCCAGGAACGTCCGTGGGAGACGTGCTTTACAATGCAACACCCTTACCACCTGGACACAACTGCAGTCCCAGTGCGCACCCAGAGTGCCCAATCCGCGATCCACAATTTTCTCAGGGCACACACCTCCTCCTTAAAATCCATGCCTCATTCTGAAATATAATCCTGAAATATCCTGAAATATCCTGAAAATCCTGAAAAAAATATATATATCCTGAAATATAACTCCACAGACAGACAAACACAACCACAACCTCCTCGCGCCCACACCTTGGCACAAGCCACACCACATACCGACAGTTGAAACCTCGACCGTCCTCCTTCCTCGGATAAGCGTTATGTTGAAAACGTGACATTTCTGCTCGAATTATTGAATTTCCATTACTCTCCCTGCAGCGCCCGTGAGGCAGCTTGTCTCACATTATCTGCCCCCAGACCCATATGCACTTTAATAACTTAACCTTATCAGCATCGCTCGCCAGCAAACCCTTTGTCCGGCGCATCGATCAACACAAATGCATCGATGCATCTTCCAACCGCCACTCCGCACCTTGATCTTGCAACAATATATATATTTCATCTGCTCACTGCTCTAGACAACCTAATCTACCTCAATCAGAGATCTCTCTGAATCTCATCATTCGCACTGTACCTTACTTACTGTATGAACATGACTTCCTGTTGGCACCGGAAATTAATTACTCTGTCTTGAAATCCTTCATTTGACTACGACAATCACCTCCTTTATATACTTCGCGTACCATCACCGTTTGTTTAGCATTCCCCTTATATAAATCCATCTTAAATAACGTATTCCTCCTGTGACATTGCATGGCATGTATGTCGCAGGCGCCCACTATTCTGACATGGCTCATGACTCATGTCTGATTCTGACATGAATGTGCTGGGCAAATGGCTCACAGCACTCTACCTGAAACACACGAACGTCTGACATGAACGTCTGACATGAACGTCCGACATCCAGCAAAGTCGAAATGACCCACAATGCATTTGGGCACACATCCTCCGAGCAACCTCATAGCAGTATTCTCCCCCTGTGCGGGACACATCCCCTCTGAGAGTGGGCGAGTTATCGCCGGCACTCTGGGCAAATCCCATGCTCCGAACCCAATTCAACAAACTCAAAACCCCTGCTCTTCTTTCCCATCCTGACAACAACAACTGCAACGACAACTGCCCAAAACCGAGAGCCCCCCATACAGCGCCCACGTGACTCGCGGCTCGCTCGGCTCCTGCCCGAACGCACAATAACTCTACCCAAACTTCCACGGAGCCGCACGGCGGAGCCTCGGATAGACGTTAAAATTCACAATACACACGACAAAAATCCGATTTAAATTCAGAGATCGCCGATCGGCCTGGCACAACCATCTCAACGCGGCGACGCCATGCCGCCCCCCGTCCTGGCGCGCACCCTCGTGCCTCCACACGAATCCCAACACCAGACTGCACGCCGCCCTATTCGCGTTCACGGCGGGGTTTACCTCACGTCGGGAGCTGTCATAACAGTGAGCTGTCAGAACATTGAGCTGTCAGAACTCATCCCTAGCTCGTAAACATCGCAAAAAAACAGGATCTCTGACGCTTGACCTCTCTGACCCAAAATGCACTACATGACATCATCATCCTAAAGGTGAGCTGCCTCAGGGATATAGGCCTACCCCACACATACAATACACAATATCTGCCATTGAATGAACTCTTCAATTCAAGTAAAACACACATATTGATTCGAATTCTGAATTTAGTTCAACAAATTCCAAATTTCTTGCCCGACTGCCACTCGACAGACAAAAGCAGCCCATCTTGTAACCATCTCCAAGAAACCGCTTCATATCAACAGTAGGTCGACAAGGGCACTCCGAGTGCTCTCCTGACCCGATTTATATCAATTCGCTTCCCAAACACTCCCAAACAGATGAAAATCCGGACTCAGTTCAGGACCTCACCTGGTCCCTCGGATAGACGCTAAAATGGACATTCCCGGCCTGAATTTTCCGCACGTCAAGCAGACCACTTACAAAGCTTCACACCAAAACCCTCTGCTTTGCATACGTCATACAGACAAATACATTGGCCAGATACACACGTCAATTAATATCCCAATATACATTCATTCCTCATTCATATACCAGTGAGTCTCCCAGACTTGGCGCGAAAATCAGATCGACTCAAATCATGCCTTTCTCCAGCCACTCCCATGTACAATCTTTGCTCATTCATGTTACGTCTCTCATTCAAGGAAAAGGATTTTTTTCTTGGGACGGGTTGGACGGGGTGGGTTGAGGTGAAAAAGAGAAGGCAGGGCGGGGGGTGTTGGGGTGTTGCCTAGAGCCCCGGGACTGAGCTCAGGTCTTGGGGGGGGGGGGGGTGGGGGGTCTTGGTCTGGCATCTGGTCCAGTGGCATCAACCGCTGATTTACTTGCTTAACTGCTTACTTAATTGTCCTCTGTCCTTGTAGCTTCAATAACCATAGCTGCAATGCTTAAAATTTCAATATTTCAAAAACCACTCCTGTCCTTCTTACCTGTGGTTACCTGGCCCCTTTCTCTTTTTCACCTGGTCCTGGCCTGTTTCTATCTGGACCTCTGTTGCTTGCTTCCTTCTTGTCAAGCCTACCTACTACCTGCGCGTTATCCTTTTACTGGCCATGTTCCTATGGCCCTCTAAGTTAGCCACAGCCCTTCGTTCCCTGGCATGCAATGGCATACCCCATCTTGTCTCTGGGCTGTTCCTTCCTGGAAAGATCTTGGCCACCTGGCTTCAACCTATATGGCTGTCCGACCTCACTTTCCCCTCCTGGTGCTAACTGTAACGTTAAGCTTACTGTTAAATCCTTACCCTCTTACCGTTATCTTTACTGATATCCTGCGCAAATCCTATCCTTTGCTTTTACTTCTGGTGATTTTAACAAAGACACGTCATTCTGAGGCCTGAAAATTAGCCTCTACTTACAATTTCTGTTCGGAGTGCAGGCAATACAGGTGACAGGGGGGACGAACTGTGCCTGTTTGAGGAGGGGGGTACGAATTTGGATTGCCCTCTGATAAAAAAACAATGCTCACCTTAAACAAATCAGCGTACCGGCGTCCCGGCCTCAGGCAGCCCCCCTCGGATCGTTCAGGATTCGCCTCGACTGTCACTGTCGTTTGCTGCACCCCACTCCTGGTACCAAATTGTCAAGAAACAACTCTTGGCTCTTAAAAGAAGTTCCACCAACAGCCTGAGAATGACGCAGCTTTATTAATACCAACTTATACAGATCCGGAGGAAGCGAACATCTACAGCACGACTTGCCCTCATGCCACGTTCAGCCCTTCCTGAAAAATGCATCGATTCACAGTTCACTTAAATAGGAACACGATTATCAGAAAATCTCCGAGAGAACAAAGGAACTGGCGAGAGTTCCTCCCACCGTTATCCCTAGCCCCCACCGTTATCCGCTCTGTCATTCGGGGGAGTGCAGCACACACCTTATCATTCGGACCAGATGTAGTTTCAAAGCTCCGAGGTGACAGAAAATGTAACTCACAGAAGGAAGAGTGCATGCTTGGCCCAGATAAGACCATTATTCAAAGGTTTATGTATACAATCCGAGCATTCTACATGAAGCTACACATTCCAAGCGCCTTCCATCCGCGGCTCGAGGCGCCGTCTGCGAATCAAAGAGGGTTTTTATGACCGGACTTATCTAGGTGAAAGGGCACACGTATACAAAAAACCATTTGTCCAGCACGACCGAAGCGAGCATTTCTCATTTATACTAAAGTGGAGCGGAAAACCCTTTATTCACTTATGAAAATAGCATATAAGCAACATTTAAATCATAACATATTATTCGACCGATGTCTTATACAGAACTCTAAGCAATAACGAATCTACGACTTGACATATATATATATATATATATATATATATATATATATATATATATATATATATATATATATATATATATATATATATATATATGTATATATATGTATATATATATATATATATGTATGTATATATATATATATATATATATATATATATATATATATATATATATATATATATATATATAAATGTATATATATATATATATATATGTATATATATATATATATTGTTACGGATCGCGGATTAGATGTTATTTACCGAGCGGTGGTATTGCCGCGACCTAACAGTTCCCCCGATTCTTCCCCAACTCACCCGATTCCACCCGACGTTGACCAAATCGCGCTATGCTAAATCAATGATTGGAAAGGACACAACGACTGGGATAGATGAAACGATGCAAGGGGTACAGTTCTCAAGACCTCCGGAGGAGGATATAATTAGTGGTGGAGAAAAGGGGTAGATTACAAGGTAGAGTGAGGTAAAAGACACAGAAGAGATGGGCACTTAAATACACTCTTATTTTATCCCAGACAGACCACAGACAAACGGGACAAGGCTGACTTACACAGGGATTGATGGCAGGGAAGGACAGGTAGCTCGATAGCACAAGGTGCACCTTGGCTCGGGGACAGGATCAAGCACGGTCCAAAAGATGCAGGGAGGCCTCACAGCGCTCGGAGGTGGCGTCTTTCTTTCTCCAAGCTCAGCGCGCATCTGACGTCACCTCCCTCTTCCTGCGCATGCTCAGCGGGGAGTTACACGCCCTCGGCTGGTTGGCTCCGCCCCAGATGGGACCGGTCCGCCGCTCCCATTGGGTGCGGGGGTTACCGGGCTCCGCCCTTGACGAGGAGCTGACAGTGAGCCCCTATTTGGTAACCCCGTCGAGCACATGTTCGATGGCGGCTCGTTGGAAAGGCCTGGTGCCCTCCCAACACCCCCTACCAACCAAGCCAGAGTGAGGACGCGCACTCCCCGCGCTCGCCGCTGCTGTTGTTGTTGGTGTTGTTGTTGCTGAACCGTGAGGAAGAGCTGCGGGGAGGTATTGGGAGGTCCTAAACTTCCTAACGGTGCCATACAATCACATTCTGGTGCAACGAAGAGTCAGAATTAATGGAAACGAGTCCTTAACTGACATAGACTAAGAATAACTAGCAAGATGTCCTATAGTTGTCTTACATGAGATGCGGTGAACCTGGGTGCGACATTTAATGGGGGAAATAGGGGGAGGTCGGGTCTACAGAGTGTTGTTTACAGAAAATGGAACTAGGGAATGGGGGATTGGGGATAGTTGGGAAGTATTGAGGAAATAGGGGAATATTTACAAGCGGATATGGATGGATGCAAATCCCATATCCGCAACATTGCACCCTTCTCTACCTCGGGGCGTCCCGACCCGATAAATTTTTACCTACTTTAGTGTGGCACTCAGATGTAGTTCCCTCTACTATTAACTCAACCCTGAGTGCGACAGTTTTACAGATGTTCACAAATGAGTAAATATGTCCCCCTGTGACGTTGCACCCTTCTCCTAACAGAAACACACCCACAGGATAACCGAATCGCGGAAAGCATCCTCAAACTAAACATACAGCCGGTAGGGAGCCTTATTTATACAACACTGATATTTACACTACGATCCAGGACCTGTTCTTTGAGGAACACATGCAGATGTTATGCATAGGGAGAGCACGCATGCCAGCATCGATACACCAACCCACGAGTGCCCTGTGGCCCTACGGCCTTTAATAATGTGCAGAGCACCCCGTCCAAGCACCAAAAGCACCACCCCATTATGCACAGTCAGCACCATCCGGTGCACCAATAAAGTGTTCAATAACAATGCACAATTAAGTGTCCATGGTCACCGGTGGTGTCGCAGCCGGCCGATGTTCTGCGCTGGTCTTGCCTTCTTGGAGTGCACTTGGCCTTCTGGCTTCTTTAGAAATAAAGAAAGGCGCCAACCGCGTCCATTTCTTAATTGTGGCCGTCAGGGGGCCAACTAAAAGTGGTTCACCTGTATGGCATAGGTGCCACGTTGACCCAGAGGTCCATCCACGGGTGGTGCTTGACCGCAAAAGAACTGCGGTCCATTGTGGGCGGCCACAAAAATTGCGGTCCATATGGTGTATTGATCCAGGCAGCAAGCAGCGGAAGTACAGGCCCACAACTGCAGAGCCAGCACCTCTCTCTCCTCTCTCTCTGCCCCAAAGCCAGATCCTCGGAGGTGGGAGACAAAAGAAGACAAGTGAGTAAGGTGGTAAGGGCACAAAAGTGCACGCAATTCAAGGTAATGCACACTGGGGGCACATGGGAACCAGGTGAGACAGGTACGTTCCTACCGTACGCCCCCCCCCCCACCAGGTAACCTACAATGCCCCTCCCTTACCCCTTACTGTATCCACAAAACACAACACTACCCATAAACATCTACTTTACACATCAACAAACGTCCCTACTGTCTTCCCCGTTCCTCCCATAAACCAAATTCGTCTTCTCTCCCTCCTAACCAATCAAATTTGCCATTTCCAACTCTCATCAAAATCTGCCATCTCCAACTCAACATCAAAATCTGCCATCACCAATTCATCATCAGTCCCTCCTAAGGAGGGAGAGATGGAATCACCCCAATGTCTTATCCACGTCGTGATGCGTCTCACAAATCCACACAGCAATTCTCCTTTCCTGCAACACAGAACAAAGGAACACAGGTGTGGAGTCATCATCACCACCTCACGTAAGTGGCTGCATATGGTGCGACAGGTTCATCAATCCTAACTATTTCCTAAATGACTTTAACAACTTTACATTACCCGGGGTCTTTCCCTGCCAATCCATTGGCCAACTTACACTATGGCTTCTAAAAACCAATTCCCATTGACCAAACTGTGGTGCTTCTCAATTCGGGGTCTCACTCCCCCGATTCAACACTCGGTGCCCCCGCACAATTTCGGTGGCTGGGTCGTGTGACGCTCCCAGCTGGTCCGCCCACCTGCGCACCTCCACCACTGTTGTTGCCTACCGAGCTCACCTGCTCCTCACCCTAACCTAACTAACTGGGGAAGGCCCTCTCGCACTCTCACCCCCTCAGTGCCCTCTCTGGCACGGGCTGCCCGATCCACACCCGGGATCCTCAGGCACCCACTGACACTAACGGCTCCCAGAGCCCACCTGCGGCCTCACCTGGCCGACATCTAACAGTGGCGGAGTGCCCAACCATTCACACTCATACTAACAGGCCACACGACCAGCCAATTTCACCACACCAATGCACCCATCCACAATACCATTCTGCAACCGCACCACAAATGCCAATATCCAACCACAATTTACCTATACCTTCTAACTATTCTTTAAACTACCCTCCCCGGGTACTCGTGAAAAGGGGTCCACTCTTCCCCCATCCACACCTTCGCACCATGCACACCACTCCATACCACTTACTCCAACTCTCTCCACACCACTCATTCTCTGCTCCATATATTCCACACACCTGTACTTGCACACCTGTGCTCTCATACTTGGTGCCGCCTGCACCCTTCTCTCCCCCAAGCGCATTCGCGCTGATCCACAACACTCACAACTCATACACTGCTCCACACACCTGTCCAGTTCTCACACCTGTGCAATCACACCTGTTTAATCGCACCTGTTCAATCTCAAACACACGGCATCATCTCATCTAACTACTCCCCTCTGAAACTTGCGCTTCCCAGTCGCCCCTTTAAACTATTGCGCTCCCTCGTCATTATCATCCACTAAGCTACTACGTCCCCACTACAGGTATCAGTCACTATCTAAACCTTAACGTTACATAATGTCATCTTCGCTAGATCCCTACACACAATATCCTAACCCACCCGGGCTAGTTTTCACTGCCATACACCCCATAATCTATAGCGCATTTGCCCCCCCTCATGGGAAGGGTGGCAGGGATGCCACCCTTACCCACCGGGCCCATCGCTCATCAATCCCCCAGTCCTCTGGCACTAATAAGCCCCCCTTATTCAGAGGTACTGGGTCCCGCCTCGGCATCTAAAGCCGAGGCAATCCACGGGGGCGCCTGCTCGCCGGTGTAAGGCCTTATCCGGTCGGCGTGGACGATCCGAGGGAGGGCTCGTGGCCCCATTTTGATTTTTACTATCACGTCACAAACTTGCGACAGGACGACCCCCGGGCCTTGCCAGGGAGAGGTGAGTTTCGGGCACCTACCCTTCCTCCTCCGGGGATTAAAGAACCAAATCTTCATCCCCGGAGTGTACTGACTCCCCTGGCTCCGGTGGTCGTACCTGCGCTTCATCTTTTCCCCCGCCAGATGGAGTTGGCGGCGGGCGAAGGCATGGACTAGCTCCATGCCTTCCTCTAGGTGACGTGCGTACCCCTCCCTCGGCGGGTTAACCACTGTGTCTGGCACGGGACCGCATAGCAAGTCGGCGGGAGCCCGTAACTCCCGCCCATACATAAGCAACGCTGGACTGCATGCGGTGGCCCCGTGCTGGCTGGTTCGGTAGGCCATGAGCAAATAAGGGAGATGTTCGTCCCAGTCATCCTGACGGGTGGCGGTGAACAGTGCCAGTTGTTGGATTAAAGTTCGGTTGAATCTTTCCACCATCCCGTCAGATTGAGGTCTTAAAGGCGTTGTTCTTGTTTTCCGAATTGACAGGAGACTGCACACATCTTTTAGCAATTTGCTCTCAAAATTTCGTCCCTGGTCGGTGTGCAACTCCTGTGGAATCCCACGCCGGCACACAAATCCTTCCACGAAGGCCTGCGCTACCACCCCTGCTTCTTGGTTGGGGAGGGCGTAGGCCTCCGGCCACTTGGTGAAGTAGTCCATCACAACGAGGATGTACTTATTACCTAGGCGGGTGCGGGGTAGTGGGCCTAGGATATCCATGGCCACCCGCTCTAGGGGGGCCCCCACCTGGTGTAATTGAAGGGGGGCCCTCATCCTCCATGCTGGTCCCTTTTTGGCAGTACAGGCGTCGCATCTCCGACACCAGTCCTGTATGTCGCGCCCCATATTCACCCAATAAAACCTCCGGCGTACCTGCGATGTCGTCTTTGTCCTGCCCAAATGGCCGCCGGGGCGGGTACCATGCACCTGTTGCAATATATCGGTCTTAAATTTATTTGGGACTACCACCAGCCAGGAAGTTTTATCAGAGGGAACCTCCACCCACTTGCGATACAAGATGTTATCCTTCAATTCCAGGGTTTTCCAATGAGCCCAATATGCCTTGGTCTGTGCCCCGAGGGGGGTGACCTCTTCCCCATTAGGTCTTTGCCCCAATCTCACCCATTCGTGCACCGGCCCCAGTACGGGGTCCTCCCGCTGGGCCGCGCTCCAAGCCAAAGTTCCGAATTCCTCATCTGCGGTTAGTGGCAAAATTGGCCCTCTCACCCGGGTTGCCCGGACGACGAGAATCGGGGCTGAATCGCCCAATTGCTCCCTCTCCTCGTGTCTCGCACAAAATTTACAGTTTTCCCCCAGACAAGGACGCCGAGAGAGTGCGTCCGCATTACCATGGGCCTTCCCGGCCCTATGGGCCACATCAAAATCGTACTGCTGCAACTTTTCCAACCACCTTGCAATTTGGCCCTCCGGTTCCTTGAACCGCAGGAGCCATTGCAGGGAGGAATGGTCAGTTCGAACCAAAAGTTTCCGCCCGTACAGGTACAGGTGGAAATGGTTCATGGCAGCCAGCATAGCCAATAACTCTTTGCGAGTGACACAATAATTTCGCTCGGGCCTACTTAAGGCCCGACTATAGTAACCAATCACTCTCTCCACGCCCTCCTGTGTCTGAGACAAAACTGCGCCCAATCCTTCCTGGCTCGCATCCGTGTCCAGGGTAAATGCCCCGTTGCTGGTGGGGTAAGCTAGAAGGGGTGCGGATGTTAGACACCCCTTCAATTTTTGGAAGGCCTCGTGGCACTCCCGTGTCCAATTAAATCGCGTCCCCTTCTCCGTAAGCCGGTGGAGGGGACGGGCCAACTCCGCAAATTTCGCCACAAAGCGCCGGTAGTAGGAGCAGAGTCCCAAAAATCCCCGCACCTCCTTGATGGTACGTGGTGCGGGCCACTCCTCTACCGCTTTAATTTTGTCTGGGTCCGTTTTTACCCCCTCGCGGCCGATCACGTGACCTAGATAGGCCACCTCTCTTGCAAACAAAGTGCACTTACTCGGGTTCAGCTTCCACCCTGCCTGTCTGAGGCACCCGAACACCTGGTCCAAATTAGCTACTGCCTGGGGGAACGTTTTGGCATGTACTAGGACGTCATCCAGGTACACCAGGCATGATTGCCATGGCATGCCGCCTAGTACATGTTCCATCAATCTTTCAAAGGTGGCGGGGGCGTTACACAAACCAAACGGCATCACAGTAAACTGATACAGTCCCTTACCTGTGGAAAATGCCGTTTTCTCCTTCCCTGCCCTATCCATCTCCACCTGCCAATACCCACTCTTGAGGTCCAAAGTTGAGAACCAATTTGAGCCCGCAACGGCATCGAGGGTGTCATCAATCCTTGGCAGGGGATATGAGTCCTTGAGTGTCACGTTGTTTAGCTGGCGATAGTCCATGCAGAACCGCGTGGTCCCATCCTTCTTTTTGACCAGCACAACAGGTGACATCCAAGGACTTCCCGAGGGCTCGATCACGCCTGCGTCGAGCATTTTTTCAACCTGCTCGTCAGCTTCCGCCCTCTTGCTCCAAGGGAGCCGTCGGGCGGCCTGACGAATAGGCCGGGCCTCACCGGTGTGGATCTGATGTTTCACCAGGCCCGTACATCCAATATCCTCGGTGGACAGGGAGAAGAGGTCCAAATGGGACCCAACCAGTTTGTGTAAGGCCTCCCTCTGGGTACCTCCCAACTCTACGCTACTACGATTTACCATCTCGCAAATGGGATCGGGCCAATTCCTACTTCTTATTGAAGGCTCCCCCCGGGGCCGGCTCGGC
Organism: Myxine glutinosa; assembly: GCF_964187855.1. NCBI lineage: Eukaryota > Metazoa > Chordata > Myxini > Myxiniformes > Myxinidae > Myxine > Myxine glutinosa. The sequence continues at coordinate 65,688,682 of NC_136265.1, read as the reverse complement.
TGGACGTTCTCGCCCCTCACTGTCGCGACTTCCTCAACTGGGGTGCAGCCAGCTACCCTCGTGCCCCTCACTATAGTGCGTGGTTCTGTACTTATATTTATTACTCGGACGGCCACTACCGGTCCGTCCGTTTTTACAAGGGTGCGGCCCACGATTAAACCCGGTATGGACTGCGCTGCCACCGGTTCTACCAGGCCGCAGGACTCCTGCCATGTTGGGCGAGCTGCCCACCGGGCCGGCACTATCGCCTCGGCCCTTGGGGGAATGGTCACGGCCTCGGAAGCCTCCAGCTCCGCTCTCTCGGCCGTGCTCACTCCCCCTAACGGCAGCTCTTCTACTCCCACCTGCAGGATCCCCCGGCACAAGTCGATTTTACAACCGCTGCCAGTCAACAAATCCAACCCTATTAAACATGGGTCGCACACCTCCGCCACCCAAACATCTATCTCCCTCCTTACCGACCCTAACTTGAGGGTCACAGAACCACGCCCTATGATCGGGGCCGTTACCCCGGTAGCAAGTTGCAAACTATAATTTTGCAGGCGCTGGATCTTATCCCAGCCACCTGCGCTCGAATCAAGGACCACAGGGCTGATGATCGTGGCGCTAGCTCCTGTGTCCACTACGTCGTCTACCCCCACGCCGGCAATTTTGCATCTGATTGTCAGGCTACCGGTTCCAATTTGGCCACAATAAATGACCTGTCGCGTCAATGAGGGCTCTCCTCCATCCTCTTCTGCCGAACACTGCCCTACGTGCCCGACACCTTCTAGTTTCCCGGGGTCTGGCGGGGGGGTGTCTGGGGTCGGCTAACCCGCTCCCCCCTGGGCGGAGTTGAGGACCTCAACCGCCGGGGATCATCCCGGCGCGTGGCTCGACAGTGCCGCGCCAGGTGACCCAGACGGTTGCAAGTATAGCACCTCACCTGATAAGGTGCTTGTCTCCGGAATTCCAAATTTCCCCCCCTGAAGGTCCGAATTGGATTACCCGCTCGTGGTCCACCGCGGGCCACCTCCGGGGCCGCCTGCCATGGTCCAGGTCCCGCCAGGCGCTGGTCCACCAGCCTCCTGACCATGCCCGCCAGGTCAGGACTCACGTCGGGGGCAGGCCCCCTAAGGGGTCCGCCCTCCATCGGGGGTCCCACCTGGTGGACCGCCATTGCGTGACGCTCGCTCCCCCGGGCCAGGGGCCTCACTGCTTCCCAACGGGCTGCAGCGTCAGCCGCCTGGCTCAGAGTCTGCGGGCGCCACATGGCGAGCTGTTGCCGGAGCTCAATATCCGGGAGGGCCTGGATAAAATGGTCCAGCGCCAGGCTTTCCCGGGAATCCGCTGCCATGTTAGCATGTGCGATCCCCACTGCGCGGCAAATGTCGTGGGCAAGTTCCCCGATGGCTTCCTGGGGCTTGCGTTTTCGCAGCGCGAGCTGAGCTTTAACAAGCTCGCTCTGCTGTTCAATGCCGAATCGATTAATTAGGGCGTCGCGGAGGGCTGGCAGGGTGAGAGCACCCGGTGGTAATGCCGTCAGCACCTCCGCCGCCACGCCGCGCAATGTGGCCACCAGGTGTACTCCACCTTCGTCCTCACCCCAACCGTTGCCCTTACACACACAGTCAAACTGCGCCAGGTACGCGCGTAGATCACTCTTGCCGTCATACGGCGCGAGTGGGACCTTGTGGGACCACCTCGTATGCGAGTCGTTGCCCGCCTGCCGGACCCCGTGCGTCGCCCCTTGCGGGGTCAGCACGGGGCCGAACCGGCCGGGCCCCCACAGTACATTACCCCCAAGGGGCTCCCGTGCCTCCCCTGTCCCTCTAAAAACTACCCCTGTTGGTGTCGATGCATGGGTCACACTTCCGCAACCCGCTACCCATTCCATACCACCACAACCTTGCTCACTCACACCTCGCACCTCTCCCATCACCGGACCCTCTCGCTCGCACCCTCGTTCCATACCCTCCGGACCAGCCATACACCTCACTCTTGGCCTCTCACGAACATCCGGGTCCATCTCGACCCCCAAGCTTATTAAATCACCTGGCGCATCATACGCACGACCATATTGGTCACCACTTACACCGGGTCCTCTTTCTCTTCGCTTCTCCTCCATCACCTGCGAATCCCTCATCCGGTTAATGAGCACATCATCACGATCCGAACACAGACTTTGGACCAATTCTTTTACTTCCTCCTTTATCTCTTTCTTATCCTCTCTCCGTCGCTTCTTAATTTCGCTCACCCCTTCTTCCACTTCTTCTAATTTCTGCTTCACCTCCTTCATCTCCTCGTGCGCCCCCTTAAGTTCTCCCTCTAACTCCACCTTATTTTTTTCTATGTGCTCCCGCACCTCCCGCTCTTTAACCTCCATCACCTCTACCACCTTGTTCATTTTCCTCGTCAGGTCCTCATGTACCGTCTGACACTCTTTTTTAATTACCCCTACGTCCTTTTTCATCTCCTTCTGTATCGATTTTAAACCCTCTATTACCGCTGTGTTCTTCTTTACCTGGGCCCCCAACTCCTTTTGTCCCACTGTCAGCTGTTCTACTCCCAGCGTCAACTCCTCTATACCCCCTTGCAATTTTACAGTCCCCTTTCTCACCTCCTTCTCCATGCGCTCCTTACAGTGCCTCACCTCCTCGCGCACTCCTCCGACCTCCTCACTCACACCTCTTCTGATCTCTTCTCCCATCACTTGCATCTCCTGCCCAGATGCCACCCTCATCTGCTCCATTTCCTCCCTGTGAGCATCCAATTTAGTTTCTACCCCCATTCTGACCCCCTCTATCTGCTGCCCCATTTTTTAAACTTCCCTTTCCACTTGGTCCCTCATGTCCCTCAATTTGCCTTCCATACTGTTTTCTAACCCCATTAACCCATTTTTCACCCCCTCTAACCCATTGTCTAATCCCTCAAATTTCTTGTCTAATCCCTTAAGATTATTGTCTAACCCCTCAAATTTAGCTTCTAGCCGTTCCCCCATTTCTCCCATTTTGCCCCCCATTCTGCCCCCCAACCGCTCACTATCAGCCCTCATTTGCTCACTATCAGCCCTCATTTGCTCACTCTGAGCATCCATCCGATTCCCCAATTGCTGACTATTAGCCCTCATCTCGTCCTTCTGCAGGTTGAGGGACGCCTGCATTTGTACCATAAATTGCTCCATGAGGGCCTGCATTTGGGCCATCCCTCCCACTTGTGCAGCGGGTGCGGCCGCCGTAGCCATGTGCGAGGCGCCATTTTGCGCGCCCGCAACCTCGTGCGCGAGGACGCCATTTTGCGAACCTGCCGCCCTCACTGCTTCGCTCTCCTCATGTCCCTCAATTTGGTCCTGGATCGACCCTGCCTCACTCTCCTCTACCAGAACCCAGCCGTCTTGATCTGCCATAGCGCGACTTTCAAAATTCGGGTTTTTTTGTAAAACAAAACAATTTCCAACTGCTTGTAATTTTGAGCGCGTTAAGCGCGCTTCGAGCCTCGTATCTCACTCCTCGACACCAATTGTTACGGATCGCGGATTAGATGTTATTTACCGAGCGGTGGTATTGCCGCGACCTAACAGTTCCCCCGATTCTTCCCCAACTCACCCGATTCCACCCGACGTTGACCAAATCGCGCTATGCTAAATCAATGATTGGAAAGGACACAACGACTGGGATAGATGAAACGACGCAAGGGGTACAGTTCTCAAGACCTCCGGAGGAGGATATAATTAGTGGTGGAGAAAAGGGGTAGATTACAAGGTAGAGTGAGGTAAAAGACACAGAAGAGATGGGCACTTAAATACACTCTTATTTTATCCCAGACAGACCACAGACAAACGGGACAAGGCTGACTTACACAGGGATTGATGGCAGGGAAGGACAGGTAGCTCGATAGCACAAGGTGCACCTTGGCTCGGGGACAGGATCAAGCACGGTCCAAAAGATGCAGGGAGGCCTCACAGCGCTCGGAGGTGGCGTCTTTCTTTCTCCAAGCTCAGCGCGCATCTGACGTCACCTCCCTCTTCCTGCGCATGCTCAGCGGGGAGTTACACGCCCTCGGCTGGTTGGCTCCGCCCCAGATGGGACCGGTCCGCTGCTCCCATTGGGTGCGGGGGTTACCGGGCTCCGCCCTTGACGAGGAGCTGACAGGGAGCCCCTATTTGGTAACCCCGTCGAGCACATGTTCGATGGCGGCTCGTTGGAAAGGCCTGGTGCCCTCCCAACACCCCCTACCAACCAAGCCGGAGTGAGGACGCGCACTCCCCGCGCTCGCCGCTGCTGCTGTTGTTGGTGTTGTTGTTGCTGAACCGTGAGGAAGAGCTGCGGGGAGGTATTGGGAGGTCCTAAACTTCCTAACGGTGCCATACAATCACATTCTGGTGCAACGAAGCGTCAGAATTAATGGAAACGAGTTCTTAACTGACATAGACTAAGAATAACTAGCAAGATGTCCTATAGTTGTCTTACATGAGATGCGGTGAACCTGGGTGCGACATTTAATGGGGGAAATAGGGGGAGGTCGGGTCTACAGAGTGTTGTTTACAGAAAATGGGACTAGGGAATGGGGGATTGGGGATAGTTGGGAAGTATTGAGGAAATAGGGGAATATTTACAAGCGGATATGGATGGATGCAAATCCCATATCCGCAACAATATATATATATATATATATATATATATATATATATATATATATACAGTATATATATATATATTGTTGCGGATCTCACCGTCGGCCCCTTTTCCCCTTACCAAGGGGGGATTAATCCCCTTGTCTGCGACTGACCGATGTGAGTCCTGAAGCTGTCCAGCTCCCTCCAGAGAGGCAGGTGAGCAACCTCGTTCGAGACCGCGGACAAGATGTTATTTGCCGAGCGAATTAGCAGCCGCGGCTCAAACCATTAACAAAAACTAGACCCGATTCTTATTCGTTGGCCAAATCGTGCCACAGGTATTCAATGATGGAAAAGACAAGGACGAACGGATGTGAAGAAAAGAAGGCAGAGTAAGGAAGAACAGGGATTTATTACCAATATTTACAAGACCAAAGAAACCAAGGAGAAGGAAAAATACAAAAATAATGACAGAAGCAGCAGACACAGTGCAATACTAGCTTACCTATACAGTCTTACTTATTCCCTGGGACAACACGGACAAACAGACGAGTCAGACTTACACGGGGATGATGACCGGAATGGCAGGAGGTGGATGGCTGGACGGATGAGGAGGTGGGACCACAGGGCTGGAAGGTTCAGCTGGACGCAGGAGAACGGCTGGGCCAGGAGTGAGCAGCCGCCGACTCTCCACACTTCCGTTCGCACGGCGGCGTTGCTTCACGGCCACGGATCGAACCGCCGTTAAAGCTCAACTCCACCCAGCTGCGGTGGATTCAGCTGCGGTGGATTCCTTACTCATCTGCTGTGGGGGCTTCCTCGGTTATCTGCTCCAACTGGACTCACAGCTCCTCCTTAACTTGGACTGGACTCAACTGGGCTCCGGTAGACTGCGGGTGGGAGGCTCCGGGCGACGGGTTATATAACCACGCCCTACCAAGCCATGGCCACACCTTACCAAGCCGTGCCCACCGAGTCCTGGTTGGGCGCAAGGGCTTTCCTGGCTCCACCCTCTGAAGACGAGGTGCGGGCCACGCCCGTAATGTAGCTCCTCCCCCTTCTTCTCCGAGGCTTGACCACGTGCGTAATGGAGTTTGGGGTGAAGAAAACCACCCAATGCACTGACACTTCGGAGAGAGGATTGGGGAAAACTTAAAAAGGGAACTATCTAATGTCATTTGGTGCAATGCAGAGTCAACTAGTGGGAAACAGAGCCTTAAGCTAATACACATAATAAGGAAATAACTATTTAGAAGGGTATATGATTTTCTACGTGCATGCGATGGATTAAGTAAGGGGACGACCTTTGACCTTTACACAACGGAGGTATTTACAAGACTCATGACACTATTTACAATTGACAGAGGGTGATATTTACAACAATTATAGGATTCTCAAATCCGCAACACTGCACCCTCATCCTCCAGGCGGGTCCCAGGCCTATAAAACTTAACTTAGTGTGGCATGTAGGTGTAATTCCCTCTACAATTAACCTGACCCTGAGTGTGACAGTTTTAAAACACAAATAAGTATGTCCCTCTGCTGCATTGCACCCTGCCTAACAGAATCACGCCCACAGGATAACCGAATTGCGGAATGGTTCTCAAACTAAACATGTACGGTGGGGAGCATTATTTACAAGTGACGCTGATTGTATTTACACTGCAACCCCGGACCTGTGATTTTTCTTTTGGGGGGGGGGGGGGAAGACAGCCTGTGCTGCATCGACACACCAGCACCAATAAAGAGCACCATAAAGCACCAGTCAGTGCAGTCACCATAGTTATAAATAAAAACAAAACCCTGTTGGTGGTCTTCCTCTTCGGCTCCCTCTACTGGCCGTTGTTCTTCCTGATGTTGTTATTCTTCTTCTTCTTGTTTTTGCGGCCTGTTTGGTGGAAATAAAAAAAATGCACAAAACGTGTCCGTTTTTTATTTATGGCCCACAGGGGCCGACTATGAGTGGTTCACCTGTGGGCTTGGTGCCATCTCACCGGGGGGGGGGGGGGGCCTCCGAGGCCCAATCACTGCAACCAAGGGTTAAATTTCTTGGGAACGCGATGTTGCGTCTCGCACCTCAATCGACTATAAAATTTGGACACCCTGGTACTACGATTACCTCCCGCTTGACAAGAGAAAGACAATCATGAAAATTTTTTAATTCCGAAAGCCGAGCGCAATTTGCACCCAGCGGGTGTCAAACTCACAACCTTCGGACACCGAGTGTACACGTGGTTTGAATCCCATTCTCCTGACACCAGTTGTTGCGTGACTACCCTTGGTGAACACCGCAGGGTAACACGGATGACCAAACGAGCTTAATGCGTTCAGTTAAATGGCGGAGTTAATACATTCATTCAGAACAACAGAAACTTCAGAACATTTATAAGGCTTCTCTTCTGTGTGTGTTCTTTGATGCGTTTGTAAATCTGATGAAACGAGCAAAATCCTTGCTGCACACAGGACATTTATAAGGCTTCTCTCCTGTGTGTGTTCTTTGATGTGTTTGTAAATCTGATGAATGAGCAAAACCCATGCTGCACACAGGACATTTATAAGGCTTCTCTCCTGTGTGAGTTCTTTGATGTGTTTGTAAATGTGATGAACGAGCAAAATCCTTGCTGCACACAGGACATTTGTAAGGCTTCTCTCCTGTGCGAGTTCTTTGATGTGTTTGTAAATGTGATGAATGAGCAAAATCCTTGCTGCACACAGGACATTTATGAGGCTGGTCTCCTGTGTGTATTCTTTGATGTGTTTGTAAATGTGATGAACGAGCAAAATCCTTGCTGCACACAGGACATTTTTAAGGCTTTTCTCCTGTGTGTAACTTTCGATGTGTTTGTAAATTTGATGAACGAGTGAAATCCTTGCTGCACACAGGACATTTATAAGGCTTCTCTCCTGTGTGAGTTCTTTGATGTCTTTGTAAATCTGATGAATGAGCAAAATCCTTGCTGCACACAGGACATTTATAAGGCTTCTCTCCTGTGTGTGTTCTTTGATGTGTTTGTAAATGTGATGAACGAGCAAAATCCTTGTTGCACACAGGACATTTATAAGGCTTTTCTCCTGTGTGTGTTCTTTGATGTGTTTGTAAATGTGATGAACGAGTGAAATCCTTGCTACACACAGGACATTTATGAGGTTTCTCTCCTGTGTGTTTTACTTGATGACATTTCAATGTTGATAACCAAGCCAATTCCTTGCTGCACACATTGCACTTGTATGGCGTCGCCCGTCTGTGTGTTGCTTGACATCTCTTTGAAGCCTTTAATGAGATAAATGTTTTCTTGCAAACACAACACTTGTACAGCTTCTCGTTCCTTTCAATTTTCTTGAATGTCGAACTACAATTGTTCTTAGTCAATACACTGCTATTGTTGTTGACTTCCTGATAAGAAGTCTGTGTCATGTTCTGATTGAATGAAACTTCACTGTCAAACAATTGCGAACTTGACTTGGAATAAAAAACCAATTTCAATTGATTCTCTGCAAAGACAATTCAAAAAACCATCAATAAATCACAATTGCTGTGAAACATCATCATTTTAAAAAGCAGAATGAATAGTACTCCATTACCATTGAAAACTGGCCCTTTGTCTATTCTTATCTGCCATGAGGCGGAACCGAAAGTAAAGGATCAATGTTTAAGGTCCCGTGACAAGAATGCTTTGAGATTTAGAGGTGGTTTCTATGTAAATGAAGAGTGCTGAACAAAATGGGTGGCAGTTATCCTTTCAGGAATGCTGACTTTTCTGGCTCCGTGCCATAAACCAATAAAGCTGTCGCCAGAATATAAATTGGCCCTACCGTACCAGACGTGGTTCATGTGTTTTTTCATACATTTTATAATTAATGGATGTCAGGGAATACATTTTTACCAGAAAATAATATTTATATTTAAAGTAAATGTCCAAATCCCAAGAAGGCTGGCAAAATCCAAGATTGCCACTAAAATCTCTCCCACTCTCCTTTCCTCCTCTGTGGTGGCCCTGAATTTGTGAAGGTGGGGGTACACCATCCTATATTTGGGGGATCTATGGGTCGCTATTACGAGATCATCAGCTGTCTCCATGCTTGTTCAACACACAGAACTGAACTGTCTGGGGTATGCAACAACAACAACATGCTGGCTGATGTACGGCTTTGTTGATAGTGACAGCAACAATATTTTAAAAAACCCAACAACAAGCCATTGAATCAGAAATTTACCGCCGTGGATGTACCCTCTTTTACACCACCTCATTTAACACGTCAAACTAGTTATTCATGCCCGTAGTTTGTGTCCTTCATGATGTCCTTTAAAAAAGTACATTTCTTGTTTGGAAGGATTTTAAATTTTGTTTGATTGGCAGACGAACAGACAGGCTGAAGTAATTCCTATATAGCAAGTGTGAATGCACGCTCAAGACGAGACTCCATCAAATTTAGAGCCAACACTCCCAAGCTGCACGTTCATATTCCGATTAGTGTTGAACGATATTCAAAATATGAAATTAAAAGGAAAGTATGTCGTTCCTCAAACACAGACTGACAGTGACATTTGTCAGACAGATTGAGTGAACCAATTGTGTCACCCCACTTTCCGCTACGCACGCAAGACAAAAGGAAACGTCCCAATAAGCCGAGGATGTCTTCATTGAATGATCTTATGACAGGGGTCATGCTTTATTTTATTTTTTAAGCGTGACCCCTGTCACACGTTCATATTCCGATTAGTGTTGAACGATATTCAAAATATGAAATTAAAAGGAAAGTATGTCGTTCCTCAAACACAGACTGACAGTGACATTTGTCAGACAGATTGAGTGAACCAATTGTGTCACCCCACTTTCTGCTACGCACGCAAGACAAAAGGAAACATCCCAATAAGCCGAGGATGTCTTCATTGAATGATCTTATGACAGGGGTCATGCTTAATTTTATTTTTTTTGAGGTCTGCCGGGCCACACCTGAAAATTTGACCCATCGGTACCATCTCTGGTGGCAAAGCCTCACTGTTTTTTTCATAGTTTAGGGCCTAGAGATGATGAATTGAGGTGATAGCAGTGTGAAATTGGCAGCTTTCTGGTAGTTATCACCTCTCAAACATCACCCTGCCACTATAATTTGAAGCCCAAAATTTGGGGGTAGGGGAAACTAAAATGACTGTAGTTTCGCTCTGGGTGGGTCAATCTTAACAATATACCACTCATAATGTCCGTCTATGTACCCTCTATGTTAATCAAGAAGATATATGCAAAATATTTCATTATGTAGGTCACCAGAGGTCAAAAGGTCACCAATTTTAGGGGTTGCCCAAAATTGACCATCGGGCAAGTCATGTTGCTAGAATAAAGTAACAAATCACTCAATGTTGATTTAAACACTTGGAATGCATATTTTAGAGGTCTTCAGATGATTCTAAGGGGGACATTATTGAGTTGCTTTTGCAAAATTTTATTTCAGAGCAATTCATTTTGAACCATTTCTTGTAAATACCTAAAATCCAGGGTTTCGGGGGTAGGGGAAACCATAATGACTGTAGTTTTTGAGTGGATTGACCAAAATTGAAAATCTAATAGTCAAATTGTATGTCTATGTGCGCTCTATCATAATGACACTAGATGATGCAAAATTATTTAAATGTGTAGGTCATCAGAGGACAAAAGGTCACAAATTTTCGATGCTGCCAAAATCGTCTTTAGCACAACTTATTCTACTAAAACAAAGTAGTAAAAATGAACAAAAAGTAATATCAACTTCCAGAAATTCTATTTTTGATGTCTTTGGGTAATGTTGAGGGCTTGGAAAGTAACCTGAGTATTTTGAGTTCTCAATCTTCATCATCATCATCATCATCATCATCATCATCGCAATCTGATTCAATATCAACTGTCATCTCCAGTTCATCCTCCTCATTTCGCTGGTTTTCGCAAGTTTGTAATTTACACATCGGCGTACATTTCAACCCATTGTCTATGCAGCCACACTCTCCCTTTTTGCAAAGTCGTTTGCACTGGCAGGCCATCATTTCCAACACAGCTTCAGTTTTCCTATTTTGTTAGTTTTCCTTGTTATAGAGCCACAAAGGTGACTGACAAAACTGAAGCACCAAGTTGAGTTTGTCTTGGAGCCTACGCCATTGTGGTGAACATCGAGGAAAAAGCGGACATCAAGAGAAATACGAACGTGGTCCGTTGCCACACGAACTGCCGGCACCTCACACGATGCTGGAGTCTCTTCCCTGAAGGTGGACACCGAAAGGATAAATGAGGTATGCTGCCATGTGGATCGCATACGAACCGAACCCTTACGTGGGATATCTGGCAGACTCCAGAGGGGAGGGGCCCTCATTGAAGAGGGGAAGGGGTCGATGTTGAGAAGGAGAGGGATTTTGAGTCAAGTCAAAAAAATGAATGTACGGGAAGCACTGCCCACACCGGGTGTGATAGATCGAGACGGGGCTTTGTGAATAGACATGACTCCGATGAACCGCGGGAAACTCCGGATGCCAGAGGCGAGGGTGTGGAGGTGGATGGGAGGGATTGTGAGAGGAAGGGGAAGGATGAGCGTGAATGCTCACGAAAAGCTGCTAATAATCTTACTATAATTCACCAAATGTCCGTCCGTCTGTTCCCAGGTACAGCAAAAATGGCTGAACCGATCGCAACAATATTTTTGGTGGGTAATCCTGGGACCCCCTGGAGTATAATAGGCTTTATTGGTTTTCCAATTTTCCAGTTTTTCCAAACACGATGGAATAATATTTCACGATGGCTTTTCACGACAAACACGATGGTTTTTATTGAAATTCTATAACTACTGTTTAGATTTTGATGAGAATTTAGATCCTGCCGCAATGCGGAAGTGGACAGATGATGGCAAATGCACGGGTTTGATAATATCCAAATACAACCATCATTTAACCAATAGGCCTGGTGTTGGCTTAGCGGTTAGGGTGCCGGCTTGGGATCCCAGGATCCTGGGTTTGAATCCCGGTCGATCACTGAATTAACGCCAGGGGGGTTGACTCAGCCTGTCATCCTTCCCAGGTCGGCAAATTGAGTACCAGCTTGCTGGGATGAATGATCACGGTGTGTACCCCGGCTTAGAATAGGTACACCGTATCCCTGCGCATCGTAAGAGGCGACCAAGGGCTGGCGCCAGGAAGGGCATCTGGCCATAAAAACATTGCCTCAAACAGGGAACCATGATTGTCATGAAACATTGCCTCAAACAGGGAACCATGATTGTCATGGGGCCCGCAAGGCTAACCCCCGCTCTAGCAGGGAAAATGGCCTTAAAACGATCATTCATTCATATATTCATTTAAAACAGTATTTTGTTGAAGTATCAATTGATGATTGGAATCACCATTGACGGGGTATGGAAAAACGTACCCGTTTGTTTGCGAACGGGTACGTTTTTCATGGAAGTACTTCACGAACTTGTTGTCCATGTCTGACGTGTGACTCAAGGTGCGACAGGAATGTGGAATTTATTGGTTTCACCCTTTAGCATTCACCATTTCTGCATTGTCTGTTTGCTTCTGGCCTCCCACCCGTGCGGAGTGGAGGGGACGGAGGGGTGAATGCATGCGAGCCATTGCTGACACTGGATTTTTTTCGGGTGACACCGTCATAATTTCGGTCTTCGAGGCCGGCCGATAGGCACAGTGTGACCGGAAGGGACGAGGTTCTCCTGACCACGTGGCCCTTGACTTGGTTTGTCCGCACAATGCGGGCGCTTCCAGGATGACCTTTAGCCGGGGAGCGTTTGGGCGCCCCAGTGTGATACTGCCGCCCATGCGCATAACAACTTGTGAGTGCACGTGGGTCCTGGCGGTCCCACTGGCCTAGCGCTACCATGTTTAGACAGCGAACTCCGTCCCCGGGCACCACGTCTGACTCTCTTATTCAGTGAGCCATGGCGACGTGGGCACGGTAGGACACCCGCGGAGCCCCGGCGGACCAGGGACGCGCGAGCCTACGCGTTAGCGTGCTACGGCGGAATCAACGGCTTCGGCCACGGCCAGGCGAATACTCGGCCCGGTCGCACCGGAAATGAACTGGTTATTGGAACTGGATTGGAACTGGACTGGAACTGGATTGAGACAGGGCTTTGTGGGCAGGCGTGGCTCCGATGAACCGCGGGGCATTCCGGGTGCCAGGAGTGGGGTCCAGGGGAGGGTGGGAGTGGCGGGGCCGTGGCTGGGGTACCCACGGGAGAATGGAGATGGGGAATGACGCGTGGTCTGCGCGTCTCTGTGATGGGCGGGTCTGGCGGCACTATGGGGCAGACCGTGGTGATACATTCATCGAGGTGCCGAGAAATGTTGGGGTGCCGACGTCGACGGCAGATGTGGGTCCTGGCAATGGGGGTGGGAGTGAAGCAAGCGGATTGCAATGCTGAGAAACTCATGCACGGTCTAGACTCTTGGGTGGGCTGCACTGTGGGTCACAGGGGGAGGGGCCTTCAGTGGAATGGGAGGAGGTAATGAAGATGGGCACAGGGAAACGATGGAACATCTTGTGTTGATAAAAAGAAGAAAAGTATCTCAAGCAAAGAGTCGCAGGACTCCTATAGGGGAAACCCTATGCCTGTGCGGCCAGTCTGAGCAGCAGGAAAGTGCGCTGTAAAAAATAATAACTGTACCTTCTCAAGCGAGGAAATAGATCACTTTGGGAAGAGACATGATTACGCACCACAGCAAGAAGCTTCGAAAGTGCTGACTGTCTCACCACCATCAAAGACAATACTCCAGAGGAGAAAACTACAAACGGAAACCAGGAGTGTTGAGGTGAAGGAGATAATCCTCCAATGCAGGATGTATTCCAATTTCCATACATGAAGCATGGGGGAGTAAAGGTAAGGGTGAACGGTTCAGGAACCAGCTGAAAAAAACTGGCACGAGGGCGGAGACAGTCCCCCTTGATAATGTGAGAAGGTCTTTCAACAATTAAAGATATCTAGATAAAGATAGAATGGAAGAGATAACATCTCAGGCAAGGCAACAAGTGGCAGAAGAGATTAGAGTGAGGGGAGCTATGTGCATGCTTGAAGGTGAAGACAGAGATGGCAGGAGGGATTGTAAGAGGAAGGGGAAGGAGCATGAAATGCCTACTTTGAAAGCAAATACCTATTTTGGGGGGCAATCGACCCCCCCAAAGGGGCAGATTTTTTTTCAATGCCGTGAACATATTTGGTACATCACTGGACGTGAAGGTTGTGGTCAAGTTTCATAGAAATTGTATGTTTAGTTTCAGATAAGAAAGCAAATACCTCTTTTGGTGGGGTCAAACCTGGACCCACTTTGATCCCGGTAGACCCTCTTAGACTTCTATTTTCTTCATGCCGTGAACAAACTTTGGTACTTCACAGGTGATGAAGGTTGTGGTCAAGTTTCATCGAAATAGTGGTGGAATGTTTTGGAAAAGAAAGGTTGAATCGGTCTCCACTCTCTTTGCTTGGATTTTTTTCCCGATGTTTAAAATCATTATTCTATTAAAATTGAAGCATCAACTTGATTGCTGTGGGGTGTATCGTTTTCTATGCACTCTCTCATTACTGTAGCATGTCATCTACCCTTATCCCCGTATTCCCTTTTAATAAACCCATTTTAATTATACGAGATGTTTTCCCACCTTTTACCTTCAGCGTGCTGCCTTGTTCGGCCTCAGATCGATTCTTGGGTTTTGAAAATTGTAAAGAATAGTTAATTGAACGCAGTGTAGCGGCTACCGCTGGGTTTTCACAATCGCCTTGCACCTATCAAGGACGCGGAGCGATCACCATGCCGGTCTCGTCCAGGACGCCCGGGCAGGCCCGTGCTCAACTTGCCAGGCCTCGGTCGGGACGCCCGGGCATGCCCGGGCATGCCTGGGCAGGCTCGCCCTCAACTTGCCAGGCCGCAGCCAGGACGCTGGGCCACGCCCCCTCTCGCCTTTCCTGGGCAAACGCTCCGGGATAATATGTATATATATTGCTGCCCGATAAACGGGCTTTTCAGAGTGCCTGAGTGTTTGGTTTGATTAAAGCAACTCGGATGAATTCCAGCTTTTTGTCGCGTCCATTCTTCCGATCGACGTGGGAGCCCCAGCTCCTTCAGCAGTATACATTTAGTAAGCTCAACGATCCTCTGGAGCAGCCAAAGCTCCTGATGCCTCAGCGACGTTTGTCAGAGCCATTGATGCGACACAAGCTTGACTGTGTGCACACTGTATAAACTGATCAATCCTTCGAAATGATGTTGAATTCAAGCCTTTCATTGATAATCAGCCAAACCAAGTGGAGCTGTGCTGTGTGTTCTGTGCATGGTTCTGCTTACCTTCATGCATCTTAGGAGCATTCTTCACCTCCCAGAGAGAAAAAGCACAAGGTTCCTGCTTTACACACTCATTGCTCAAAGCATCCTGGGAACTCTGAGAGAAGTCACTTTGAAAATCTTCCATCTTCACTGGATGAACCAGATCTGCAAACAATATGATCTCATGTTATTTAAGTAAAGAGATAAAATGAATACCAAAAAAACAAGGAGAAAAAGACATGAAATGTCGAAGTCCCTGCGGTTTTAGTTATTTTTCTGTGCAGAGTTGAAGGCCGCCAGTCGGCCATCTTTGCTCAGATTACAAAACAAAATCTTTTACATATGTATACTCTCATGTATTGTCCATGTGGCAAGTGTAAACAAAATTCATCCATGCATGTCCAATAAATGGTTGGAGACACATTTAAGTAATACACTGGCTGAAAGTCGGCCATCATTGTTCTGATTTCCAAAAAAAATGACATGCATATGTAAGCCATCATTCATGATCTGTGTGCCAAGTTTGAACAACATCGGTAAATGCATGTTTGAGAAATGGTTAAAGAAATTCCCTTTTGATAAACCCATTTTAATAATGAGACGTTTCCCCCAACTTTTACCTCACGCATGTTGCACCCGCCTTGTTCAGCCTCGGATCAGTGATTATTGGGGTTTTCAACATCAGGTTTTGTTGTTACAACTAAAATAGCCGCCAGCCGGACATCTTTGATCGCATTGTGGATCAAAATTATTTGCACATGCAGTATATATCTTCATGTGTTGCCTTTGTGCCAAGTATGAACAAAATAGGGTCCTTCCATGCCAGAAATATGGTTGAGGACGGATGTATTAACGCATGGATGGACGGGAAAGACCCAATGATATACAAATGTGCTTGTGATATACAAGGTGGAGGTAGAAGAAGCAATTTGCATCAGATGTTGTCATTGTGACAATAATGTCAGGCAGAATGTGATCATCACTCGTATAAGGGACCGTGTGGTAACTGTGATCTCATCCTATGATCAAAGGGTGTTTGCACATTGCATTTAGTTGATCTTGAGGAAGGCATCACTGGGCTTCTACGTCCTGAAGAAGTTTCTGGCTGTTAACAAATAGCAAGTGCAACCACTTCACAAGAGGAAAAAGAAAGAAAGATAGAAGCGCATTCCACTCCAAGCACTTTGGCGCACCCTGCTACGTACATGGCGAACGCACAAATATTATTAGCCTCGCTCGAGGGTATTGCATTTGAGTCAGTTTGTCTGTCTGTTTGTCCGCACACAATAAATGATTTTCTCTGCAACCGTTGGTCCGATTGACAGGAAATTTTCACCATAGGTGCGTCTCCTCCTGTATAAGTTTTAAATGATAATTATGACGTCATATGTCATGTGGTACAGTCACCATCTTGGAAAAACCGAAAAAATGCACCTCTTTATCTCTGAAAGCGCTGCATAGAAAAAAATTGAGACATGGCTCATTGTAAAGAAATCTCCATGTGGGATAACATACAGTCACGTGAAAAAGTAAGTACACCCCATGTAAAGTTGACTTTTTCAACATATTTCAACATACAGCTATTTGATCTTCATTTCAGCAATATTGAGAGATAAATGCATGCTGTTGTTGTTCCGCCCCCCTTTTTTCTGGAACCGACCGCATGGTCAATGGCGGCCAAGGCGAACGCTAACCAAGGCGCGTAACAGAATTGGGAGGGACAAGGCACCGTCTGTAGGTGCGCATAATGGCGCCGTTTGGAGAGAGCGATTGGGAAATGAGCGAATGGGGCCGATCTTATTTAATAATAATAATAATAATAATAATAATACATTTATTTTATATAGCGCTTTTCAAGAAGCCCAAAGATGCTTTGACAGCACAAAAAACAAGTGCAAAAAGACAAATATAAATCGGTAAATAATCAAAGCAAAAGGAAGGAGAAGGAGAAGAGATAGTCAGGGGTTAAATGCTGTGGGTTAAATGTTAAATGCAGTGTTGAACAGGTGTGTCTTGAGTGATGTTTTGAATGTGGTGAGTGAGGAGGAGTCTCTGATGGTGTGAGTTAGTGAGTTCCAGGGGGTGGGAGCAGCGATGGAGAAGGCCCTGTCCCCCCAGGATCTGAATTTGGTCTGGATGGGGGGGTGGGGGGGGAGGGACAGGAGGTTGGCGCCAGCAGAGCGGAGGTTGCGGGTGGGAGTGTGTCTGGAGAGTGATTAATGCAACGCAGATTCAACTATTGGGAACACGGCCTTATCTAGACACATGATAAGGAAATAACTGAGATTTCTAAGGTGACCTACGTGTTGCATATGGACTAATTAAGGGTGCGACCTTTAACCTTTTAATAATGGAATATTTACAAGAATTATTTACAAATTGAGGGTTCTAAAACCGCAACACTGGTCAATGGTGTTTGGAGCGAGCGCTAAGGCGACGAAGGCTCAATGCCGCTAATCAAACCACGTGACAATTTGGGGAGACTGTTGTGGAGACCATGTGACTGTTGCGGATTCTGGGGTCGGCGCTCACCTTATCAAGGTGGGGGTGGGGGAAAGGAAAGAGAGAGACAGAAAGACAGAGACAGAGAGACAGAGAGAGAGAGAACAAATGATGAATTGCGAAAGATGATGGGAATAGAGCCTATGATTGATGCTGTGAAGAGGAATAGGTTGAGATGGTTTGGTCATGTGTTGAGGAAGGATGACAGTAACTGGTTGAAAAGAGTGATGGAAATGAATGTAGAAGGAAGTAGAGGACGGGGAAGACCGAGAAAGACTTGGCTAAAGATGGTCGAAGAAGAAATGCGGGCAAGGGGGTTAACAAGGGGAGATGCAGAAAAAGGGGCAAAATGGAGAACATTGTCACGGGGACCGCAAGGCTAACCCCCGCTCTTGCAGGGAAAATGGCCTGAAAATGCCTGTTGTTGTTAATAATAATTAGACTACGGATTTTTATGTTAAGAAAATAGGCCTTTTATGTTTTGAAAAGCGGAATTTTTTTTTTTTAATGTGAAAAAATCCCGAAATATTTTTTTCCCCCGTTTTATTCATCTTTTATTATTACCAAGTTTTTCAGAAATTAGTCAAAAAAAGAAAAAAAAATGGTAAGCTTTTTCCTGCACAACATTAAGCACTCTGGGCTAGTAAACAGGTAAAAAATGACGTTCAGGTACCTTTATTGCAACCGCATTGTTTGATAAGTAGAGGACGAGAAGAAATTGACAAGACCCTTTTAGGAACGGTTAAAGTAGGTGTTTGAAATCATTATCTTGGTAATGTTCTCCTTGGTGAGGCGGTGTCGGCGGTCGGTGAGGACGTTTCTGTAGACAGAGAAGGACCTTTCCACGTCGACGCTGACGATGGGGCAGTACCTCAAGAGGGGGATGTCGGCAAGCTTGACTCCAGCCGGCACACCAACCTCAGATCCGTGCTGATCTCCATCCAGGATCAAAGCCACTGTCCTCAGCACACCAACGTCGGGATTGCGCTGCAGCACCGCCTTGAACTTGGTGAGCAGGATCTCCTTACGGCAGCCTCGGATTTTTCGAGCTCCTCCTTGGCCTGATCAAGGAGCTGGAAGGCCTTGGCCAGCTCCATGCCGGCCTCCTCCAGCTGCTTAAGGATCTTCGGGATGAACGACAAGTGGGCATTTAAGAAGACCAAACTGAGCTTGATGTCCGCCTTTCCGAACAGGTCCTTCGCACTCCGGATTGCCATCGCGTCGTCATCATTCAGCTGGTCCACAATGTCCTTGACGGCCTCGAAGTGCTCGGCATAAAACACCGCGGCGTTGATCCACGTCCCCCACCGAGTCAGAATGGGCTCCGGGGGGAGAGAAAGATTGGGCTGCTGCTCCTTCCAAAAGACAACACGCGACGGGGCTTTGACGAACACCTTCTTCGTCGTGGCAATCAGGTCGTTGACGTCCTTGAACATTTCTCGGACTGTCTCGCAGACACGGTGGAGCGCGTGGGCAACGCAAGTCACATGCAGCAAGTCCGGGAAGAGTTCCTTCAGGGCATGGCTGGCCTTGATCATATAGGCCGCGGCGTCGCTGACGAGGACCTTGAGGCACTCCGGCTTGAAATCAGGCCAAAGATAGCGCAGCGTGTCATTGACTGCACGCACGATCTCCCCGGAGTTGGTCTTCTCCAGAAACATGCACTGGACGAGGTGGGGACGAAAGTACCCCTCCTTGGACAAGCATCCCGCGATGATGTTGGCCACATATCGACCTGCCGAATCGGTCATCTCGTCGACGGACAGCCAGATGGGCTGCTGTCCGAGGTCGGCACGGATCCCCGCCAAGGCCTCGTCGTAGCACTTATCGAGGTAGTGCTTTCGAATCCAGCTTTCCTCGGGGATCTGGAGAGTGATGTGCTTCTCCAGGAACGACCGGAGGGCAGGGTTTTCCAATTTCGACCATGGGATGCCAGCGGCCAGCATGGCCTGGCACAGCTCCTGAGCCACGACGTCACACTTGTGCCTCTTTCCGCCACCAAAGTCCTCCATGGTGGCTTGCGTGACCGTCCTCTTCTTCTTCAAGGCCAACTTGCTCTTGTGGCGGTCTCCTCGGACATGTTGGGCCAGCTCAGACTTCTGCTTCGCCCGGAAAGTCTTTTCACAAGCTCGACAGAAAGCCGTGTCACTCGACACGTACTTGAAGGTGGCCCCATCGCCGCCAGCGTTGAATTCCTTCAGCCACTTGTCACAAAGAGCAGCACTCATAGGAGACTTGTTCACACTTTGTGTACACTCTCTCACTGTAGTACACCGCCTCACTGCTGTACATGCTGGGGACGCAACGCACGCAAGTGGACGCAACGTTTTGTTTTTGAGATCGATCGCAGTTAAAAATTTCGATCGCAGTTACAAATTTCGATCGCAGTTTAAAATTTCGAAAAATTCCCTAATTTGTTTTAGCGTTGCCAGACATTTTCGACCAAAAAGGGCATTTTATTTTATTTTTCCCGAAAAAGGGCGAAATTCTTTTTTTCTCCGAAAATAGCAAAATAATTTTTTTGCGCGCAAAAAAGCCGTTTTATGTGAAAAAAAAATTTTTTTTTTTTCACATAAAAATCCGATGTGCAATAATAATAATAATAATAATACATTTATTTTATATAGCGCTTTTCAAGAAGCCCAAAGGTGCTTTAACAGAGTACAAAAAACAAGTGCAAAAAGACAAAAATCAATAGGTAAATAATCAAAGCAAAAGGAAGGAGAAGGAGAAGAGATAGTCAGGGGTTAAATGCTGTGGGTTAAATGTTGAATGCAGTGTTGAACAGGTGGGTCTTGAGTGATGTTTTGAATGTGGTGAGTGAGGAGGAGTCTGATGGTGTGAGGTAGTGAGTTCCAGAGGGTGGGAGCAGCGATGGAGTAGGCCCTGTCCCCCCAGGATCTGAATTTCGTCCGGATGGGGGGGGGGGGGGGGGGTCAGGAGGTTGGTACCAGCAGAGCGGAGGTTGAGGGTGGGAGTGTGTCTGGAGAGGAGGTCAGTCAGGTATGATGGGGCCAGGTTATGGAGGGCTTTGCAGGTCAAGAGGAGGATTTTGTGCTGGATTATCTGGGGGATGGGGAGCCAGTGAAGCTTGTAAAGGACGGGGGTGATGTGGTCACGGGTTCGGGAATGGGTGAGTAGACGGGCAGCGGAGTTCTGAATGTATTGGAGTTTATTGGTGATTATTGAGGGTGAACCAGAGAGGAGGCTGTTGCAGTAGTCCAGACGGGAGGTGATGAAGGCGTGGATGAGGGTTTCAGCAGCCGTGGAGGAGAGGGATGGACGGTGACATGACATTCTGTTCCCGTGATGACATTCTGGCATTCTTCGAGACTTCTTTCAGCATCTTGCGGTCTGCTCTCGGGCTGAACTTGCTGGGGCGGCCTGGCCTGAACAAGTTGGCAGTTGTTTGGAATCTTCTCCACTTGGAGATGATCTTCCAGACAGTCGAAAGATTGATTTCAAATTGTTTGGAGATCTTTTTAAATTCCTTCCCAGACTCGTAGGCATCTTTCACCTTCTTTCTGAAGGCCTCAGAGAGCTCTTTTGATCTCGGCATAGTGACGCTGCACACTTCAACAACAAAAAGCAAACCAAACTAAATGTCTGAGGTTTAAATAAGACAGGTTCCTCCAAGATCCTCTCTAATGATGTTCGAATCATTTGCACCTGAGCTGGTGCACCTGATTCTAATTTTAGGTATTTGAAGTAGTGATAAATGTAGGGGTGTACTTACTTTTTCTACATACGAAATTTGCATTTATGTTTATTTAAATTATACAATGGATGACAAAATGTAAATGTTTCATGATGCTTGTTATATTATATCACCTTTATCGATCAATATTGTTGAAATGAAGATCAAATAGCTGTATGTTGAAATATGTTTCAAAAGTCAAAACATTACATGCGGTGTACTTGCTTTTTCACGTGACTATGTTCAGGATGATGTCATAGATGCCTCCATTATGACGTTATAATTTAACAAGTACAAAACCTCATCCGATCAAGATGAAATGCCTTGAGCGTCATCTAGGGATACATTGGTGGAGAAAAATAAATAAAATAATGATGACGTCATTGGTCACGTGGTTGGGCCGCCATATTTGTTTTCACACAAAAGCCTTAAATTCACTAAAAACACGTGCTGGCGAGGGTCTGCAATCTCTTCTTGCTGTTTCTTGTTGGGAGTTGCAATGCTTATCTCTCGGAGGACAATGGACGAGTTCAGGATCAACCATCAGCTTCCTATCAACATTTGTAATAACAGTCATGCCGTTGTGTTTTGATGTTATCTCCATCAATGGGATTGCAAGTTTGTAACCGAATGATTTCGTCACAGCCGTCAATAAGTGCATATTCCACAGAAATATCTCGACAAATATTGTGATGTTTCATCGTGTTGAACGAATTTGGTTTAATATTGAGCTGGGTATTCAAGTTGTTAGACACCCTTAAGGCAGGTAGATAGAGGGGGGGGGGGAGGTGGGGGTGGGGGAAAGGAAAGAGAGAGACAGAAAGACAGAGACAGAGAGAGAGAGAGAGAGAGAACAAGCTCCCATACAATGTGCACTCATCAATGTCTGCCAATGGGACAAGCAGAATGTTGTTGTGGTTCAGACCTGTGTCTTGAAAAGTTGATTCATCTCCAGACTCAGACTTCACCTTCACTTTCACAATAAAACCTGAAACAAAAAAATCTCTTTAAAACCAAACAACGGTTCGACTGAAACAAAATATTTTTTTATAAAAATGTTGAAAATAAATGAGAAATTATTTCAAATTCGAGAGATTCTCATTGTAGCACAAGCAGTGCTGGATATTATTATATCAAGTCATTTTCAGGATTTTGATGAAAGCATCAACATAATTAAAGAGACTGGCCTACACTCAAAAGGCTTACAGTATATCTCTGGATAGCCAATCATTATGTCACGACGCTCTTACAGCTCAATTTTAAAGGTCTGGTAAAACCATGTCATCACAACTGAGTATATTGTAGTAAATCATCTCCATATTAATAGGCTCATGCCGTCTATCTGTCTGTCCCACCCTGAAACATGGAAACGTTCTTCGGGGAGAGAAAAAAATGATAAAGCAAAGGTTACTTCAAATTAATCCAAAATCTTTTTTTCAAATTAATCCAAATGTTTTGAAAATTCAAATTTTTTTTCAAAGAGACAAAACATTGAAGCCAGGTGGTGAGGAGGCAACAGGGTGGGTGCTGAAAGACCGGTGGGAACCCCGGTGGTATCCTCACCTAACCGGAAGGTATTGCAGAATACGTTGAATAAAGATTATAGGGGAACATGAACTTTATAACATGAACATAAACACAAATCTTTAAAAGAATAAAGATTGTCAACCAAAATAAAAGGCTCAGAAAACAATATTCTAATAAAATGTTGGAAACTTTATTTTGAAATTCGTTTTCAGCTCACCTGGACTTTAGTCCACTTTAGTTTGTGAGAAACTGCAGTGATCTGAAAAGTATTGGGAGCGACCGGAAGCGAAAGAGAACTGGTCGATCTCATGCTGTCGAAATGGCCATGATGAAGTGGATCAAAGACGTCACAGAGAAGGACGCTCCATTGTCTGGACCTCTTATCTGACAGAAGGCAAAGGAGTTCGCAGAGAAGCTGAACAACAAGTTCAAGCCAATGAACAGGGGGTTCTGTCGGCTTGTTAGAGGAAGACAGCGATGAAGAAGAGGTGCATATTCCAACTGGGATGGAGATGATTGCGGCAGCGCACATTCTGAGGAATGGGATGATGTTCTGAGGCTGCAGTGACACAGCATTTCTGCATCGTATCGAGTCGCAGGTGCAGAGAGTTGCTGCTGATTCAATGAAATAATCTACGATCGACTCATTTTTCAAAGTGTACATGTAATACCTTTTTTTTTTTCTGTCAATGACCAAACTATGCTCGTTTTGTTGCTTGACCAATAAAATGCTTCATTGTTTGGTTTCCTGATGTGAAAATGACTATTTATTTCCAGGAATGGGTGATCCCGTGTATAAGAATCACCCGCTTATTCGTGGGTGCCACTTTATTACCATAGTAAACCCTCTTGAAGACGATCAATCAGTCACGAACACTCTTGGGTCTCACTCTCAGCCATGTTCTCTCTCAGAAAAGCCACATTTCAAAGTTGGCCCCAAAAACCCAACCATGGACTGGCCATCTTCCATCGTGCAAAGTCCTTCCTTGGCACACCTGAGCTCCTATCCACCTACAAGTCTTTCATCCGCAGCTTGATGGAGTACTGCCCTCTCCCCTCTGGGCTGGCTCCCCTGCCTCACATCTTGCTCAGCTTGACGCCATGGAAACCAAGGCTTTCAAGATCATTGGAATCTCAGGCGATGAAGTCTATGGGCCTCTCACTTCGCTATTGCCGACAGGTCGAAGTCTTCCTCTGCCTCATTTCTGGTCTTGCACCCTCTGTCCTCTCCATGCTCTGTCCACCTGTGGAAGTGTAATTCAGTGTAACTTATTAATTGGCACTGGTAACTTATTGGTTGACCTAGTAACAAAGCAGATGCATTTTACATGCAAACTCTGTGGGGGACGGGTTTGTAAATGAGTTAGGAATGTGCACGAACATGATGGTCTCTTGAAACACCTGGTCACAGCCCCAGGCTGGAGCACCCCCCTATTGTTTGATAAATGGAACTCACAGCAGGGGGGGCTAGCTGGCGCCAGGAAGGCGACCGGTGACGTCGGCGGAGAGGAGATTACGAGTTCAGCGGACAGAGGATTAAGTCGAGTTGGTCCATATAAGCGGGAGCTGCGGCTGGAGTCGAGAGTACTTGCTACGTGAAGCGCTGACCGAACGGGAGTGTCGGATGGAGAGAAGGACCAGCGAAAAGAGTTAACCTGATCCATTATATTATGCGGTATCATTTTGGTAATTGGATGAAGTGAATACAGTTTAATAAACGAGACCTTTTGTAACCTGTGTCCGGTCTTTGGAGTCCTGTGAGTCCCCCAGTAAATTCCCTGACAATCTTGGAGGCACCGCTGCGATCAATTGTACAAGCAAGTCTTCTTTAAAAGGTGAGTGTGTCTTGTCTTGTCCAATATGATTTACGAACTTGGAAGTTATGGGTACATACATGGGGGAGCAGGTGATCTGGGGCTTCTTTGCGCACCGATGCCGCGATATAGGTGGCGTGAGCCATCACGAATGGGATTTCGATAAACGACTGTAGCAATTTATTCGTTTTTTTTTCTAAATGATTTCTGTAAATACGTATTTTTGCGCTGGTTATTAAAGGGCCTTACTGTGACCTGGAAGCGGGCGGAGCAAGTGTGCACCTTGCGACCGCTTGCTTCCAGGACGTGTAAGGCCGGTACACTCGTTTACCCACCAGCACACGGATAAAGTACTACTTTTTTTTTTGCACTTGTTCGAAGCACTTGACTTGATCGGCGCTTGGCGAGCGACAGGGAACCGGGAAACGGAATTATACTTATATATATATATATTTCCAATATGGTACACCGGCCACAACGATTTTAGCGATTATCCGAGTTTTTTTTTAACGATTTCTGTAAATACGTATTTTTCCTGCGCTGTGTAATTCTTCTGACACGCGCCACGAAGAAACGCACCACTGATGTGCATGAAGCGACTTGTTTGCCGGTTCGGTAAGGTCCTTCCGTACACGTGTACAATCGTGTACACCCGTTTTAAATAAATAATTTTTTTCAGTTTTCCCGCCATGCCTATAAATTCATGACAGACAACCCCCCTCATGCCGGTCCAGAATTATGATGAAAGATGGCGATTGAGAAAAAAAATTGCATCAAATTTTGTCCAGGTCCATCAAGAAGCCTTTGAGACATGCTTCACGGTTGAATAAAAAACCACCGTTTAGAGTACTTCTTTTTTTTGTTCAAAGCACTCGACTTGGAGCCAGCGACTTGCTCGGCGGGGGATATAATTTTAGATATATATATAGTACGGGCATGCCCTAGTGAGAGATAATTACAGGAAATGGTGTTTGTGAGTAACAACCACCCTCTGGTCGAGGCTCATAGAAGGGGTGATGCTTACTGATTCGGCACGCTCACAAAATATGGGATTTTAAATGGCAGAGATGCCACGAAAGATCAGGAAGGGAAGGAATGGAAAATTTGTCAAGGTTTGAAATTAATCGGACAAGGGGGTCCCAAGGTATGGTCACCGTACTCGCAGGTCGTTCGTTTTGGCTTTGCGAATGGACCGAACCATTGCATGTAAATAGGAGGGTGGTTCTGTGGTCGTTCGTTTTGGCTTTGCGAATGGACCGAACCATTGCATGTAAATAGGAGGGTGGTTCTGTGGTCGTTCGTTTTGGCTTTGCGAATGGACCAAACCATTCCATGCAAATAGGAGGGTGGTTCTGTGGTCGTTACTGCCACGTGGTTTCAAAGTTTTGTTGTTGGAACTTGTTGTTGGAACTTGCTGTTGGAACTTGTTGTTGGAACTTGTTGGAACTTGTTGTTGGAACTTGTTGTTGGAACTTGTTGGAACTTGCTGTTGGAACTTGTTGTTGGAACTTGTTGTTGGAACTTGTTGTTGGAACTTGCTGTTGGAACTTGTTGTTGGAACTTGTTGGAACTTGTTGTTGGAACTTGTTGTTGGAACTTGTTGTTGGAACTTGTTGTTGGAACTTGTTGTTGGAACTTGCTGTTGGAACTTGTTGTTGGAACTTGTTGGAACTTGCTGTTGGAACTTGTTGTTGGAACTTGTTGTTGGAACTTGCTGTTGGAACTTGTTGTTGGAACTTGTTGGAACTTGCTGTTGGAACTTGTTGTTGGAACTTGTTGTTGGAACTTGTTGTTGGAACTTGTTGTTGGAACTTGTTGTTGGAACTTGTTGTTGGAACTTGTTGTTGGAACTTGTTGGAACTTGCTGTTGGAACTTGTTGTTGGAACTTGTTGGAACTTGCTGTTGGAACTTGTTGTTGGAACTTGTTGTTGGAACTTGTTGTTGGAACTTGTTGTTGGAACTTGTTGTTGGAACTTGCTGTTGGAACTTGTTGTTGGAACTTGTTGGAACTTGCTGTTGGAACTTGTTGTTGGAACTTGTTGTTGGAACTTGTTGTTGGAACTTGTTGTTGGAACTTGTTGGAACTTGCTGTTGGAACTTGTTGTTGGAACTTGTTGTTGGAACTTGTTGTTGGAACTTGCTGTTGGAACTTGTTGTTGGAACTTGTTGGAACTTGTTGTTGGAACTTGTTGTTGGAACTTGTTGTTGGAACTTGTTGTTGGAACTTGTTGTTGGAACTTGCTGTTGGAACTTGTTGTTGGAACTTGTTGGAACTTGCTGTTGGAACTTGTTGTTGGAACTTGTTGTTGGAACTTGCTGTTGGAACTTGTTGTTGGAACTTGTTGGAACTTGCTGTTGGAACTTGTTGTTGGAACTTGTTGTTGGAACTTGTTGTTGGAACTTGTTGTTGGAACTTGTTGTTGGAACTTGTTGTTGGAACTTGTTGTTGGAACTTGTTGTTGGAACTTGTTGGAACTTGCTGTTGGAACTTGTTGTTGGAACTTGTTGGAACTTGCTGTTGGAACTTGTTGTTGGAACTTGTTGTTGGAACTTGTTGTTGGAACTTGTTGTTGGAACTTGCTGTTGGAACTTGTTGTTGGAACTTGTTGGAACTTGCTGTTGGAACTTGTTGTTGGAACTTGTTGTTGGAACTTGTTGTTGGAACTTGCTGTTGGAACTTGTTGTTGGAACTTGTTGGAACTTGTTGTTGGAACTTGTTGTTGGAACTTGCTGTTGGAACTTGCTGTTGGAACTTGTTGGAACTTGTTGTTGGAACTTGCTGTTGGAACTTGTTGGAACTTGTTGTTGGAACTTGTTGTTGGAACTTGCTGTTGGCACTTGTTGGAACTTGTTGGAACTTGTTGTTGGAACTTGTTGTTGGAACTTGCTGTTGGCACTTGTTGGAACTTGTTGGAACTTGTTGTTGGAACTTGCTGTTGGAACTTGCTGTTGGAACTTGTTGGAACTTGTTGTTGGAACTTGCTGTTGGAACTTGTTGGAACTTGTTGTTGGAACTTGTTGTTGGAACTTGCTGTTGGCACTTGTTGGAACTTGTTGGAACTTGTTGTTGGAACTTGCTGTTGGAACTTGCTGTTGGAACTTGTTGGAACTTGTTGTTGGAACTTGCTGTTGGAACTTGTTGGAACTTGTTGTTGGAACTTGTTGTTGGAACTTGCTGTTGGCACTTGTTGGAACTTGTTGGAACTTGTTGTTGGAACTTGTTGTTGGAACTTGCTGTTGGAACTTGCTGTTGGAACTTGTTGTTGGAACTTGCTGTTGGAACTTGTTGTTGGAACTTGTTGGAACTTGTTGTTGGAACTTGCTGTTGGAACTTGCTGTTGGAACTTGTTGGAACTTGTTGTTGGAACTTGCTGTTGGAACTTGTTGGAACTTGTTGTTGGAACTTGTTGTTGGAACTTGCTGTTGGCACTTGTTGGAACTTGTTGGAACTTGTTGTTGGAACTTGTTGTTGGAACTTGCTGTTGGCACTTGTTGGAACTTGTTGGAACTTGTTGTTGGAACTTGTTGTTGGAACTTGCTGTTGGAACTTGCTGTTGGAACTTGTTGTTGGAACTTGCTGTTGGAACTTGTTGTTGGAACTTGTTGGAACTTGTTGTTGGAACTTGCTGTTGGAACTTGCTGTTGGAACTTGTTGGAACTTGTTGTTGGAACTTGCTGTTGGAACTTGTTGGAACTTGTTGTTGGAACTTGTTGTTGGAACTTGCTGTTGGCACTTGTTGGAACTTGTTGGAACTTGTTGTTGGAACTTGTTGTTGGAACTTGTTGTTGGAACTTGTTGTTGGAACTTGTTGGAACTTGTTGTTGGAACTTGTTGTTGGAACTTGTTGTTGGAACTTGTTGGAACTTGTTGTTGGAACTTGTTGTTGGAACTTGTTGTTGGAACTTGCTGTTGGCACTTGTTGGAACTTGTTGGAACTTGTTGTTGGAACTTGTTGTTGGAACTTGCTGTTGGCACTTGTTGGAACTTGTTGGAACTTGTTGTTGGAACTTGCTGTTGGAACTTGCTGTTGGAACTTGTTGGAACTTGTTGTTGGAACTTGCTGTTGGAACTTGTTGGAACTTGTTGTTGGAACTTGTTGTTGGAACTTCCTGTTGGCACTTGTTGGAACTTGTTGGAACTTGTTGTTGGAACTTGTTGTTGGAACTTGCTGTTGGAACTTGCTGTTGGAACTTGTTGGAACT
Source organism: Myxine glutinosa (assembly GCF_964187855.1). Taxonomy (NCBI): domain Eukaryota; kingdom Metazoa; phylum Chordata; class Myxini; order Myxiniformes; family Myxinidae; genus Myxine; species Myxine glutinosa. The sequence continues at coordinate 65,660,053 of NC_136265.1, read as the reverse complement.
TGTTGTTGGAACTTGCTGTTGGAACTTGTTGGAACTTGTTGTTGGAACTTGTTGTTGGAACTTGCTGTTGGCACTTGTTGGAACTTGTTGGAACTTGTTGTTGGAACTTGTTGTTGGAACTTGCTGTTGGCACTTGTTGGAACTTGTTGGAACTTGTTGTTGGAACTTGCTGTTGGAACTTGCTGTTGGAACTTGTTGTTGGAACTTGCTGTTGGAACTTGTTGTTGGAACTTGTTGGAACTTGTTGTTGGAACTTGCTGTTGGAACTTGCTGTTGGAACTTGTTGGAACTTGTTGTTGGAACTTGCTGTTGGAACTTGTTGTTGGAACTTGTTGTTGGAACTTGTTGTTGGAACCCGTACTTATTTAATTAATTACATTTCTTATTACATTACAGTAATTACATTACAGTAATTACCTGAGGTAATTACAGTAATTACAGTTCCGGTAATTACAGTAATTACAGTAATCATTACAGTAATTGCAGTAATCTTATTACAGTAATTACATTACATTAACTCAGGCACCTTTTGAGTAAGGAAGCTGATATTTGGACATGACACTGACCGAGTGATATGGCTGTCAAGGAAAAATTTGATTTATTGATTAATCATTTAATAAATTAACTCGTTGATTTATAAATGACTTATTTAATTAAAATTCCTGAGAGATACATCTTCGGATGAAATACTTGCAGATTGGTTATGCTATGAGCCAATTGATTAAGGAAAATATTTTGTGATGGCCATATTGGCAATTTCGTGGCCATATTCGTGGTAACTCAGTTAGTGCCACTGCACCTTTAAAATGCATCCCTGCGTTCATTTTTCGATCGATTGAGTTGAAATTTTGAACAATCGGATCTGGACTGTCGTTGTTAACGACTCTAGCACGCACTCGTCCAATCAGGATGGAGCGGTATGGTCCCCGGATCATCACTGCCCGCAGTTTTAATTAATTTTACTTTTCTCTTGGTCATATAATTTTGAAGACATGCGTGTCATGATAGAGGAAATGTTTGTTCTGTTGAATGGAATAAATGTTGTTTATTTGTGTGGGAGTGTATTTTTGTGTATTTCTTGTGTATTTTGGATATATTTTCACGACTAATTCCAGTTAACATCCTGCAAAATTTGCTCGTTTGCTGGCCGAGTCGAAATTGCGTTGAGTTTCTATGGCATGCACCATTAAAAGCGCTGTGTAATGGTTGAGCTCCTTTTATTTCGGTTTGGTCATGCGGATGAGCAAACAAAGTGACAAATGCTGCGGCTGGAGCAGTAGAAGCGATGTTTTTTTTAATGGAAACGATGTAATGAGTAATTAAAAGTGGGAGGGGGCAACACCACGCATACCTCTTTTAAGGTGTGTATAAACCCTGGAATATTTCAGCAATCAATACAATGCTGAAACTATGTAAGTTAAGTTAATGAGTAATTTACTGAGTAATTTAATGAATAATTTAATGAGTAATTTAATGAGTAATTTAACGAATAAGTTAATGAGTAATTTAATGAGTAATTTAATGAGTAATTTAACGAATAATTTAATGAGTAATTTAATGAGTAATTTAATGAGTAATTTAATAAGTAATTTAATAAGTAATTTAATGAGGAATTAAAAGTGGGAGGGGGCAACACCACGCATACCTCTTTTAAGGTGTGTATAAACCCTGGAATAAACGTGGGAGGGGGCAACACCACGCATACCTCTTTTAAGGTATGTATAAACCCTGGAATATTTCAGCAATCAATACGATGCTGAAATGATGTAATTTACTGTGTAAGAGGGTCGACCTTGGGTTTGTTTGGGTTTGTTGTTTATTTTGTGGATGTGTATTTTTTGTGTATTTTGGATATATTTTCACGACTAATTCCAGTTAACATCCTGCAAAATTTGCTCGTTTCTGGCTGAGTCGAAATTGCGTTGAGTTTCTATGGCATGCGCCATTAAAAGCGCTGTGTAATGGTTGAGCTCCCTTTATTTCGTTTTGGTCATGCGGATGAGCAAACAAAATGACGAATGCTGCGGCTGGAGCAGTGGAAGCGATTTTTGAATTGTTCAATGATTATTCGATATTGTTATGACTTATTGTCAATAGGTATACTGAGTGGCCATGAGGTAGCCTGTTGCTATGTACAGTTTTATTCTATTGTTGATTATACCACATAATTGTGGTGATAAAGGAAATGTTCGTTTTAAATAGATGATTATGATATGACCATGACTATAAAATCATGATGATTATTATGAATGATATCATAGGGTTCAAATGCAGAATGATTGCATGAACTTGGGAAAGAACTTTCAAGCCCTATGGGATAAATTGGGTGTTACAAGCAATGGAGCTTCAAAATTTAGCATGATTGAAGGAATTTTACAGTCTTATTTCAGTAGTTTTACGAAATTTAAATTGCCAAGAGATTTTGGGTACTATTAAAGAAAAAAAATGATGAGATATTTTTTCCAATGAACTTTAATATCTGCCATCCATTTTGGCTGTCTCACGAATGAAGGATGAGTTGCCTTTAGTGGTTGCAAAGAAAATTTGTGGAGACCAGGCAAAATGGGGAAATATGTCAGATATGACCCTAGGACAGGACGGTGATTCATCAATTGACATGAGGTACGAACCAGAGGTGACGACCGATGAGTCGATCTCAGTCAATGGATGGACCTGTCCTGACATCATTGGGGAAAGGGCTTATGCAAGGAGTCATTCAAAATGATTAATTTGATTTATTGATGAATATTGATGAATTAATTGAAATTGAATAATTGATTGAATTGTTAATTGATTGAATCTAATTGATTGAATTTAATTGCATAAATTGAACTGAATAAATTGAATTGAATATATTGATTGTTTGATTGATGAAAATGCGGTCTCAAGAAAGAAGCTTTGATATCTTTGCGAGATATTATCAATGTGGAGACAACCTGGGAAAATTGAGCAAGGTGGTGAGTTTATATACAGATATATATGTGCGGTTACCATTGTGTGATTTCCCCGTCAAACAGAGCGGACACCTGAGGATTCACCCACTTCATACTGACCCTCCGGCTCATCTGCAAATACTGATCTGTGAGATTGGATTGTGCAAAAGCCACAGCTGAGGGAGATTCTCTGGAAATCACCGTGCGAACAGGTGGAGAGATCCTTCCTGGAGGTACGAGTGAAGCTTTAGAGGAACCTGGAACAAGCTACAACACATCCAACGCTACTTTGATAAAAGGCAGAATGGGAAATGGAGCCTGCAAGAACACACAAGGACAACCAGAGATTCCACAAAAAGGTACTTGTACACATCATATGTACGACCGTTATGGTGCCGAAGCTATAAGGCAGGTCGAGAATTGGTATTTGTGGACAAAGGGACATGATGAGGAGTTTCCAAGAGATGGTACATTTGAGCGAAGTCGATTGGAAAGATTGGAACAAAGATTGAAAGCCAGGAAGAGACAGAATCTAACGGTAGACTGGCTTGCATTCCATCTTTGGGATGGTGAATCCAGACAACGGGAACAGCAAGAACGGATAACGGAACTAGAACTTAAAATAAAAAGGATACAGGATACAGTGGAGGAGACAAATGCACAACTGCCCTCGAAATTAGGAATGAAAGTCACAGTTGTCCCATCTGATTTCCAGTTGTCTCCCCAAAAAGGACGGTACAGAGAATTTTTTCGTGTTTCAGGAGATAACGAGAGATTGCAGTGGCAACTCAGGGATGTAGAGATGCAGCCCAGCAATACAAGTGCACAGGCGCACAGATCAGACAACGACAGAAACAGGTGTTTCGAGTGTGGAAAGATGGGACATTGGAGAAGAAGATGTCCGTATGTCAACAGGAAGACAAGGTCATGGGGCAAACCAAGATCAAGCGTACCAGTGCTTACCGGTACCTCAGACAATGATTAGGCCTTCATTGCTGCAAATCCCAAATGATGATTGGCCTCAACAGATTCGATTACTGGACAAACATGAACAACTGTCAATGATTCTTGTGTCTGAAAAGTTTTCAGAGCAAGAATGATTCATTTTTCTTTTTGCTTGTTAACAAATTAATAATTAATTGATCAAATGCCAAAATTGGATCTTCTATTTTGGGCACAGCAATTTTAAATTTACAAAGTTTGGAACAATTGCGTTGCAATTGTTGGCAAACCAAGTAACAAGAGTCACATGATGATCAGGTGGGAATTTCGGACTATTGTTCCGCACGATTGATAGGTCAATGGTCGACTGACATGCAAATGGGTGTGTAGTCAAAATTTGGATAGATTATTGTGAAGGCAGAAAGGGTAATTTCAATTTGACAACATAAGGGTTTTCTAAGAATGGACTTTTGGTTTATTTGTCTATAAGCATTTTGAATTTGATTGACAAATTTTATGAAATTGAAATAAAATTGACACCCATCTGATCTGTAAATAATGGTTCCAACGCAAACAAATATGCATAATGCATGTGTGTGTGTGTTTTTGTGTATCAATCTTACAAGATTGTTGACACCGACAGTGTGCCTGTCTGGAAATGGATAGTTATATGTGGATGGGATTGGGATATGTGGATGGGATTGAATATCCAGAGAATCCGTAAAATAAAATAGAAATATAATTTGATTATGAACATTATCTCTTTTGTCAAGGGAAATGGAATATAAAAAAATTTGATGTGCTGGGTTATGAGCAGCCATTAATTAATAGTAAAATTGTGAGTAATTTTGGGATTCCATTTTTGATAGAATGTATATGAGAATAACATCTATTTATGGATATGAGCTTCATAAAAGGAAATGAGGAAGTACAAAATCATCCAAATTTGGGAGAGGTCTTACACTGACTTCCCAGAATACTCTGCTCATGGATTTTATATATATAAACTTGAATTTTATCAGCATATAAATTGTGCTGTATGTATGGATGTGTTTTAGGCATAGATGATATGGGAAAAGAGGAAAGAAAATTTTGCTGGTTTGAACTATTGTGGGTTTTTCAGTTCTGGAGTTTAAACAAAGTCACTGGTTAACAGATGAGAAAGGATAGTAAATAAATTATTCTCTGCTGGGCAAATTAAGTACGATATTACTAAGACTTATGAGAGCTATTGTTCCGCCTTACAGCAGTGGAAAATTATTGGAAAAAATTAGATCCAACATAATGAATCTATAAAAGAATGTGATAGGGATAATATCCTCAATTTGTACTAATTATTTGATTGTGGGTAAAGGAATTAAGTCATCGTAGTGGATTGTTAACAGCAGCCTGAAAATGTCCTGAGAGTGTGCATCCATGTAATCAGAAATCCCAGATTTGTTTTTACAAACAACATTTTGGTAGAGGTCTTGTGTGGAACACTTCCTTGGTAGATAAAAACGGTACTGCATGCTGGCAGCCACTTTTGCGGCCAGTTAGGCCAAACAAATTGAGAGGAAATTGTAGTTAAATACGTAAGTTACACATGGCTATTTGTAAAAAAGGAAATTTGTTGAGATGGGAAACATTTTTTCGAAGGTTTATTAAGGTGTTATAATATGACATGTGGCAAGGCAAACTATTGGATGGGAAAATTAGATCTGGCTATAGAATAAATTTATTGACCCCTTGAAGTTAATCCTTCGAATCATTGTTTCACTGGCATTTTTGTTCAAATTGGAAATAGTTTGGTAGAGCTTTGGTTAAAACCTTTGGTTGCGGTATCTTGGAACGAATTGATAAACCATAGGAGATTGATAAGAATAGAAACAAATATGGACCCAAAATAGAAAGTTGGATTCATGCCTCTCATTGCAAGCAAGCACATGGGGCTAAGGTGGACGATCCCACAGAAAATGAGGCTGCACCTAGCAGCCCAGCAGAACATTCAGTGGTAGAAAAATGATAGTCATGATTTACAGTCATTTGAATTACATTTTAACACCCCTTGCATTGATAAACATTACATTTTCAACATGTGATATTCCTACTTGGAATAGTGACATTTATTTGCCTACATGACATACAATTACCTGCTGATATTAATACAGCATGAGTGAAAAAATGTATCACAACTACACTCATGACCAGGGGATTGAGTTCAACCCCGGGAGATAGGGGGATCAGGGTAAGACAAATAATCTGATTATGTTACATATTAAGGGATTTTCTTTATTTACCTTTTAGGAAGCTTGTTAGTTTGGTATATAATGTTAAATGTCATCGACATATAACTATGTCATAGATATGAATATATACAAGGAGTAGCAGACTTGTTTGTTGGTTTAGTAGTTATATTGGCAATTGTTTTAGTGGTGGCTTGCTTGAAAGCCTTAGTGACGGTGTGTTTGAATAAGGTAACCAACAACACGATGATAACACATGAAGTGACAAATGAGGAAAGAAATGTGGAACCAGAAAAGGAAGACTTTTATGGCGACATAAACAGTAGAATTAAGATAATGGCATAACGACAATGTTATGAGTTGTGTCAATTACAATATCAATGAACTCATATCACCACGAGTGACACACTGTTAGGAAAAAGAGGGAAAAGAAAAAGTGGAGAGGAATTATGGTAATAATACATTATGCTTAATTTGTTGGTTTGGGAAAATTGTTGTTGGGAATTAGGTATTCCCGTTTGTGATTGTAATCATATACAATGCTATTCTTAGTTTAGTAATAAAATACATACCTGATTGAATATTATTTGTGTGACGCATATAAATGAATATAACTTTTTGAGTTAAGGAAAAACAACAAATTGTTGAATGTGAAACTGTCGGAAGATATACATGATTATGCTGATTTCATGGTAAGATGTACCCTATCTGATTCAGTGTGTGCGGAAAGCAGATTCAGATATGACTGAGCATAAGGATAAGACGAGATCACATTTTGGAGGGATTGCTAACGGAATTGGGAAGAAGAAAGAAAGAAAATTTGTGGCTAAAAAATGAAGTTAATCGTGGCATACACCCTCTTTCTCAAAGAATGATGAAGACATTCTCCCGTGTAACTTGGAGATGAATGCTTACCTTCACCAAGGAAATTTATGTGACCATTTGCCTGGATCACACTGCAACATATGAAAGAAAGGCGATCACTTACTCTTGTTCGAAGACTTCGAACATTCACCACATCAGAAGTTGCAGGACAACGACATTTTACCTGCAACCTCTGTGAAATGCGGGGACATATGTTATTACTTCACCAACGTCCGGGGAACCAGCATGGAGCTGCAAAAAACGGCTGTGCCCTTGTCACAACAGCTGTGCACGATTCTGCTGGATTGCTCCTGGTAAGGACCATGAATGACCTGAACACCATGGTCCCAACATCATTGTGGATGCATCCGGCATCCCTGTTCCACATCTTGCTGGCCAATCAATGTCACACCAATACTTGCTGCCCACTCACAATAAGGGAGGAGGCAAGTCGACTACAACTGGGTGAAGGCCTTGTTCAGGAATTACTATGGTTTACAGCAAAAAGTGGCAAGAATGCTACAAGGAGAGCAGGGTCAGTCTATGACTCCGCAATGTTACCACAACAGCGAAATCCTACACGAAGTAGTGCAGGAGCTATGAAGACATTAGGAGAAAATGTTTCATACCTGGATTCAAACACAAGTGATCAGCCCTTCCTTTCAAACAAAGTCAACATTTGTGTGGAGGCAAACGTTTTTGCCAGATGGTGCAGATGCTTTACAAAACTTGAAAATGAAGTGAAATTGTTGTATCTTGGTGATGGTGAAGTGTTGTTTTGAAAATATATTTGTGATGCAAATGCAATAGATTGAACAATATGGAAGGAGTCAATGACCAACGAAATGTTTTGTGATTCTTGCAGGATGACGGTGTATGCCTAAGGGAATTTGATTACCAAAGTTATGATTATTTACTTATACTTGTAATGATGTTTACTTGTAGTGATTGATTGTTTACTTATATTGATGTTTAGATTAATGGTTAATATAAACAAAAACAAAAAGATGAGGGAATTGTGGAAGTGTAATTCAGTGTAACTTATTAATTGGCACTGGTAACTTATTGGTTGACCTAGTAACAAAGCAGATGCATTTTACATGCAAACTCTGTGGGGGACGGGTTTGTAAATGAGTTAGGAATGTGCACGAACATGATGGTCTCTTGAAACACCTGGTCACAGCCCCAGGCTGGAGCACCCCCCTATTGTTTGATAAATGGAACTCACAGCAGGGGGGGCTAGCTGGCGCCAGGAAGGCGACCGGTGACGTCGGCGGAGAGGAGATTACGAGTTCAGCGGACAGAGGATTAAGTCGAGTTGGTCCATATAAGCGGGAGCTGCGGCTGGAGTCGAGAGTACTTGCTACGTGAAGCGCTGACCGAACGGGAGTGTCGGATGGAGAGAAGGACCAGCGAAAAGAGTTAACCTGATCCATTATATTATGCGGTATCATTTTGGTAATTGGATGAAGTGAATACAGTTTAATAAACGAGACCTTTTGTAACCTGTGTCCGGTCTTTGGAGTCCTGTGAGTCCCCCAGTAAATTCCCTGACACACCCCATACAGAACCACTGAAATACAGAACCACTGCTCACCTCCACTCTTTTATGCCTCTTTTTTTCACACCTGTGGAACCACCTTCCACACTCTTTTCAATCTCATTTTTCCCACCAGGTCTTCAAGACAGCAGTTCTCCACAATCTCAACTCATCCCCCATCCAAAATCATGATCTTTTCTACCCTAGCTAACCACCTCCGCCACCTCACACCAATCCTTCCTCCATCCAAATTTCCAGTTTCCCTCCTTAGATTTCCCTTCTGTATCCATCTTGTCCACCTCATGCATCCACTCCTGCTCCCCCCACCCCCTCTTTCACCATTCCACCCCACACCTAATGCTTGTCCAAGTCTCCCTCTATCTTGGTCTTCTATTCTGCTGTTTGTGTTTCACCCCTCTTTCTACAGTTCCTTTTGCATCCTGTTATGTACTGAGTACCAGTGTGTATTGAGTACCAGTTCACTGGTAATTCCCTGCTTGTCGTAAAAGGCGACAAACAGGGTTGGCGGCAGGAAGGGCATCCGGCCGTAAAACATTGCTTCAAAAAGGGGACCGAAAAACAACAACAACCACGGTCCCCGAAAAAGGCCAACCCCCGCTTGCGGGGAAAAATGGCCTCTAAAGGTGTTTTTTTTTTTTATGTCCACTCCTGATCCATTCAGTGTATTAGCTCTTCCACGAGCCCCGACCATGTACAGTCACGTGAAAAAGTAAGGACACCCCATGTAAAGTTTTGACTTTTTCAACATATTTCAACATACAGCTATTTGATCTTCATTTCAACAATATTGATAGATAAAGGTGATATAATATAACAAATATCATGAAACATTTACATTTCGTAGTCCATTGTATAATTTAAATAAACATAAATGCAAATTTCGCATGTGGAAAAAGTAAGTACACCCTTGGCTCTAATAGGTGGTATTGCCCCCTTTGACAGAAGCAACCTCAAGTAGGCGTTTCTTATAACTGTCTTCCAGTCTCTGACATCAACTGGGAGAAATTTTTGCCCACTCCTCCATGCAGAATTCTTTCAGCTGTGCAATGTTTGAGGGGTTTCTTGCATGCACAGCTCGTTTCAAATCCCCCCACAACATCTCGATGGGATTTAGATCTGGGCTTTGACTTGGCCATTCCAGAACCCTCCATTTCTTTCTTTTCAGCCATTTCTTCGTGGATTTACTGGAATGCTTAGGGTCATTGTCATGGTGCAAGGTCCACTTTCGGTTGAGCTTCAACTTTCCGACAGATGGCTTCACATTATCCTCAAGCACCCTCTGGTACAATGACGAATTCATAGTGGATTATATGGTGGTGAGCTGCCCAGGCCCTGATGCAGCAAAGCTGCCCCAAACCATAATATTTCCACCACCATGCTGTCTTTGGTTTTCGCCAAACATGTCTTCTGGTACTGCGGCCAAATAGCTCTCCCTTTGACTCATCTGTCCAGAGCACATTGTTCCAGAAGTGCTGGTCTTTGCTTAGGTATTGAATGGCAAACTTTAGTCTTGCCCTGATGTTCTTTCTGGACAGCAAAGGTATCCTCCTGGCACACCTCCCATGTAGATCAAATTTGTGCAGCCTCTTTCTAATGGTAGACTCGTGCACTTTGACATCAACAGTGGCAAGAGCTACCTGTTGGTCCCGTGATGATTTTCTGGGGTTCCTAGAGACTTATTTCAGCATCTTGCTGTCTCCTCTCGGGCTGAACTTGCTGGGGCGGCCTGGCCTGAACAAGTTGGCAGTTGTTTGGAATCTTCTCCACTTGTCGATGATCTTCCGGACAGTTGAATGATTGATTTCAAATTGTTTGCAGATCTTTTTAAATCCCTTCCCAGACTTGTAGGCATATATATCCTTCTTTCTGAAGGCCTCAGAGAGCTATTTTGATCTTGGCATGGTGACGCCACACACTTCAACAACAAACAACAAACCAAACTAAATGTCTGAGGTTTAAATAAGACAGGTTCCTCCAAGATCCTCTCTAACGATGTTCTAATCATTTGCACCTGAGCTGGTGCACCTCATTCTAATTTTAGGTATTTGAAGTCGTGATAAATGTATGAGTGTATTTACTTTTTCCACATGCGAAATTTGCATTTATGTTTATTTAAATTAGACAATGGACTACAAAATGTAAATGTTTCATGATATTTGTTATATTATATCACCTTTATCCATCAATATTGTTGAAATGAAGATCAGATAGCTGTATGTTGAAATATGTTGAAAAAGTCGAAACTTTACATGGGGTGTACTTACTTTTCACCTGACTGTATCCCCCCCCAAAAAAAGGATGATGCCATTTAGCAACAACTTCGACGCGTTGCAGGTCTGTAAGAGCTTCACGTAGTTGTTGTTATTGCTCTTGTTGTTCTTCTTGACGGGGGTCGATTTTTGAAACGTGTACCCATTGGTCAGCCAGCTGCCGGACCCACGCACCTTTGTCACTTGACTCCACCCATCATGGCACCCAGACAAAATAATATGGCCGCGATCTTGGTTTTCTGGTGGGCCGAAGACATCAGGCCTAAAGGTCTCTGCTGATTATACACTGCTCAGGTTTGTTGTGGGAAATTTCCATTGTCTTTGTTGGGGTTGAGTGTCAGTCACGATAAGGAGCCCCCAAAAATCTAATCAATGTCGAAAATAAAATATTCGTAAGATTTATGCAAGTCCGTCAGCACGCAAGGTATGCGGCTCCCTAAAAAAATTGCGTTGTGTAATTTTTGAACAGCGCCATGTTTGGGTTAAGCGGTCCGTGACCATGCGACAAATCAGCTCGTTCTGATATAAACCTGGGGGGGCTGACATGGATGAGATGTGTCAAGTTAATCTTTTATAGCACTTTAAATGTGTGTTTCCCAATTGCGTTGTTCATCTTTTCAGAGTGCACTATTTTATCAAGTACTGTACAATAAAAAACAATAAAATTTTAATCAACAATTTTTGACTTGCTAAAGGGGCCAGATTGGGAACCTTTTTTTGGCCGTTCAACGATTACCATATTAATCCCTCATATACATTTTGTAAAGTGTATCCAAAAGTGATTTTAAAAGAAACGTTCAGGAAAAAGCTGTTTGTCACAACTGAGCCACGCTTCAATCTACGTTATTGCACTGCATTGACAGTCCTCCATGAGCCTTGACAAAAATAAGTGACTCCACCAAAACCAAAACACAACCAAATACAACCATTAAAATACAACCCAAAAAAGATTCAGGACATTTTAAAAACAATCAAACTTGAGAAGTGGAAGTGGGCAGGACACATCAGCAGAAGAGCAGATAACAGATGGACAACAGCTGTGACTGCAGTTACACCAATCAAGGGTAGCAGTCGTCAAGGAAGAGAATTGCCCAAACAGTGCAGACATCAGCCAAACACTGTGGGACAGTAAATTGGAATGAGAAGACTGGGGACCGGAACATTTGGCATGCCGAGGTTTTCGTCCACCATTGGGCTGACAACGGCTGCTCTGATAAGCCTTGACGTCGAAATAATCTCCTTTAATTTTTCCTTTCCATCCTCAATTATTGTCACAAGTGAATTCAAAATTCACAATCGATTGATATCTGTAGCATGTCACCTCTGCAAGATTTATTTTACTTCCACCTCATTTAGAAAAAAAACAAGTCATTCTAAAATTTTAACACCAAAGCAAACCGAGCATTCATGATTTTTTTTTTCTGAACATTTAGCTGAAGGTTTCTGAACATTTTAGAAGGAAAGGGTTGCAGCCAGAAGAGGATAAACCGTAGAAAAATGATTCGCTTTCTTTCCATCAAATGCTTTGTCCGAAAATGTTAATATATAGTAAATCTAATCGTAACACTAATCCCTTGGTAGTGACTGTAAAGTTACTGGAGGTTAAAATATATCATCTTCTATATATTAAAGTAGCGGCAGTTTTGTGTCCGTCCATCACACTACGTCATTATGTCTTTGATGTCATTACAGCGTACGACATTTTCATTTACTCGTTTACCCGCTCACTACCAGAGCAACAATAGATCATTCCTCCTTGGTGTATATATATTACAGTCGATCTATGGTCAGGTCTCAATAACATTGGGTGTGTGTTCATTTACCAAGTTTCTTGTGGAGAGATTGCAAAGTGGTTTAAACATTCGAGCAAGCACTCCATTCAAACCATGAAGAAACGGCTGGCTTGGCAAGTGCTAGCTCGCAGCTTGGTAAATGAGCATTGAGCACACACCCATCTTCCTCCCTTTCAGTTTTGTGTTAAACAGCAGGAAAAGTGGGTTTTATTGGTCGTTTTCAAAACAAAACCTGAATTGGTGGGTTTCAAAAGGCCACGACGAAAAACGCCACTTTAGCGGCAAGGTCATGTTATATACCCCATTGTGGGGTATATAGATTACAGTAGATCTTCGCTCATCATGTTCCCCCTTTCTCCCTCTGACCTGCTGTTCATGTTCCCCCATTCTATCTCTTCCCTGCTGTTCATCTTCCCTTTTTTTCCCTCTTCTCTGCTGTTTGTGTTCCCCCTTTCTCCATCTTCCCTCCTGTTCATGTTCCCCCTTTCTCCATATTCCCTCCTGTTCATGTTCCCCCTTTCCCCCTCTTCCCTGCTGTTCATGCTCCCCCTTCCCCCCTCTTCTCTGCTGTTCGTGTTCCCCCTTTCTCCCTCTGACCTGCTGTTCATGTTCCCCCTTTCCGCTTTCTCCCTCTGACCTGCTGTTCGTGTTCCCCCTTTCTCCCTCTTCCCTGCTGTTCGTGTTCCCCCTTTCTCCGTCTGACCTGCTGTTCGTGTTCCCCCTTTCTCCTGATGTTCCCTTTGTTACGTTGTGTTCTGAACTGTTCTGTGCCCGAGGTCTTCCATGAGCCTCGACAATGCATGACAATGTAAAGTATAACTACAACAACAGCAATGTGCGTTTGTGGTTCAAACCTTCATGTTGAGGGGACGAATCATCGACGAACTCGGACTTCACCTTCACCTTCACAATAACACCTGAAACAAAAACAATCCGTTTAATCTAAACTTTCAGGAACCAGCAGAAGGTGCCGGTGCGGAGAGAACGACACGTACCGGGTCCCGGGTCTTCATCCTCGGGTGGACCGACCTTGGACCCGCGATCTGAGGAAGAATCTTCCGGAACGGAGAGATCTCGGTTCATGGCGCATCGGAGGGGACTGGTGAGTGTTGTTGTGTAAAACCAATCAGGTCCACACAACTTTAGTCCAACGGGTTGGTTTAATTGCATTTAGATCATAGCATCATTCTGTAAAGTAGAAAATACAATAAGTATACGATGTAACATCACATGGGACCATGTATAACATTCAATGCAAGCAAGCTGGATATTCTATGTAAGCGTACCGTTAGCGAGTCTACCAGATGTAACGTGTCACAGGAGAAGTCTCGGAGCACCGTCCGCAGCAACGGGTCTTATAGTCACGCCCCTAGCGGTGTCAACGAGCAGCGAGCATCACCCCGGGTTCAGTACGAATACGATTTCACTACATTCTCCCCCCCGTCAGAATTATACGGCAGTGCGGCTAGAAGCGAGTGAGCGTCAGCACGAACAGGGTGGAACATCAGTCGACCCAACCGTATCGGGCCGGGCGGCGAATTTCTCTGCCAGCACGCGTCCGAAATTCCCCGGGTACGGCATCACGTATCCCTGTGTCCCCGGCGTCAGAGGTGCCAACAGGGTCGGGTGACGAAGGGGGTAACTCCAAGTCGTCGGGCCCAGGTAGTCTCGGCGAGGGGAGGGTCGGTAGACTTTCGGCGATGGGAGCGTCGGGAGAGGCCATAGTCTCATAGATGGGTTCGATCGGTTCGTCCGATTCCCTACTCAGGTCGTCGACCCCGCAAGGGGCAAGGTGACGGACAGAGACAGTAGTCTCACGGCCATCAGTCGTCATCACACGAGCATGCTCAGGATTAGCCTGGAGAATCTGCACTTTGTCCACTAGGGGGTCGTACTTGCTCGCGCGAACCGCCCGTTTAAGGTAGGCCGGCCCGGGCCCAGCGAGCCAACTGGGCAAAGACCGTATACACCCCGACCTCCTGGGGTGGTGGAAAAGTCACTCGTGGGGAGTTTGGTTGGTTGCCGTACTCAGGAGAGCCCTGATCGAGTTCAACGCCGCAGGTAGCGACCAAGCCCATTTATCGAGGCCCCGGCCGAGGGTCCGGAGGTGGAGCATGACGGCCCTCCAGATAATCCCGTTGAAGCGTTCGATCTGCCCATTAGCCTGGGGTCTGTACGGCGTGGTGTAACTAGAGGCAATGTTATTTTGGAGCAGATAGCCGCGCACCTCCTGAGACAAGAAGACCGCACCCCGGTCGGTATGGACATAGGCCGGGTAACCGAACATTGAGAACAAGTTCTGTAAGCATCGCATCACCGTGGCAGCAGTCATGTCCGCGCACGTATAAGCAAAGGGGAATCGCGAGTACTCATCAACGATAGTGAGCAGCTAGCGAGAGCCGCTCGACACCGGCAATGGGCCCTTGAAATCCATCGCCAGGCGTTCCCACGGGTGTGTAGCCTTCACCAGAGTCCCCATGGGTTATAGAAACGCGGTTTGATTTCCGCGCAGATAGCGCAGTCGCGACAGATACGGCGGATATCGTCAATCGAGTATGGGAGATTCCCACACCGCACAAAATGAGCGAAACGCGTTACGCCGGGATGGCCCGCAGTGGCATGCAGCACCCGTAGGCTCTCCAAAGAGGTGATACCGGCACATGTAGCCGGTCGTGATAAGGCATCGGCGGCCTGGTTATCCTTCCCCGGGCGATATTTGATGGTGTAACAGAAGTCGGCGAGTCCGATACGCCAGCGAGTGATTTTCTCGTTCTTAATGCGCTGGGCGTGTAAGGTGTCGTACATGAACGCAACGCTTTGCTGGTGCGTGATGATTTGGAAGCTCCGCCCGAGTAAGTACGGGCGCCATCGCCGAATAGACTCGACGATCGCATATGCTTCCTTTTCAACGGACGAGTGTCTCCGCTCAGCGGTGGTAAGAGTCCGTGAAAAGAAAGCCACGGGGCGCCCCCCTTGGGAGAGGGTCGCCGCGATGGCCTGATCCGAGGCGTCACTTTCGAGGACGAACGAGCCGCTCTCGTCGATTGTCACCACGGCGGCTCGGGCGATGTCGGCCTTAAAGCCTTCAAAGGCCGTCAATGCGGCCGAACTCAGGGGGAAGGTGTCGCAGGCCACAAGGGGGCGAAGTTTCGCGGAGAAACTTTGCACCCATTTGGAGTAATGGGCGAACAGCCCAAGGGCGCGCTTCAGGGACGCCCGATCGCAGGGAGGGGCCATGTCGAGCAAAGGTCGCAGACGCTCCTTATCCGAAGCGACAGAGCCATGGGTCACGGTGTACCCCAGAAGATCTATCGTGCGTAGGGAGTATTGGCACTTATCCTCGTTCATAGTTAAGTGATACCGCTGCGCGACCTCAAGGAAGCGCTTCAGATTAGCATCATGGTGCCCTTGGTCATATCCACAAACCGTAAGATTATCGAGGTAGACGAAAACATCGGTTAAGTGCTCCCGCGCAACGAGGTCATCCATGGCCCTCTGGAAACAAGAGACCCCGTTCGTTACCCCAAAAGGCAATCGCGTAAATTGGTACAACCGCTGCCCCGACTCAAATGCGGTATAGATACGATCCGCCCTAGAGATAGGGATCTGGTGGTACGCACTACGGAGATCGAGAGTGCTATAGACCGAATACTGGGACACCTGTTGCACTAGCGCGTCCATCCCCGGAAGGGGGTAGGCATCCAGCTGTGTGAAGCGGTTAATCGTTTGGGAATAGTCGATTACCATGCGTCTGCGATGGGCCTCGCTGCGCACCACTAAGACCTGGGCGCGCCACGGCGACCTACTAGGTTCTATGATGCCGTCTTTCAAGAGCTGAGCCGTTTCGTCCGCAATGAATTGCATGTCAGCGCAAGAGTAGCGTCGAGATTTTACCGCGACAGGGGTGCAGTCGGAGGTTATATTGGGGAACAGCGAAAGCGGCTGGACATCCATTTGCGCTAGGGCGCACACCGCAAGCGCGTCGTCCGCCCCCACAACAAGAGTGTCAGGCCCACCAAACTCCATTACCAGACGTCCATGCAGCTTAAGAAAATCGTGTCCTAACAGAATATCAGCACATAATGCGGGTAAAACCATAAGGTGTACATCAGGGAAAACCCGTCCCTTTAGCACGAGTTTCAATCGGCATTCCCCCTTCGTGCTGAGTCGAAGCCCCTGGGAAGCCATGAAGATCCGTCTCGTAGACCGCCAGATCCGCCATCCATGCCTGAGCACAAGTCGCTGGTCGATAAAACTATCCGTAGATCCTGTATCCACCAAGGCCCGAACACAATGGCCTTCGACCATGAGGGGAATAAGGGCTTGAGCCAGGCCAGACGAGGCTGCTGGGAGCGGGACTGAGCCCCCCGAATGGGTCGGACCAGCCTCGCGGGTGGATCCTACGCCAGCAGCAGTTTTGCGGTCGTGGCCGGAGTCTGCGTTGACCATGGGGAATCCATTATCGTCATCAGAGGGCTTTCCCAAGCATTCCGGTGTTTCGCGATTCAAAATCTGACAATTCTGATGGGAAAAAGCCTCCGTAGTATTTGAAATCGCTTTTTGACACTTTTGGCAGAAAAAGGCTTCCGTAGTATTCGAAATCGCCTTTTGACATTTTTGGCAGCAAAAGGCCTCCGTAGTATTTGCAATCTCCTTTGTCGGGGCGTGGGCCGCCGTTAGCTCGTGGACGACTCGAGGAGAACATTCCGCTGGGGCTTGGCGAGGCTTCAAAGCCCCTTGCGTGGCCCGGAGTTTGGTCAAGGACACGTCCTTTGTGCCCGATGGAGAATGAGACGGTGGTGGCTGTCCGGTGACGTCCGCCAAGGACGTCTGAGCGCCCAGGGGCCCGCAGAGAGGGGCCCTCCCCTTCGAAGTCGGGTAAGGCGCCGGGTGTCGGGCTTGGCTCGCGGGCTCCGCAATGAGCCCATTCAAGGTCGCCACGCCCGCGCGACCGCGACCGCGCGAGTCAATGAGCCGCGAGCCGCGTGCCGTTTTCCTGCACACTTTCGCGTAATGTCCCTTTAGCGAGCACAAATGGCATGTAGCATCTCGTGCCGGACACACGACACGGGCATGACGTGGCCCCCCACAGAAAAAGCATGCGGCCCCGCGTAAGGCCTTGGGTCTGGTCGTAACGGCAGCCGTCAGGGCTGGGTCTTCCTCCGGAGCATCCCGGAGTTCAGCGAGCGGATCCGCGTCCTCGGCGGTAGCACTCTCTGGCCGGGCGTGTAGTGTGGTTCCTGCCAAGAGGTGCGTGCATTCGTAGGTGTTCGATTGCATCCGCGCTTCGGTGTATACTGTCCCTTGCTCGAGTGCCGTGGCGAAGGTCAGGTCGGTCTTCTCCAAGAGTTTGAGCCTTAGTTCCTGGGAGGAGACCCCTGCAATGAAGGCATCTAAAAGACGATCATCCTGAGCCTGCGCGGGAGTCCGTGGCTCCCTGACGCTGTCCAGCAAAAGCTGCCGGAGCTCCTGGGCGTAGTGGTCCATCGCCTCGTTGGGTTGCTGACGCCGCGTTTGCAGCAAATATCGTGCATACACCGGGCTTTTTTCCTTTATGTACAGCCGTTTGAGCTCCGCGATGGAGAGGTCATACGTCGCGCATTGAGCGATCGAGTTGTACACCCGGTAGTCGATTTTTGCATGGAGAGTTGCTAGCTTCGCGGCAGCCGTCGGCGCGGTCTCAGGCTCATCAAAAAGATTCTCCAATTGTCTGAGCCAGTGCTTCAGCTGCAAACCACCATCCGGGGCTTGCGGGTCGGCGCAGAATATGGACACCGTCAGCGTCTTGTTGCCAGCCATTTCGGTGGATCTTAAATGCAATTAAGTGTTGTGTAAAACCAATCAGGTCCACACAACTTTAGTCCAACGGGTTGGTTTAATTGCATTTAGATCATAGCATCATCCTGTAAAGTAGAAAATACAATAAGTATACGATGTAACATCACATGGGACCATGTATAACATTCAATGCAAGCAAGCTGGATATTCTATGTAAGCGTACCGTTAGCGAGTCTACCAGATGTAACGTGTCACAGGAGAAGTCTCGGAGCACCGTCCGCAGCAACGGGTCTTATAGTCACACCCCTAGCGGTGTCAACGAGCAGCGAGCATCACCCCGGGTTCAGTATGAATACGATTTCACTACAAGTGTAAACACTGTAAAGTGTAGGAAAGTACCGGGATTTAAGGTGGTATGTTGTCGTGTGTTGCACTCTGACACACGAGTACAAACCACGTGTTCCGTTAAAAATGAACCACGACCACGTGACGTGTTCCTTCCACAAGCGAGACGATCTCATTCGCGATTTCCACACCACAGATTCTCCACGTTAATCAGGTGATCGATACCGGGTACCCACGATGTCTTGTTTCCCCTTGTAAACATTTTTACATTACCTTTCATCATATTGTTACAGACGCGGTTTTTAGATGTTATTTTACCGAGCGGTTGGTATTACCGCGTCCGAACAGTTACTCCCCAATTAGAACCCGATTCACCCAGAACTTTGGCCGTATCGCACCGCAGCTGCCCAATCTGGGAAAAGACTAAAACGACGAAATGCAAAGAGGAAAAGGAATAAAACGAGAAGACGTACAGACGAGTAATGGGATTTATTATTTACACAAGCAAAAAGGAGCAATCAAGGTTTATTTACAACACATAAGACGCAGGTGACACAGTGCAAATTTTAGCTTACCTACAGACTTATTTAAATACCCAGGGACAGAACAAACAAAACAAACTCACGTACACAAGAAGGGTGGAAAGGCAGGAGGTGGATGGCTGGAGGGAGAGGGAGGTCCAAGGGGGTCCTGCAGCTCAACCGGCGTGTTTAGCAGCCGCCGTTCCTTTTCGGCCCTGCTCCAAACCGCCGTTCAGGCCCCAAATGGCTGTTGGGTGTTGCTGCTGCGGCCTCCGCTGCTTTCCCAGGACTTGTCTGACTCGTTGGTCCAAACCCTCAACTCTTTCTTGGTCCCTCACTCTTTACCACCGACTCCTCACCGCAACCAACTGACCACCGACTCCACTGACTGACCAAATGACGACTCACTCTCAACCAACTCAGACCAACTCTCACCAAGACCAACTCTCACCAAGACCAACTCTCACCAAGACCAACTCTCACCAAGACCAACTCTCAAGCCTGAGCACAAGTCGCTGGTTGATAAAACTATCCGTAGATCCTGTATCCACCAAGGCCCGAACACAATGGCCTTCGACCATGAGGGGAATAAGGGCTTGAGCCAGGCCAGACGAGGCTGCTGGGAGCGGGACTGAGCCCCCCGAATGGGTCGGACCAGCCTCGCGGGTGGATCCTACGCCAACAGCAGTTTTGCGGTCGTGGCCGGAGTCTGCGTTGACCATGGGGAATCCATTATCGTCATCAGAGGGCTTTCCCAAGCATTCCGGTGTTTCGCGATTCAAAATCTGACAATTCTGACGGGAAAAAGCCTCCGTAGTATTTGAAATCGCTTTTTGACACTTTTGGCAGAAAAAGGCTTCCGTAGTATTTGAAATCGCCTTTTGACATTTTTGGCAGCAAAAGGCCTCCGTAGTATTTGCAATCTCCTTTGTCGGGGCGTGGGCCGCCGTTAGCTCGTGGACGACTCGAGGAGAACATTCCGCTGGGGCTTGGCGAGGCTTCAAAGCCCCTTGCGTGGCCCGGAGTTTGGTCAAGGACACGTCCTTTGTGCCCGATGGAGAATGAGACGGTGGTGGCTGTCCGGTGACGCCCGCCAAGGACGTCTGAGCGCCCAGGGGCCCGCAGAGAGGGGCCCTCCCCTTCGAAGTCGGGTAAGGCGCCGGGTGTCGGGCTCGGCTCACGGGCTCCGCAATGAGCCCATTCAAGGTCACCACGCCCGCGCGACCGCGACCGCGCGAGTCAATGAGCCGCGAGCCGCGTGCCGTTTTCCTGCACACTTTCGCATAATGTCCCTTTAGCGAGCACAAATGGCATATAGCATCTCGTGCCAGACACACGACACGGGCATGACGTGGCCCCCCACAGAAAAAGCATGCGGCCCCGCGTAAGGCCTTGGGTCTGGTCGTAACGGCAGCCGTCAGGGCTGGGTCTTCCTCCGGAGCATCCCGGAGTTCAGCGAGCGGATCCGCGTCCTCGGCGGTAGCACTCTCTGGCCGGGCGTGTAGTGTGGTTCCCGCCAAGAGGCGCGTGCGTTCGTAGGTGTTCGATTGCATCCGCGCTTCGGTGTATACTGTCCCTTGCTCGAGTGCCGTAGCGAAGGTCAGGTCGGTCTTCTCCAAGAGTTTGAGCCTTAGTTCCTGGGAGGAGACCCCTGCAATGAAGGCATCTAAAAGACGATCATCCTGAGCCTGCGCGGGAGTCCGTGGCTCCCTGACGCTGTCCAGCAAAAGCTGCCGGAGCTCCTGGGCGTAGTGGTCCATCGCCTCGTTGGGTTGCTGACGCCGCGTTTGCAGCAAATATCGTGCATACACCGGGCTTTTTTCCTTTATGTACAGCCGTTTGAGCTCCGCGATGGAGAGGTCATACGTCGTGCATTGAGCGATCGAGTTGTACACCCGGTAGTCGATTTTTGCATGGAGAGTTGCTAGCTTCGCGGCAGCCGTCGGCGCGGTCTCAGGCTCATCAAAAAGATTCTCCAATTGTCTGAGCCAGTGCTTCAGCTGCAAGCCACCATCCGGGGCTTGCGGGTCGGCGCAGAATATGGACACCGTCAGCGTCTTGTTGCCAGCCATTTCGGTGGATCTTAAATGCAATTAAGTGTTGTGTAAAACCAATCAGGTCCACACAACTTTAGTCCAATGGGTTGGTTTAATTGCATTTAGATCATAGCATCATCCTGTAAAGTAGAAAATACAATAAGTATACTGAAGGAGCTGGGGCTCCCACGTCGATCGGAAGAATGGACGCGACAAAAACCTGGAATTCATCCGAGTTGCTTTAATCAAATCAAACACTCAGGCACTCTGAAAACCCGTTTATCGGGCAGCAATATATCTATTATCCCGGGGGGTTTGCCCAGGCCCGGCGCCAGGGGGCGTGGCCCAGCGTCCTGGCTGCGGCCTGGCAAGTTGAGGGCGAGCCTGCCCGGGCATGCCCGGGCATGCCCGGGCGTCCCGACCGAGGCCTGGCAAGTTGAGCGCGGGCCTGCCCGGGCGTCCTGGACGAGCCCGGCATGGTGATCGCTCCGCGTCCTTGATAGGTGCAAGGCGATTGTGAAAACCCAGCGGCAGCCGCTACACACGTCCCCCCAGAATCGACTTGCACCGGCAGGGTCAATTTGAGGGGGGTCCTGATGACCCGGCCGAAGCGACCCCTAGCGGGTCGTGGGAGGGGGTCCGGTGAGGTGGTGGGCGGTCGAGTGGGGGGCACCGTGGACGGGGGGTGGCCTTGCCGCGGCGGAAGGGCCACCCGTGGTGGGTGGTTGACGTCCACGTGCGCCGGCTTGAGGCGGTCCACCGCAATCCGGTCCAACCTGTCGCCGATGTCGATGACGAACGACTTGTCGTCCCGTCGCAGCACCCGGAAGGGCCCGTCGTACGGCGGCTGGAGTGGCCACCGATGTGCGTCGTGACGCACAAAAACATACTCCGCTGTGCGGAGTGCTGGGGGGACGTAGGACTGGGGGTCACCGTGGTGGGATGTTGGCACGGGGGCAAACCGTCGGGCGGCCTCCTGGAGGTCCGAGCGCTGGTGAGCTGCGGACCAGGGACTGGTAGCGTCGGGCACGAATTCGCCCGGGACGCATAGCGCCTGGCCATAGACAAGCTCGGCGGTGGATGCCTGGAGGTCCTCCTTGGGGGCCGTGCGAAGGCCCAAAAGGACCCACGGCAGCCGGTCGGCCCAACCGCCGTCTTGAAGGCCGGCCATGAGCGCGGCCTTCATGGAGCGGTGGAATCGCTCGCACAACCCATTTGCTTGGGGGTGGTAGGCCGTAGTACGATGGAGCTTGACCCCCAGGTTGCGGGCGACCGCGCCCCACAGCTCGGAGGTGAACTGTGGTCCGCGGTCTGACGAGATGTCCGCCGGTGCGCCGAAGCGGGCGACCCAGGTGGCGATGAAAGCCTGCGCCACGTCGGCGGTGGTGGTGGAGACGAGGGGAACGGCCTCCGGCCACCTGGTGGTCCTGTCCACCATGGTGAGCAGGTGTGTGAACCCCCGTGACGGGGGGAGGGGGCCCACCAGATCCACGTTGACGTGGTCGAAACGTCGTTCGGGCACGGTGAAAGGTGCCAGCGGGGCCTGGGTGTGTCGGTGGACCTTGGCCCGTTGGCAGGCCGTGCAGGTGCTGGTCCAATCGCGGACATCCCGACAAAGGCCGTGCCAGACGAAACGTGCCGACACCAGCTTCTGGGAAGCTTTCCGGCCCAGATGGGAAAGGCCGTGGAGGGAGGCGAAGATGCGGCGTTGCCAGGTGACGGGCACGATGGGGCGAGACTGGCCTTGGGAGACGTCGCAGAGCAGGACAGTGTCCGTGCAGGGGATGTTGGCCAGGCGGAGGCCCGTGTCCGCCGCCCGGAGGGCTTGCACCGTGGTGTCGGTGGTTTGGTCCGCCGCCATAAGCGCAAAATCCATGCCCAGGTGGACCGCGTTCGCGCTGGCCCGGGAAAGACAGTCGGCCACGGCGTTGTTTTTGCCGGTGACGTGCCGGATGTCCATGGTAAACTCCGACACGGCGGAGAGGTGGCGCTGTTGGCGGGCCGACCATGGCTCCGTGACCTTGGCCATGGCGTAAACCAACGGCTTGTGGTCGACGAACGCCATGAAAGGTCGGCCCTCCAGGAGGTGGCGGAAATGGCGGACGGCCAGGTGTAGACCGAGGAGCTCCCGGTCAAACGTGCTGTATTTGAGCTCGTTCGGCCGGAGCTGCCGGCTGAAAAAAGCGAGTGGCTGCCAAACCCCGTTCACCCATTGCTCATGTACGGCGCCCACCGCGTAGTCGGAGGCATCCGTGGTGAGGGCGATGGGAGCGTTGAGCACCGGGTGAGCGAGCAGTGTTGCGTCGGCGAGGGCCCGCTTTGAGCGTTGGAAGGCCGCATCCATTGCTGCGGACCAGGCGATGTCGTGCTTGGCCGGCTTGCCCCGGAGGGCTTCGTAGAGGGGCCGCATGAGTTGAGCAGCGCGGGGCACGAAGCGGTGATAAAAATTCACCATCTATCTATAATTCCACTAATCTCTGTGTGTGTGTGTGTGTGTGTGTGTGTGTGTGTGTGTGTCTGTGTGTGTGTTTGTTTGTCTGTGACCGCTGTTTCTCGACAACCATGGGTCCGATATACTTGAAACTTGCCAGGTATATTGCTGGGGACCCGAGGATGTGCCTTTTCAAGGTTTTAAATTAATCGCAGAAGTAGTTACCGAGCTATGTCCAAAAAACGATTCAACCAATCAGAGAGCAGCGAGCTATCACGTGTGCCGAACGTGGCGAACACACTCTGCCTCGGATGGCACATTTGAGAGCGTATTCATTTATTTCCCGTCGGCAAACTATGTTGGCGCTATGTTGGCGTTAAACTATGTTTTAAAACTAATTAAAACTAATTTGCGATACTTTCGCTTTCCTGCGATATGCGACCTTCCGGAGCTCCTGTGAGAGCGTGCGCCATTACGGATAGTACGGGTACGGGCATGCCATATGTTGGTGTTAAACTATGTTTTAAAACTAATTAAAACCATTTCATGTAAATAGAGGGGGGGGGGGTTGTCACTGTACTCGCAAGCCGTTCGCCGTTCGCTTTGGCGTTGCGAATGGACCAAAACATTTCATGAACCAAACCATTTCATGTAAAGCGTTCGCCGTTCGCTTTGGCGTTGCGAATGGACCAAAACATTTCATGGACCAAACCATTTCATGTAAATAGAGGGGGGGGGGGTATATAATTTTAGATATAGATATAGTACGGGCATGCCCTAGTTCCCAGGAATTCCTGCAGGGCCTTTATGGTGCGGGGACGCGGGAACGTGGTGATGGCCTCGACCTTGGTTGGCAGCGGCACGGCCCCGTTCTTGGTGATGTGGTGGCCCAAAAAATCAACGGCCGTCGTGCCGAAGTGGCATTTGGCCAGGTTGACAATGAGGCCGTGCTCGCTGAGGCGCCTGAACAGTGTTCGGAGGTGGAGGAGGTGCTCGGCCCGGGACGTGCTGGCGACGAGGATGTCGTCCAGGTAAACGAAAAGGAACGGCAGGTCACGCAGCACGCCGTCCATCAAGCGCTGGAACGCCTGAGCCGCGTTCTTGAGACCAAACGGCATCCGCAAGAATTCGAATAAGCCGAACGGCGTGATGACTGCCGTTTTAGGGACGTCGGCCGCCCTGACAGGTACCTGGTGATATCCCCGTATGAGATCAATTTTCGAAAAAATGACCCGTCCCGCCAGACGGGCGGAGAAGTCTTGGATATGCGGGATCGGGTACCTGTCGGGGGTGGTAGCGTCATTGAGACGGCGGTAGTCGCCACACGGGCGCCATCCACCCCCCGGCTTTGGCATGATGTGCAGTGGCGAGGCAGTCTTCTGACTTCTGATTGTCTGAGCCAGTGCTTCAGCTGCAAGCCACCATCCGGGGCTTGCGGGTCGGCGCAGAATATGGACACCGTCAGCGTCTTGTTGCCAGCCATTTCGGTGGATCTTAAATGCAATTAAGTGTTGTGTAAAACCAATCAGGTCCACACAACTTTAGTCCAACGGGTTGGTTTAATTGCATTTAGATCATAGCATCATCCTGTAAAGTAGAAAATACAATAAGTATACGATGTAACATCACATGGGACCATGTATAACATTCAATGCAAGCAAGCTGGATATTCTATGTAAGTGTACCGTTAGCGAGTCTACCAGATGTAACGTGTCACAGGAGAAGTCTCGGAGCACCGTCCGCAGCAACGGGTCTTATAGTCACACCCCTAGCGGTGTCAACGAGCAGCGAGCATCACCCCGGGTTCATTACGAATACGATTTCACTACAAGTGTAAACACTGTAAAGTGTAGGAAAGTACCGGGATTTAAGGTGGTGTGTTGTCGTGTGTTGCACTCTGACACACGAGTACAAACCACGTGTTCCGGTAAAAATGAACCACGACCACGTGACGTGTTCCTTCCACAAGCGAGACGATCTCATTCGCGATTTCCACACCACAGATTCTCCACGTTAATCAGGTGATCGATACCGGGTACCCACGATGTCTTGTTTCCCCTTGTAAACATTTTTACATTACCTTTTATCATATTGTTACAGACGCGGTTTTTAGATGTTATTTTACCGAGCGGTTGGTATTACCGCGTCCGAACAGTTACTCCCAAATTAGAACCCGATTCACCCAGAACTTTGGCCGTATCGCACCGCAGCTGCCCAATCTGGGAAAAGACTAAAACGACGAAATGCAAAGAGGAAAAGGAATAAAACGAGAAGACGTACAGACGAGTAATGGGATTTATTATTTACACAAGCAAAAAGGAGCAATCAAGGTTTATTTACAACACATAAGACGCAGGTGACACAGTGCAAATTTTAGCTTACCTACAGACTTAATTAAATACCCAGGGACAGAACAAACAAAACAAACTCACGTACACAAGAAGGGTGGAAAGGCAGGAGGTGGATGGCTGGAGGGAGAGGGAGGTCCAAGGGGGTCCTGCAGCTCAACCGGCGCGTTTAGCAGCCGCCGTTCCTTTTCGGCCCTGCTCCAAACCGCCGTTCAGGCCCCAAATGGCTGTTGGGTGTTGCTGCTGCGGCCTCCGCTGCTTTCCCAGGACTTGTCTGACTCGTTGGTCCAAACCCTCAACTCTTTCTTGGTCCCTCACTCTTTACCACCGACTCCTCACCGCAACCAACTGACCACCGACTCCACTGACTGACCAAATGACGACTCACTCTCAACCAACTCAGACCAACTCTCACCAAGACCAACTCTCACCAAGACCAACTCTCACCAAGACCAACTCTCACCAAGACCAACTCTCACCAAGACCAACTCTCACCAAGACCAACTCACGACTCACTTCCGTGCGCGCCTTTTATAGCGCCTCCAGTGATTAAGCCGCCGGCCTTTTGGACACGCCCATCGGGGTGCTCACCTCGGCCCTGGTTGGTCGCGCGACCCTCGGGCTCCGCCCTTGATGACGACGGGCGGGCACGCCCCTCTTCCCCTCTATGACGAGGTGGAGACACGCCTTTCTTCCCCGACTCGAGCACATGGTCAATGGTGGTTTTGGAGGGGATGTAATATGGGCAATCGAGGCTCGGCAATGACGAGAGGGGATGTAAAGGAAATGGGGATTTTTGGGGATGGGAATGAAAGGGGATCTATTCTCTTTCACTGGTGCAATGGAGTACTTCAATTAATGGGAGACACAGCCTTACCCTAGAACACAGAATAAGAGATAACTATCAACAGGGGTATTCTATTACTTGGCTGACGTGTATGCTTGTGGACTAATTATGGGATGCCCTTTCACCTTTACACAGCTCCGGAGGTAGGGGGGCGCAGAATACACAATAATAATAATAGTCCAGCACACAATCAAAAAAATACAGTCCTCATCTCCCCAACAATATCAACTAACTCCATATGTTTTATCCATTTGTGTTCAATCATTGTCATTCCACAGAATAATTTTTCTCTGTGGTCCGTGTGTTCCGGAGCATTTGTGGGTGATACTGTGGCGGACACGAAAGCACTGACGTGGTGACATCACCCCGCACACCAAGTGGGGGTGGGCCACGCCAGGGAGAGAGGCGTGGCCTCACGATATACACGGGGCGCGCAGCCCTGAGCAGCTCAGTGTTACAGTGAGCTCTTGAAATAAAGACTCTTACAAATTGCCGCGTTGTCCGCTTCCTCCTTGCTTACAAGTAGCGCGCGTAACACCGCGCTTTATTGGTGACCTCGACGTTGGATCTGCCGTAGCGATCCTTCCAAACACGACGCCATTGCCATGGCCAACAACGCGATGTCGGTTAAACTTCCCGAATTTTGGGAGGCCCAGGCCGAAGTTTGGTTCGTCCAAGCCGAAGCCCAGTTTCAGCTTCGGCGCCTCACCGGCGACGACACGCGCTACTGCCACGTCGTCGCCTCCCTCGGGCACGGCACGGCCGCTCGAGTTGTGTCCGTCCTTCGCCACCCACCGGACGGCCACAAGTACGAGGCACTCAAGCGGCTGCTCCTAGCCACGTTCGGCCTCACGGAGGACGCACGGGCCGACCGCCTCCTGGATCTCCCCGAGCTCGGCGACACGCGCCCGTCGGTCCGAATGGACCATATGCTGTCGCTGTTGGGCGACGAAGCCCCTGGTACTCTATTCCGGGCGCTTTTCCGTCGCCAACTTCCAGCACAGGTACGCCTCGCGTTGGCCGGGACCGTGCTAACGGAACCCCGAGCATTGGCCGCCGAGGCGGACAGGTACTTCGCGGCTTCGGACACGCGGGTGAGAGTCGGTGCGGCCGTCGCGGATCTCGAGGCTGATGCTGCTGCCCACCTCGTGGATCCCGAGGCCGATGCTGATTCACAGCATCAGCTTACACAGCATACACAGCATGCTGATACGCACCTCGTGGCCGCCGCCATGCCCCGCCCACCGCCGTGGCGAAAACCGCCACCGCGGGGAAAACCGCCATCTCCACCGGCCTGGCGGAGCCAGCCGCGCTCCTCCAGCTCCACCACCTGGTGCTGGATCCACGCCAGGTTCGGCCACGAGGCTCGACAGTGTCATCCGCCATGCTCCTTCGACAGGTCGGGAAACGCCCGGGCCGGCGCTCGATAGTGGTGATGAGCGCCGGCCGTTCGAACAGCCTGCTGTTCATCACGGACACCTTATCCGGGCGCCGTTACCTGTGCGACACAGGAGCGCAGGTGAGTGTCATTCCTGCCGGTACGTTGGACAAGCACGCCGCGGGCGGGGGCCCCGCGCTGCTTGCCGCGAACGGGACGCCCATCCGTATGTACGGAAAACGCTGCCTCTCTCTGCGGTTCGGAGGGCAGGTTTTCCGATGGTCGTTCGTCACCGTCGACGTGCCCATGGCATTGCTTGGCGCAGACTTCCTGTGCGCAAATGGGCTCCCGGTCGACGTAAAGCACAGACGTCTTGTCCAGGCCAAGACGTTCAGCTCGCTCGCTTGTGCGCTGCCCAGCTCGTCGAGCAGCCCACTGAGCGGCTCACCGAGCGGCTTGCCGAACGGTTCGGTTCCGGCCACGTTGATCTGTACGCTTCCGGCAGCGGACGAATTCACCCACCTCCTCGCCGGCTTCCCAGCCCTCACGCAGCCCACATTCTCGGCGGGGGCCGTCAAGCACGGGGTGGCCCATCACATCCCCACCGTCGGGCCACCGGTCTACGCCCGGGCATGCCGCCTCGAGCCGACGAAGCTGGCGGTAGCAAAAGCGGAGTTCGCTACCCTGGAGCGACTCGGCATCGTTCGGTGCTCGGAGAGTGCTTGGGCGTCGCCGCTGCACATCGTGCCGAAGCCCGGCGGGGGATGGCGACCGTGCGGGGACTATCGCCGTCTCAATGACGCCACCACCCCCGACCGCTACCCCGTCCCCCACATTCAGGACCTTTCCGCCCGTTTGGCGGGCATGTCCTTCTTCTCGAAGGTGGACCTCATACGCGGCTACCATCAGGTCCCCGTCAGGCCGGAGGACGTCCCGAAGACGGTGGTCATCACGCCGTTCGGACTCTTCGAATTCCTGCGGATGCCCTTCGGTCTGAAGAATGCGGCTCAGGCGTTCCAGCGGCTGATGGACAGCGTCCTGCGCGACTTGGATTTTGTATACGTCTACCTGGACGATATCCTCGTCGCCAGCGCGTCCCGTGAAGAGCACCTACACCACCTCCGCACGCTCTTCGAACGCCTGGGCCAGCATGGCCTGATTGTGAACCCCGCAAAGTGCCGGTTCGGCATCGCCGAACTCGATTTTCTGGGGCACCGCGTCACCAGGCACG
Source organism: Myxine glutinosa (assembly GCF_964187855.1). NCBI lineage: Eukaryota > Metazoa > Chordata > Myxini > Myxiniformes > Myxinidae > Myxine > Myxine glutinosa. The sequence goes on along the minus strand of NC_136265.1, from coordinate 65,630,550 downwards.
GAGCCGTCCCCCTGCCGGCCAAGGTGGAGGCAGTGAAGGGGTTTCCGCGCCCCCGCACGATCAGGGGGCTGCAGGAGTTCCTGGGCATGGTGAACTTTTACCATCGGTTCCTGCCCCGTATCGCCCAGCTCCTGCGCCCCCTGCACGAAGCTCTCCGAGGTAAGCCGGGCAAAGCCGACGTTACCTGGACCGAGCAGATGGACGCGGCGTTCATGGGCGCGAAGCTCGCCTTGGCTAACGCCACCATGCTCGCGCACCTGGCGCTCGATGCACCGATCGCCCTCACCACCGGCGCCTCGGACTACGCGGTGGGTGCGGTGCACGAGCAATGGGTGCGTGGAGCTTGGCAACCGCTGGCGTTCTTTAGCCGGCAGCTTCGCCCGCCCGAACGCCGTTACAGTACCTTCGACCGCGAGTTGCTCGGGCTTCACTTGGTGGTCAGGCACTTCCGCCATCTGCTCAAGGGCCATGCGTTCACGGCCTTCGTCGACCACAAGTCGCTGGTCTTCACGATGGGCAAGGTCACCGAGCCGTGGTCAGCCTGGCAGCAGCGTCACCTCTCGGCCGTGTCCGAGTACACGACGGACATCCGGCACGTCGCGGGGAAGGACAACCCGGTGGCAGATTGCCTTTCCCGGGCCGTCGCCCACGCAGTCCACCTCGGCATTGACTATGCCCGGATGGCAGCGGACCAGGCCGCTGACCCCGACGTCCAGGCCTTGCGGACCGTGGTCACGGGCCTCCGCATCACCGAGGTGCTGTTCGACGGCGCGGGCACAGCCATCTTGTGCGACGTCTCCCTCGGGCGGCCTTGCCCCATCGTGCCCGCGGGCTGGCAGCGCCAGGTGTATGACACCATCCACGGCCTGTCCCACCCGGGCACGAGGGCCTCCCAGAGGTTGATCACCGACAAATTCGTCTGGCATGGCCTCTGGAAGGCCGTCCGCGGCTGGGCCAGGACGTGCCTCGCGTGCCAGCGCACCAAGGTGCACCGGCACACCCAGGCCCCATTGGCCCCGTTTACGGTGCCGGAACGCCGGTTTGACCACGTCCACGTGGACCTGGTGGGACCTCTGCCCCCCTCGCGGGGTTTCACCCACGTCCTCACCATGGTGGACCGCACCACCCGGTGGCCAGAGGCCGTGCCCTTGGCGTCGACGACGGCGGCGGACGTCGCACAGGAGTTCATCGCCACCTGGGTCGCCCGGTTCGGTGCCCCCTCAGACATCTCGTCCGGCCGTGGCCCCCAGTTCACCTCGGAGCTCTGGGGGGCGGTCGCGCGGGGGCTCGGGGTCCGGCTGCACCGAACCACAGCCTACCACCCCCAGGTTAACGGCCTGTGCGAGCGATTTCACCGCTCATTGAAGGCCGCGCTCCGGGCCACCCTCCGCGACGGCAGCTGGGTCGACAGGCTCCCCTGGGTCCTGCTGGGCCTCCATACAGCGCCCAAGGAGGACCTGCGCGCATCCGCGGCAGAGTTGGTCTTCGGGCAACTGCTGCGGGTGCTGGGCGAGTTCCTCCCCGACTCCACGGCACCATGGTCCGCGGCACAGCAGCGCTCCGCTCTGCAGGAGACCGCCCAGAGGTTCACGCCAGTGCCAACGGCACGCCACGGGCACCCACCGACGCACGTCGCCCCGGAGCTTCGCACGGCGGAGTACGTCTTCGTCCGCCACGATCCCCACCGGACACCACTGCGGCCCCCGTACGATGGGCCTTTCCGCGTGCTGGAGACCGGGGTGAGGCACTTCACCCTGGACATCGGCGGTACTCCTGATCGCGTTTCTGTGGACCGCCTCAAGCCAGCCCACCTCGACGTGGACCATCCACCGCCAGTGGCCCGACCCCCGCGTCGGGGCCACCCACCTGCGGGCGGACCCCCGGCACCGCCCAGCCCCACCGCCACGCCGCCCCCCGGTCCTGCAGCCGGAGGCATCCCAGATGGCATCCCTGCATCCCAGACGCCGCCAGTCGCCAGGGGGCGCTTCGGCCGGGTCATCCGTTTGCCCCGCAAACTGACCCTTCAGGTGTGCGGGGATTCTGGGGGGGGGCGTGTGTGGCGGACACGAAAGCACTGACGTGGTGACATCACCCCGCACACCAAGTGGGGGTGGGCCACGCCAGGGAGAGAGGCGTGGCCTCACGATATACACGGGGCGCGCAGCCCTGAGCAGCTCAGTGTTACAGTGAGCTCTTGAAATAAAGACTCTTACAAATTGCCGCGTTGTCCACTTCCTCCTTGCTTACAAGTAGCGCGTGTAACACCGCGCTTTAATACAATAAAAATGAAGTCTCACTCTTTGTCTCAATCTCACGTCGGAAACGTCATTTCCTGCATTCTTGGAAGTTTATTCAGTTCCTTGTGTTCTTCCCTGGCCCAACAATTCAGCAGATTCGCGATGACGAATGGGTCAAAATGGCGAACTGGTGATACACTTCCACATGGAATCCTTAGTTAAAACAAGCATTCTGAGTATTGCGCTGCAATACATGTCCCCTACCGGCAGTCTGTCGTCCGGAAAACTGTTGGGGAAATTAAAAAGGGTTATTCACCCACAGGTTCTGAATCGTTCCCAATTGCTAATTACCTCAGGACGGGCTCACCTGTGATTCGCACTCAGGACTTCGATTTATACACCTTGCAGACAGGTAAGCAGAAGCACAAGAAAATAAGTTGTTGATAAAGAACCTTTCAAGTCGATAAGTAACAGTAATTTATTATATTTTCCGGTTCACGATCAATGATCGATGTGTGTATATATGTTGCTCGGCTTGGCTCCGCCCTTCCCGAAAGCGCGCGCTGTGTCACGCTGTTGACGTTCGCGAGACGAGGCTGAGGGCGCGCGGTGCGGCTTGAGGAGAACTCTAGAATAAACAAGAGATATCCATTTAAAAAATATTTTCGTTTAATTAACGATATCTGCCAAACCACGTGACCTATCGCAAATTCCAAAAGGACATTTTATTAGACTGACATGCTGAACAGATCTGTGAAGTTTCCCCTCGATTGGATCAAAAATGAGGGAGGAGCTCGGTTTTAAAGGTTCATGCTTAAAAACGTCATAACTCTGAAACCATGTGACGCATGACGTCATGCTCGCTGACTTTTTTGTTCGTCATGGGTATGCGATTCTGCCTGCAAAGATTGGCTTCGATCTGTTCAGCCGTTGCAGAGAAAAAGGGGTTTTCGTGTTTTCACAAAAACAATATGGCGGCCGAACCACGTGACCTGTGACGTCATAATTACCATTAAAATATTCTCCAGACCGAGTCCCCCCTAACGGTGCAAATTTGATCTCAATCGGTCCTATTATTGCAGAGAAAATCTTTTTTAAAGGAAATTAAAACTTAAAATGGCACTGAGTTAAGGATCATCAGAATTCCCAAAGTTCAAAGTGCCATAACTTTGTCAAAAATGATCGGCACGTCGTGAAGTTCGAACTCGATCTGTAACTTATCATGAGGAAACCATGTGCCAAGTTTGAAATCATTAGGATTCAGCGTTTAGAAAAAAAGTCCGGAAAACTGTTCTTTGCGTGACGGACTGACGGACTGACAGACTGACGGACTGACAGACGGAGGGACGGCATGCAAACCTAAAGTCCCCTCCGGTGTACACCGGTAGGGGACTAATAAGAATGACTGCACTGTGGTCACAACCTGCGACAAAATCTGGTAACAGGCCGATTGGGAAATAAACATTTTTATTTTTGTATTTTTTTTGTATACATAATCGAGGCTCGTGAAAGAGCTAACATTTATCACACAAACAAATCAAACAGACAAAAAAGCAAAGTATATAAAAAGGGGAGCGGTAGACAAGAGGGGAGAGAAGGGGAAGCACATTTAAAATACTCTTAAAATATGAACAGCGTAAATGGGAAACACACCTTTAATGCGCCGTTAATAGATTTACTCGTCACCAGTCACTGCGTCAGCCTCCACCACGGTTATTCCAGGACAAGCCGATTCGTCACACAGTTAAGCATTGTTTAACCCAATATGGGCCTTCAAAAATTATGTAACACTATATTTTTTTTAGTAATGCAAGCTCAATAGTTAATTATTTGAATTCCCGGATCTTCTTGAAGGGACGTCCGGTGGTTATTTTAGGCGCGAAGATGGGACGGAATTGTGTCCTCAAGGTGTTTGAACTCTCTGTGTGTGCTCCGCTCGCTTGTAGTATTTGGTTCGCTGTGCGGTTCTGATTTAATATGCTGTGTTGTGATTGGTACGACATACTGCGTAGTGATGTCTGGGCGCGTGGCTTCGGTGGTTGCTGGCGGCTCGCCATGATGGCCGTGTGTTCTGAGAGCTTGGCGTCTTTAATAAACAACTTGATTGAAGGAGAGTCCTGAACTTACTGCAGTATGTGCTCCACCGAGTTTCATTCTAGTTTTTACTTCATTTGTGCACAACTAACTATTCTTCCACAATTCTTCCACAATTACACCATGTGATACAATAAACCTACTAGGTATTACCCTAACTTCAAATCTATCCTGGAATCCACACATTACACAACGGATTATCCAGTTGATTGTTGCGAGCACCCCCACAGGATGATTTTCAAAAGCATCTGCTCGACCAGGAGGTTGGGTACGACATGGACCTGGTTTGAAGTGAGGGTCGCAAGTACAAAGCAATGGTAATCGGAAAGCAGGCCATCCAGAAGATGGAAGGACCTTAATCGTCTGTGAATGCCATGACACATCGACAAAAGTGCAAAAAGTGTGGACGATCACATCCACCACGGAACTGCCCAGCATACAATGATTATTGTAAGTAATGTGGTGAACTGGGATACTGGGCCCGTTGTTGTGAAAATCCCAAACGCTGATGGACACGAGTGGAGCCAGTAAATATGTCTCCAACTCGTCAATATTTTGCACAATGCTACTTCCTCTATTTCAAAGAATGTTTACTTTTATACTCCAAATCAATTTGTTTCACCTTTCAATAACAAAAAAATGCACCAATCCAACTGGTATTTACTCCTCCAATCGTTTGTTAGTTTTCTGAGCCCAAACCCCCATTGTGATGCTAGATAGCACCAGGCGAACAAAAACTTTATACTTTTACATTGGCCAGGGTGAGTCCAGGATTTTCAGAACTACATCCAAGAGTGAAGTACATTGCTGGGTCTTTTCCCTCAGTAAACCCTTTAATGCGTGCATGAGTCTTTTTTAATTCGTCCACAAATTACGTATGCAATTTCAGTTTCAACCTTTAATTTTTGGAGGAAATAGTTAATTTATTTAGTTTCCAATCAGTTTAACTGTATAATTTCAACTTATCCAGTATGTCTTTGCTATAACTAGACCTTGCGTTTACAACCAATACAACCTGCAGACAACGTAGAACCGACGTTATTTTGTTCCGGTGGGTCAATGTTGGAAGGTAGCGTTGGCCCAACGTTGGAAAGATATATTTTCCCTGGTGTTGGCTTAACGGGTGGCTGGTTTAAGATTACAAGGTGCCACGTTAGAGCCCCTGTCATGCCGTTGTATGAACACCTGGTGGGTTGACTCAGCCTGTCATCCTTTCAAGGTTGTCAACATGAGCACCAGCTTACTGTGACACACAACTCCTCAAAAAAACAAACTCTACCAAGATACAACCTTGTAAACCCATGAAAGTACAAGGGTTTTGCCGGCGAGGTCGTGTGTTTTTCCAAGCTCTCCACGCTACCAAAGTTAAGAATTTTTGCCATTTGTATTTTTGTCAAAACTGTATTTTTTATTTTACGGTGTGTGTGCATACTATGTGTTTCTAGTTAGATATCGGTGTGAATCGTGCATACCATATATATATCGTCGGATGGTTCCTGCCGCGTTTTTCAGGCCTGGTTTTCTGAGGCCTCGAGGCTTTGCGTCTCCTCTCGAAGGTCGTTTGTGGTTCATTTACTTTCATTCTCTCACTGTTTTTTTCCAGTATTGTTTTAACCCCATACTTCCCGAACATCTACCCTTTGTTTAAAGTCTTAATATAAAAATATAAACTAAAAAAAAATCTAATTTCCTTCTCTGCCTGTGCATGAGGAAGATGTGCGGTTCGTTGGAAAGGTAGCGTTGGTAGCTCCCTCCGTTGGTAGCTCGTTGGTAGCTCGTTGGTAGCTCGTTGGTAGGAAAGGTAGCTCCCCTGTTCGTTCGTTCTTCGACCACGTGTTTTGTCCCACCCGTTTTATTTCTCTCCTTCCTTCATAACTCAATTCTCTCCAGTCGACACCTTTTCGATTCCAGTTCTCACCATACTTCTTCAATTTTATCCTTCTTCCTCTGATCTACTTTCATCGAACCTTCAAAAAAACATGTTAACGAAGAATTTAAAAAGTAGGCCTCTCCTCCTGTACAAACACATTTGCTTATACACCTCCCTGTTCCTTCGCTCACTGCTCTCCTGGCTGTCAATCTCCTATTCTTCTGTTCCTGCTTCTGAACCTGTGCTGGAATCCTTAAATCCCCCTTCGGAATCCTTCATGCCCTCATTTAAGGAATTTCCCCTTATAGTTTTCACGGTTTAGTTTTAAAATGTTCAAACTTTCCCCTGAACTGTTGTATTCTGTCATATATTATAACACATTTTTCTTCTTCTTATTATTCTTCTTCAAAAGGTTGCTTTCGACTTGCTCACCAAAGCTCTTCATTTCAAATAAAAATTCCATATCTGACAATTCTTCCTTCCTTCATTCCCGAAACTCACCTGCATTCCACCCCTCCTCCAACGTTTTCAAATGGATCTCTGACTTGAAAATCACAAGAAACTCATTTTGTAATAAATGTTCGTTTTCCATTAATCGTCCAACACTTTCTTCTTCTTTCGTGTATCATCAGATGGCCAGCTCAGTGTCGTGCAGCCATGCCCTCGTCTCTGGTCCTACGTGGAAGAGGCCCGCTTCTGAAGGTGGTCTGTATAGGGGGCAGGTGGTAATTATGTGTTTGGCAGTCTGCTCAGGCTCGCCACACTCGCAGGCGGCGCTGTCTGCCAGGCCCCACATCTTCAGCGATGATTTGAAACGGCCGACCCCCGTACGTAGACAGTTCAGCAAGGTCTATTGCAGGCGTGGTAGATCTTCTCCTAGGACGCCACCTCCTGGGTCCCAGATGTAGCGGTGGATGCGGGTGGGCCCGGCCATTTCCCACACCTGCCTCCAAGATGCCGCCAGCCATGCACTTCTAAACAGGTCCTCAGGGATAGAACTGAGCATCTCTTGTGCTGCCTTATTGTAGGGATGGTGACACTTTCTAAAATCCAAACTCTTCCTTCCCCTTCTCAACTCCTCCCTCACCCATCCCTTTCAAATCTCCCCCCTTGTCCCTTCCCTCCTAAACTCCCCCCTCCACTCCCAAACTCCCCCCTCATCCCTCCCATCCTAAACTCCCCCCTCAACACTCCCCTCCTAAATTCCCCCCTCACCCCTCCATTTCAAAACTCCCCCTTCCCTCCTCCCCTTCAAATCGTCCCACCCTCCTTTTTTCTCCAATTCTCCCCTCTCACCGCTCCCCCTCAAAACGTCCTCCCCGCATCCTCTCCCTTCCAAACTCTAACCTCCATCTCCTCCAACCTTCTTCCTCGCTCTGCGCCTCCCCCCTTCAAACACCTCACTGTGCCTCATCCAATCACCATCAAACCTTTTGTCCTCCATATCCTTCCCTTTCTCCAAGCTTTTCTGAAATATCTGAAACACTATCAACAGCTCTCCCTACATCCTCCTCTTCCTCATCTTACCCTACCCCTCCCCTGTCCTGTATCCGATGCTCACCCTTCCTCTTCCTTAACGGTATGGACCTCAAACATCCGGGGCCTTCGCTCAAACCTGATTGACCTCTCCATGCAGGTTGCTTCTGACAAACCAGACTTGATCTGCTTAACAGAAACTTTCCTCCTTCAAGATGTCTCTGATTCCTTAATATCTCTCCCTGGTTACTCCCTCCTTCGGTATGATAGACCTGAGCCTCGTCCTGGAGGTGGCGTTGCTATCTTCATCAAAAACTTTCTTCCTCACTCTCCCTGCACTGCCCTCTCTCCACCTCACCCCCAGGGGTACCTCTGGCTACGGCTTCCCCTTCGCTCCCACCTTTTGTTCATGTGTGTGTTGTACCGTCCACCAAACAGTTAACACTCCATATACATCTCGCTGTCTGATAACATGGTACAACTTCTACCTACTCCCTCCCAACTCTCTCTCTTCCTCATATGTGGTGATTTCAACTGTCATCATGCCATTTTGTTAAAATGCTGTTAGTGTTCCCCCTTTCTTATACTTCGTGTTCACCCTGCTGGGTGTGGGTTCCTCGCTCACCAGACATGGCACGGCAGCAAAGGACTTCTGCGACTCACTGGGACTGACACAATCTGTCAATTTCCCGACCTGTATATCAGTCAATGGAGCAACTTCTCTTCCAGACTTGGTTATGACAAACTTCCCTGCAAATGTCTGCTGCTCTTCTTCTGCTCCAATCGGTTCATCTGATCATGTGCTTGTTAAAGTGGACATATCTCTGGCCATTCTCAGAGAGCATCCTCAGCGTCGCAAAATTCTGGCATTTCAGTCAGGCCAACTGGTACGGTCTTCAAGCAGCCATCAATCATCTGGACTGGTCTCCCATCTCTACTGCCTCTGAAATCAACTCATCCTGGGAATTCTTACAAAGTAAACTGCTCTCTCTCATGCACAGATTTATCCCATCTCGTCTTCAGTTGTCATACCCTTCCTCCCATCCATTGTACACGGCATCTTGTGGTGAGGCTGTTGCGCAGAAACGACTTGCCTTCACCTCTTGGAAAGCAAATCCAACGGAAGGCAATCTCAGTTCCTCTCACATAGCTCAGAACAAGTATGTGTCTACCCTCAGGAGAGCCAGGAAACAATATCTCTCCACTCTCAAGAGTGAACTCTCAAACCTGTCTCCCTCTTCCAAATGCTGGTGGCATCTGGTCAAATCTGTTTCTGGTGTTTGTTCCTCCTCTATCCCCTCCCTCACCTCAAACGGCTACACAGCTGACTCCGCACGTGAAAAAGCTGAATGCCTCAACTCTGTGTTTGCCTCAAAATCTTGTGTTCCAAACCCGGCTCTCTCTGTACCCACCATTCCCAGTCGTAACCAGCTGCTCCTGGACTCTGGGTCCTTCTCTCCTGACAAGGTGAAGAAGTTTCTGTCAATCCTCGACTCTGATTCTGCAACTGGACCAGGCGGCATCAGCCCACGGTTCCTAAAATCCTGCTCTGCTGCTCTTTCACACCCTCTCTCTGTTCGCTTTGTGATGGAATTCAATCACAAACTCTTCAACATATTGAGCTTTATTGTAATCAATTCTCCACATCATCTACAAAAAGAATAATCACATATTTAGAATGCGTTCATATAATATGCTCCATGTAAAGCAAGCCATAAAAGATGCATAATTTTAACTTACCAGCTCAAATTCAGTCACAAGTAAAAGGCAATCCCCTCACTCTCAAGCCAACCTTCTTATAGGCACGTCTTACGCTAGAGAGGGAATTACAACGGATCTTCGCCTTTATTTCACCACATTCTCCCTCCAATTAAATTTCCAGCAAGCTCACATAGGTATAATAGAAAACTACAGAGTATAAAAAAGCACAAAGAATCAAACGTTCACAAGCTGAGGATAAAGCAACCTACCATCCCAAACGAACCGGCTTTCGACTCTAAAATTGTTGTTTGCCTGACCTTGGCAAACATCTCCTGCAATTTCATTTCCTCTTGTTCTTATCTTGTTATTGCATTCTCATCTTTCCCTATCTAAAAATGTGTGGGTGAGACATAGTTTTCTTCTGAGCTGAAAGGCAGATGCCTTGTCTAGTTCCGTTCAAATAATCCTTGAGCATACTATATAAACTATGGCAGGTCGTGTGTAGATCAAGGAAGAGCTGTCATGGACGGAGGGTTGCTGGCCGAGACCCACACAACTTTCCTTCCATGTGCATGTTATTGTCCTCTCTTTAATAATAAATTCTCCTGTCCGAGTCTGGTCAAATGATCATTCCTGAGGGGTTAAATCTCCGACATACGCATATAGGTACAGTAAAAAGAAATAACCAATAATGGCACCAAAAAGAAATACCAGGGTTCACACAACAATGGGGAAAGAGCGCGCGCTTGAGCAAGGCACCAGCTGGTTTTGGGTCCGAAATGGCTCGTGCGCACTGGTGTTTCACAAGGCACGGAATTGGTGTTGCACGTGGCTGGTGCTGCATGGGGATGGTGCGGCACAGGGCTGTAGAGCATGTATGGGATGAAATGGAATGCTGTCATCAATATCCACAGCACCTGCCCCAGAACAGCCATGATTTGGCCACATACAGACGTTGTTGATGAATAACTTTAAAAGGATGGCGTTTCTTTAAAAGACCACGATCACCAGTCTCATCAAACCTTCCCAATGGGTCCAATGCCCAAAGTCTTCATGCCATACACAAAAAAGCATGAGCCGGTACCATGCCGATGATTATGTAACTACTCTTAACTAGTTGCCCTAGCAGATCCACTTGTTACGGAACCACTTCAAGCGCTTACCAACCAAGATTGAACCTCATTTATCCTATGCCGCAATCAGAACTGCCCGAATAAATCAGCACACAGTTTCTTAAGAAAAGGGCTTTTAGTACACACAAATTAGGCAAATTTTACAATGGGAAAAATAATGGCAGGTATATTCACAAATATGTATGGCACATATAAATCCCAATTTCCCCAATATGACAGACCCACCCTCAGAACCTTAACAGTGACTTCGCAACTCTCCATTGGCTGGTGCCGCATGCATCCAGGAAAAGAGAAAGAGGTCGAAGAGGTCAAGGGAGTGGAAGAGAAAGGGGAAGCTGGTGTGTCCTGGTCCCTCACACCTTGTGCCAGCTCAGATGAGCGTGTGCCACCAATAATTATGATGATTGTCTGGTGTCCAGACCCGCCACGCTCCACTCATGCTCCCTCCTCACTGTCGCCCACATGCTGCCTTCTCCATGTGCTTAGGTGGTTCATTTGCAGGAAGAAATGGATGCGTTTTTCAGCAGGAAAGTGCAGGAGGCAATCCATTTTGTCAGGGACACTTACCCAACCATCAGTATCAAAAGGCGAAGCGGGAGTTGGTCCATTCAGGTGGCGCAGCTTAACGAGCCGGGTTCGACGCAAAGATCCAAGAGGTGTTGGAAGTGTAAGAGGTATAAAGCGTGAGAATGAGAGAAAGTGAACAAAGAAATGAACGGAGATGGAAAGCAGACTGTGAACAAGAAAGGAAGGCAGAGTTGTAGAGAGAAAGCAGCAATAAAAGCCGGTTGTACGAGAATATGCACAAGGGGAATTCACAAAAGGTTTGAGATGGGCTGGTGCCTCGTAACGTTCACTCCACTCAATGTCCCGTCATCTGTTCGATAGCATGGCCTTCACTTGCTTTTTAATAGAATATGTCCCCACCTGCCCGAATCCACCCCCTTCAGTCCGAAGGAGGAGTTCGCCCACCAATAGATCCTCCCCCTCATAGCTGATTGGTGTTTCAGTCCCCAAACCCCTGGTGATTGGCCTTTACAGTTCTGGCACACTATCTCCCTTGAGATGATCGATTTGTCTCAGGTGTTCACCAAACCAGGTTGGTGCAGCTGTATGAAGGCACTGTACTTTCTGAAGTCTCTGCAGTCTGCATGTTATCCAATTTTGTTGGTCTCCCTCTTCTGAATTTAGCAGCATTTTACACGTTGTCTGAATACCATTTTACCAGTTTTAATGGTTCTGCCAATTTTCCGTCATTTGGTGTGAAGAGCTTTAAATCATCGATATACAGCAGATGGGTCACTTTTCCTGACCCATTGGACATTATACTGTTCGATGTTAGGTGTATCCCTGTCCTTGATCATCAATGAGTTTGCTCAGTAGGTCCAGAACTGGGCAAAACAAGAGGGGCAGAGACAGTCACCCTGGAAGAACATATGTTGTATCTTCACTTCTGGGATTTCGATCTTTCCGTCTGAATGCTGTAATATCAATGTGGCATTCCAGAGCTCCGTTGCTTTATCAATGAATTGAGTTTGATTAATTCGGGGATTTATCTTGGCAGGGACACTAACATTGGCAGGGCATTTTACCATCCAAAAATGAGGACACCAGCAAAAGCTTCTTTGCTTTATCTATCCTTCGATGCATTTTATATCATGATAAATGGGTAAATCCTTATTACAAGCAGAACACAAGAACGGCTTCTCTCGTTTGTTGGAATATCCATGTGCAGCTTTCAGAAGGTGGAACAGAGTCCTCTCAGGACTCAAAGTAGCCACCTCCAGTTTGATAAAATATCATGTTTCACAATCCAAGTTGTGAAAAGGTCTTCTCAATGTTTTCTTCTGAGGATTATTTCCAGGATTGTCATTGGACCACAGACAGCCTCCAATTGTTGTTAGTTTGTCCGACTATTCCTGGGGCTGTTTTGAAGATCAAAGAGAGGTTCTTTATCAATCCCATTTTGTCAGAACCCTTCAGCTTCCAGGTTCTCTTGGCCTCATTTTTCAGATGCCGATTACTTGGTCATTTTCCTGATTTCCACATTATTTCGACCAAAGTCGCTGGGTACTGCTACTGACCCCTCGATGAGCAATACCATCTTTTCCTTTTTGTGCAAAAGCACAATGTCCTTGTGCAATGCTTTGTTTTCTCTGTTCATGATTGATGGGATGATTTGATCATCAGTGAGGACTGCATCCTCATGTTCAACAATCGCTTTTGGTTCATGCTTCCTTGATTTTTCTGAGACTGAGATCTTGAATTTTTTGCAGATGTCCCAATGGTGTACATTGCACACAAATACAGTTATTCAGACAGTTGTTTTTCATACCCGAAAGAAGGTGACCGCTAGCAGAACCTAGGTGACCGCTAGTTCTACCTTGCAGAACCAATGCTTTTTTGAATAAACGTCAAGATTTGTGGAAAAACTGGATTACTGAATGGATCAGGAAGCAGAAGAACAAGAGGAGCTGTGGGAAGAGAGAGGTGGGAAGAGAGAGGTGGGAGGGAAACATCATCAGCAGTGGTGAAGGACAAACTAAAGGAAGAGTTGAGCAAATAAGACGAGTATGAAGGAGAGGTAGTGGTGGATGCATTGGGTAGACAAGATGGATACAGAAACAAACTCTCAGGAAATTTGGAAGGAGGTGGGTTTGTAGTGGGTTGTTAACAGGGGTACAAAATCACGGATTGGATGAGGGGAGAAGCGGGGTGGAGTGACTTGAGATGGTGGTGAATTGGTTCATTCGTGCTATCTCCTAAAGACTTGTAGCGTTTAACCTGCAGGTCTTCTCTCCTTTATCTCTTGTGTGTGGATCCATTGATGCCGCTTCACCTAAGATTGATGAAAAAATGCCTCGGTGCAAACAGAACACTTGTGGGGCTTCCCTCCTGTATGTATTTTTGATGATGAGATAAAGTTGATGAAAGAGCAAAACTCTTGTCCAGATGCCATGTTTTCTCCCGCCTCTGGAACAAACTCCCACACTCTATTCAGTCCCTTTCCTCCGTTTATGCGTCCGTTTGTTTTTTTGTCATTAATGTAAGCTCTTACACGAGCCTTGATATTGTATACAAAAAACAAAACAAAAAAAACTCTTGTTGCATTCAGAACATGTGCACGGCTTCTCTCGTTGGTTGATGTCCCCATATGCGGGTTTCAGGAGGAGGGAGGAAGTTCTCCCAGAACTCAAAATCTCCACCTCCTTTTTCGGTAAAAGATCATTATTCGTGAACCAGATTGGGAAACGTTATTCTCATAGTTTTGTTCCAAGGGCTCTTTTTAGAATGCTCACTGAACCTCTGACAGCCTGTACCTGCAGCTTATTTGTAGAGATATTCCCTGCTTTTTAAGTGCTCAGTAATGGTTTTCTTGATCATCCCTGTTGCTCCGAGTATTACTGGTACAATTTCAGCTTTCTTCAATTTCCAAGTCCTCTTGACCTCATTTTTCAGCTCCTGGAATTTGAGCATTTTTCTGATTTCTGTAGCATTTAGTCCAAGGTCATTGGGAACTGAAAACTCAATCAACAATGCTGAATTTTCCTTTTTGTGTTTGAGCAATATGTCCAGATGCCATGCTTTGTTTGCAATGTCGACAATTGACGGGATCATCTTGTCACGTGTGAGCACGATATGCTCATTTTCAAGGATAGGATTTGCTTTCTGTTTCCGTGATTGTTCTAGAACCGGAATGTTGAAATATTTACAGATGTGCCAGTGGATTACTGTGCAGACGCTGTCATGTCATTCTGTGTTCAACTGTTCTGACATGAGTTTTTTACATCGCGAAAGGAGGTGACTGGTACTTTCTGTTTCTCCCACACAAAACCTGCCTTTGGAAGACGTAAGAAACTTTTTGTAGTTTTCCTTTTTCTTCTTTGCTGTCGTTGGGGCTGTATTTCTTTGTTTCGTTTTCCAGTGTAATATCGTGCACTTGAACTTGTCTTTGGAAGTTTGTTGCTAAATGATTAAAGATACCTTTTCCGATTGGTTGTTTTCTTGCTCATGTACAAATCTCATGCAATAGTCTGTTGAGATTTTTTATATACTCTTTGATGCATTTGTAAAGTTGATGAACAAGCAAAATCCTTGCTGCACACAGGACATTTATAAATCTTCTCTCATGTGTGTTTTTACTTTGTGATGATTCAAGGATTCTAACCAAGAAAATTCATTGTTGCACCCAGTGCACTTGAAAGGTTTCTCTCCCGTGTGAATCCGTTGATGTATTTCCAAATGTGAAGCAAAAGGAAACGCTTTGTTGCACACAGAACACAAGAAGCACTTCTCTCCTTTATGTATTTTTCTTAATGTCTGTGCAAATGTGATGAATGAGAAAAATCCCTGCTGCACACAGGACATTTATAAGGCTTCTCTCCTGTGTGTTTCAATTTATGATATTTCTAGGATGCTAACCAAGAAAATTCATTGTTGCACACAGTGCACTTGAAAGGTTTCTCTCCTGTGTGAATCCGTTGATGCGCTTTCAAATGTGAAGCAAAAGGAAACGCTTTGTTGCACACAGAACACAAGAAGCACTTCTCTCCTTTATGTATTTTTTCATGTGTTTTTAAATGTGATGAATGAGCAAAATCTTCGCTGCACACAGGACATTTATAAGGCTTCTCTCCTGTATGTATTTTTTCATGTCTTTGTAAGTTTGATGAATGAGCGAAATCCTTGATGCACACAGGACATTTATAAGGCTTCTCTCCTGTGTGTGTTCTTTGATGTATTTGTAAATGTGATGAATGAGCAAAATCCTTGCATCACAAAGGACATTTATAAGGTTTGTCTCCTGTGTGTGTTCTTTGATGTGTTTGTAAATGTGATGAATGAACAAAATCCTTGCTGCACACAGGACATTTATAAGGCTTCTCTCCTGTGTGTGTTCTTTGATGTGTTTGTAAATGTGATGAACGAGCAAAATCCTTGCTGCACACAGGACATTTATAAGGCTTCTCTCCTGTGTGAGTTCTTTGATGTCTTTGTAAATGTGATGGATGAGCAAAATCCTGGCTGCACACAGGACATTTATAAGGCTTCTCTCCTGTGTGTGTTCTTTGATGTATTTGTAAATCTGATGAACGAGCAAAATCCTTGCTGCACATAGGACATTTATAAGGCTTTTCTCCTGTGTGAGTTCTTTGATGTATTTGTAAATATGATGAACAAGCAAAATCCTTGCTGCACACAGGACATTTATAAGGCTTCTCTCCTGTGTGAGTTCTTTGATGTCTTTGTAAATGTGATGGACGAGCAAAATCCTTGCTGCACACAGGACATTTATAAGGCTTCTCTCCTGTGTGTGTTCTTTGATGTGATTGTAAATGTGATGAACAAGCAAAATCCTTGCTACACACAGGACATTTATGAGGCTTCTCTCCTGTGTGAGTTCTTTGATGTATTGGTAAATATGATGAACAAGCAAAATCCTTGCTGCACATAGGACATTTATAAGGCTTCTCTCCTGTGTGTGTTCTTTGATGCATTTGTAAATATGATGAACAAGCAAAATCCTTGCTGCACTTTCAAATGTGAAGCAAAAGGAAACGCTTTGTTGTACACAGAACACAAGAGCACTTCTCTCCTTTATGTATTTTTTCATGTGTTTTTAAATGTGATGAATGAGCAAAATCTTCGCTGCACACAGGACATTTATAAGGCTTCTCTCCTGTATGTATTTTTTCATGTCTTTGTAAGTTTGATGAATGAGCGAAATCCTTGATGCACACAGGACATTTATAAGGCTTCTCTCCTGTGTGTGTTCTTTGATGTATTTGTAAATGTGATGAATGAGCAAAATCCTTGCATCACAAAGGACATTTATAAGGTTTGTCTCCTGTGTGTGTTCTTTGATGTGTTTGTAAATGTGATGAATGAACAAAATCCTTGCTGCACACAGGACATTTATAAGGCTTCTCTCCTGTGTGTGTTCTTTGATGCGTTTGTAAATGTGATGAACGAGCAAAATCCTTGCTGCACACAGGACATTTATAAGGCTTCTCTCCTGTGTGAGTTCTTTGATGTCTTTGTAAATGTGATGGATGAGCAAAATCCTGGCTGCACACAGGACATTTATAAGGCTTCTCTCCTGTGTGTGTTCTTTGATGTATTTGTAAATCTGATGAACGAGCAAAATCCTTGCTGCACACAGGACATTTATAAGGCTTTTCTCCTGTGTGAGTTCTTTGATGTATTTGTAAATATGATGAACAAGCAAAATCCTTGCTGCACACAGGACATTTATAAGGCTTCTCTCCTGTGTGAGTTCTGTGATGTCTTTGTAAATGTGATGGACGAGCAAAATCCTTGCTGCACACAGGACATTTATAAGGCTTCTCTCCTGTGTGTGTTCTTTGATGTGATTGTAAATGTGATGAACAAGCAAAATCCTTGCTACACACAGGACATTTATGAGGCTTCTCTCCTGTGTGAGTTCTTTGATGTATTGGTAAATATGATGAACAAGCAAAATCCTTGCTGCACATAGGACATTTATAAGGCTTCTCTCCTGTGTGTGTTCTTTGATGCATTTGTAAATATGATGAACAAGCAAAATCCTTGCTGCACACAGGACATTTATAAGGTTTGTCTCCTGTGTGTGTTCTTTGATGTGTTTGTAAATGTGATGAACGAGCAAAATCCTTGCTGCACTCAGGACATTTATAAGGCTTCTCTCCTGTGTGTGTTCTTTGATGTATTTGTAAATCTGATGAACGAGCAAAATCCTTGCTGCACATAGGACATTTATAAGGCTTCTCTCCTGTGTGTGTCCTTTGATGTTTTTGTAAATGTGATGAACGAGCAAAATCCTTGCTGCACACAGGACATTTATAAGGCTTCTCTCCTGTGTGTGTTCTTTGATGTATTTGAAAATCTGATGAACGAGCAAAATCCTTGCTGCACATAGGACATTTATAAGGCTTCTCTCCTGTGTGTGTTCTTTGATGCATTTGTAAATATGATGAACAAGCAAAATCCTTGCTGCACACAGGACATTTATAAGGCTTCTCTCCTGTGTGTAACTTTCGATGTGTTTGTAAATTTGATGAACGAGTGAAATTCTTGCTACACACAGGACATTTATGAGGTTTCTCTCCTGTGTGTTTTACTTGATGACATTTCAATGTTGATAACCAAGAAAATTCCTTGCTGCACACATTGCACTTGTATGGCGTCCCCCGTCTGTGTGTTGCTTGACATCTCTTTGAAGACTTTAATGAGATAAATGTTTTCTTGCAAACAGAACACTTGTGCAGCTTCTCGTTCCTTTCAATTTTCTTGAATGTCGAACTACAATTGTTCTTAGTCAATACACTGCGATAGTTGTTGACTTCCTGATAAGAAGTCTGTGTCATGTTCTGATTGAATGAAACTTCACTGTCAAACAATTGCGAACTAGACTGAGAATAAAAAACCAATTTCAATTGATTCTCTGCAGAGACAATTCAAAAAAACCATCAATAAGTCACAATTACTGTGAAACATCATCATTTTAAAAATCAGAATGAATAGTACTCCATTACCATTGAAAACTGGTCCTTTGTCTCTGTTCATCTGCCATGAGGCGGAACCGAAAGTAAAGGACCAATGTTTACGGTCTCGTGACAAGAATGCTTTGAGATTTAGAGGTGGTTTATATGTAAATGAAGGGTGCTGAACAAAATGGGTGGTAGTTATCCTTTCAAGATTGCTAACTTTTCTGGCTCCGTGCCACAAACCAATATAGCTGTCGCCAGAATATAAATTGGCCCTAACGTACCAGACGTGGTTCATGTGTTTTTTCATACATTTTATAATTAATGGATGTCAGGGAATACATTTTTACCAGAAAATAATATTTATATTTAAAAGTAAATGTCCAAATCCCAAGAAGGCTGGCAAAATCCAAGATTAGCACTAAAATCTCTCCCACTCTCCTTTTCCCTCCTTCACCCTTCCTCTCCTTTCCTCCTGTGGTGGCCCTGAATTTGTGAAGGTGGGGGTACACCACCCTATATTTGGGTGATCTATGGGTCGCTCTTCCGAGATCATCGGCTGTCTCCATGCCACGGGCTTGTCCAACACAGAACTGAACTGTCTGGGGTATGCAACAACAACAACAACAACAACGTGCTGGCTGATGTACGGCTTTGTTGATACAGCGACAGCAACAAGTTAAAAAAAAACCCACAACAAGCCATTGAATCAGAAGTTTACCGCCGTGGATGTAACCTCTTTTACACCACCTCATTTAACACGTCAAACTAGTTATTCATGCCCGTAGTTTGTGTCCTTTATGATGTCCTTAAAAACAGTATGTTTCGTGTTCGGAAGGATTTTCAATTTTGTTTGATTGGCAGACTAACAGACAGGCTGAAGTAATTCCTATATAGCATGTGTGAATGCACGCTCAAGACGAGACCGTCAAATTTAGAGCCAACACACTGCTAAGCTGAACGTTCATATTCCGATTAGTGTACGATATTCAAAATATGAAATTAAAAGGAAAGTATGTCGTTCCTCAAACACAGACTGACAGTGACATTTGTCAGACAGATTGAGTGAACCAATTGTGTCACCCAACTTTCCGCTACGCACGCAAGATAAAAGGAAACGTCCCAATAAGCCGAGGATGTCTTCGTTGAATGATCTTATGACAGGGGTTTTTTTTTTAAGGTCTGCCGGGCCACCAAATAGTCCATGGGCCAAACCTGAAAATTTGACCCATTGGTACCATCTCTTGTGGCAAAGCCTCACTGTTTTTTTGATAGTTTAGGGCCTACAGATGATGAATTTAGGTGACAGCAGTGTGAAATTGGCAGCTTTCTGGTAGTTATCACCTCTCAAACATCACCCTACCGCTATAATTTGAAGCCCAAAATTTGGGGGTAGGGGAAACTTAAATGACTGTAGTTTCGCTCTGGATGGGTCAATCTTAACAATATACCACTCATAATGTCCGTCTATGTACCCGCTATCTTAATCAAGATTTATGCAAAATATTTCATTATGTAGGTCACCAGAGGTCAAAAGGTCACCAATTTTAGGGGGTGCCCAAAATTGACCATCGGGCAAGTCATGTTGCTAGAATAAAGTAACAAATCACCCAATGGTGATTTAAACACTTGGAATGCATATTTTAGAGGTCTTCAGATGATTCTAAGGGGACATTATTGAGTTGCTTTTGCAAAATTTTATTTCAGAGCAATTGATTTTGAACCATTTCTTGTAAATACCTAAAATCCAGGGTTTTGGGGGTAGGGGAAACCATAATGACTGTAGTTTTTGAGTGGATTGACCAAAATTGAAAATCTAATAGTCAAATTGTATGTCTGTGTACGCTCTATCATAATGAGAGTCAAATTGTGAGATTTGTGAGATTTGTCAGGATTGAAAGACATGTTCCACTTGTTTGACCAGTCTGTGATTTTGTCCAGGTCTGCAGAGAGTGAGGAGGCTGCAGACTGCCGATCTGAAGAATGAGGAATGGAGCGGCAGATAGTGGAGTCATCAGCAAAGAGATAGAGAGGATTTTCCAGAGAGTTGGAGAGATCATTCATGAAGACCAGAAATAGCACAGGGCCCAGAACACTACTTTGGGGAACTCCAGCCAGAACAGGCAGGGGAATGAAATATATTGAATGATCGTTTTAAGGCCATTTTCCCCGCTGGAGCGGGGGTTAGCCTTGCGGGCCCCATGACAATCATGGTTCCCTGTTTGAGGCAATGTTTTTATGGCCGGATGCCCTTCCTGACGCCAACCCTTGGTCGCCTCTTACAATGCGCAGGGATACGGTGTACCTATTCTAAACCGGGGTACACACCGTGATCATTCATCCCAGCAAGCTGGTACTCAATTTGCCGACCTCGGAAGGATGACAGGCTGAGTCAACCCCCCTGGCGTTAATTCAGCGATCGATCGGGATTCGAACCCAGGATCCTAGGATCCCAAGCCGGCACCCTAACCGCTAAGCCAACACCAGGCTTGTTTCCAACTGCATGCCTCCATTTCCAACTGCATGCCTCCATTTCCAACTGCATGCCTCCATTTCCAACTGCATGCCTCCATTTCCAACTGCATGCCTCCATTTCCAACTGCATTGCTCCCTTTCCAAACTGCATGCCTCCATTTCCAACTGCATTCGCCGCCATGCCATGTGCTCTAACTCAGGGAAGAAGGGCGTGGCCCCACCTCGTCATCAGGAGGAGGAGTGAGCCAGCCCCGATCAACCAACCAAGAAGGAGTGGGTTTGGCTTGAGAGGGTGGAGAAAGAAACATCAAGGACGTTCAAGAAAATTCTACGGTGGGGCCTATAAAACCCAGTGCGGGAAACCCCCACCTCAGTTCTGTGGAGGGAGGTGCTCGAGACGAGTGAGAGTCCGCAGGGAGAGAAACCGTACAAGAGTCCCGCGGGTGTCGACGGAGTTTCACAGACGCAGGAGGCGGAGGACGCTGCCGGTGAAGCCGAATACGTGGAGCTGCCGGCTGCTTGCTGCCAACCCGGAGCGGAGCTGTTTGCCGGGTTTTTCGCCTCGACCCCAGAGCGTGGACCAAGAGCTGAAGCCGGACCTAGATGCTACCATCTGCCTGGACTCTTCTCTCCCTTCCCATACCATCCCTGCCATTCCATCCATTCGTGTACGTGAGTTTGTCTTGTTTGTCTTGTCTGGGGTTTTAAGTAAATTTGTATAAGTATAAGTTGCTCTGTGTCTATCTTTCCCTGTAAATTACTTTTATCCCATTTCTTTTCTTTCTTCTTTGGTTGTATCGTAATAATAAATATTTATTCTTCCTTACTTTGGCTTCTTCTTCCTCGTCCGATCGTCCTTGTCTTTTCCATCATTGAACACCTGTGGCACGATTTGGCCAACGCTCATGAATCGGGTTAGTCTTTGCTAACGGCACGGATTCCGGATTGCTAAACCGCTCGGCAAATACCATCTTATCTGGGGTTCGTGCGGAGCTATCCACCGGCTTCGTGGAGAGATTGGCGGAGGTGTACGGGACTCCCTTGACCAATCACCTCGGCCAATCTCACCCCACGAAGAAGCGGGATAGTTCCAGGACTCGGACGGCCAGCTTAAAAGACGAGGGGGTTTAAACCCCCCCCCCCCCCGGCAAGGGGAGTGCTGAAACCGAGGTCCGTAACAATTGTTACTGATCTCAACGTCGGCCCCTTTTCCCCTTACCAAGGGGGGATTAGTCCCCTTGTCTGTGACTGACCGACGTGAGTCCTGGGGGTCCCAACGCTCCTTCTGGTCGGGAGCAGCCAGGGTATTTGGTTAATGAAAAGTCCCAAGGACCTGGGTGCCACTCCTGACCGCGAAGCAGGGGAGGGACTCCCGCTCGAACCACGGTTTTAGATGTTCTAATTGCCGAGCGGTTTTAGCAACCCAGAGTTCGAGCCGTTAACAAAGACTAACCCGATTATAAAGCAGTTGGCCAAATCGTGCCACAGGTACTCAATGGGGAAATCTCTAAAATGACCGAATGAGAATGAAAGAGGGCAAAGGTAAGGAAGAACAAATATTTATTATTACTATACAAAACTAAAGGAGAAGAAAGGAAATAAAGTAATTTACAGGCAGATAGACAGAGTGCAACTTAACTCTACAGGCTTACTTAGACACCAGACAACACCAAAGACAGACGACAGGCAGACTTACACGAATGGGGAATGAAGGCAGGAATGACTGGAAGGAGAGGAAGGTTCAGGTCCGGGCATAACGGCAGGCTGGAGGCGAACGGCCGCCGACTCCCCCGCAATCTGGTTCACACAGCACGGCGTCTGCTCGCAGCAGCGCGTCAGGGCTTCACGCGTCTGGTGAAACGGGGCTGGTTGAGCGGGGCTGGTGGAAGCGGGGCTCTCTGCAGTACTGTTTGCCACGGAACTCTCTTGTGCAGGGCTCAGCTGGGTCACGCATCTGTAGAACTTCCAGGGCGGATTGTTCCCCCATCTCCCTCAATTTGCCTCCCATCTTGTCTTCTAACCCCGTTAACCCATTCTTCACCCCTTCCATTTGGTTCTCCTGGGTGGCCATCCTATTTTCCACCCCCGTTAACCCGTCCTTCATTTCCCCAATTTGGCTTCCCAATTCCCCTATTTGACTTCCCATCCCATTTCTTAATCGACCAATTTGGCTTTCTAATCCCCCAATTTGGCTTTCTAATCCCCCAATTTGGTCGCCCATATCGTTCCTCAATTCATTTCTCAATTCCCCAAATTGGCTTCCCATTTCAGTTTTCAATCCCTCGAAGCTATCCCCTGTTTTTGCCACAAAGGCCATCATCTTGTGCACCTGAGAACAGGAAGGGGAGATGAGAGAAATCCATTCAGGGCCACACGTTGACTATGACCAGAGAGGAAGTCCGCAAGCCATGAGTGGAGATTTCAATGGATACCACTAGGAGGAGAGTTTGGTGAGCAGAGCTGGGTGCCAGACCGTATCGAAGGCACGTGATATGTCAAGGGAGACAGCTCTGATTTCCTGTTTGGCATTGAGGACCTCCATCCATTGTTGAGCAGCAGAAGCAGCATGTCCAGAGTAGAATGGACTGGTCTGAATCCAAATTGATGATCAGAGATCAAGCCATTGGAGAAGAGGAAGAAGAGGAAGGATTTGATATCCGAAGCAATGATGGATTCCATGACTTTCCTGATAATTGGGAGCAGGCTGATTCGTCTGTAGTTGCAAGGATCTGTTTTTGCACATTTTTTGTGTAAAGTGTTAATGTTTGCTGATTTCCAAGATGCTGGCAGATGACCTTGAGCAAAAGAGAGGGTGAAAATAACACAGAGAGGATGAGATAGAGCGGCAGAGCAGGATTTTAGGACCCATGGGCTGATGTCGTCTGGTCCAGTTGCAGAATCAGAGTCGAGGTTTGACAAAAACTTCTCCACCTTGTCAGGAGAGAAGGACACTGAGTCCAGGATCAGTTGGGTTTGACTGGGAAAGGTGGGAACAGAGAGAAATGGGTTTGGGACACAAGATTTTGAGGCAAACACAGAGTTGAGGCATTCGGCTTTGTCACGTGTGGTGTCAACTGTGTCGCCATTTGAGGTAAGGGAGGGAATGGAGGGGGGACAAACACCAGAAACAGATTTGACCAGATGCCACCAGGATTTGGAGGAAGGAGACAGATAAGAGAGTTCAATCTTGAGTGTGGAGAGATAGTGCTTCCTGGCACTCCTGAGGGTGGACACACACTTGTTCCGAGCTTGGTGGAAGGAACTGAGATTGCTTTCAGTTGGATTTGCCTTCCAAGAGGCAAAGGCAAGTTTTTTCAGGGCAACTGCCTCACCACAATATTCAGTGTACCATGGACGGGAGGAAGGGTAAGACATTAAGACAACTGAAGACGAGATGGGATGAATCTGTGCATGAGAGAGAGAGAGCAGTTTGCTTTGGAAGAATTCCCAGGAAGAATTGATGTCAGAGGCAATAGAGATGGGAGACCAGTCCAGATGATTGCTGGCTGCTTGCAGACCGTGCCAGTCAGCCTGAGTGAAATGCCAGACTCGTCGGCACTGAGGAGGCTCTCTGAGAATGGCCAGAGAGATGTCCACTTTAACAAGCACATGATCAGAAGAACCAATTGGAGCAGAAGAAGAGCAGCAGACATTTGCAGGGAAGTTTGTCATAACCAAGTCTCGAAGAGAAGATACTCCATTGACTAAGATCCGGGTCGGGAAATTGACAGATTGTGTCAGTCCCAATGAGTCGCAGAAGTTCTTTGCTGAGGTGCCATGGCTGGTGAGAGAGGAACCCACACACAGCCAGCTGGCATGATGACAGATGAAGTCGCCAGATATGAGGAAGAGAGAGTTTGGATGAGTTGAGAGAAGTTGGTCCATGTTGTCAGACAGCGAAATGTAAATAGAGTCATCAGTGTTTGGAGGACGGTACAGAACACATATGAACAAAAGGTGGGAGCGGAGAGGAAGCCATAGCCATAGGTACTCCTGGGGGTGGGGTGGAGAGAGGGTATTGCAAGGAGAGTGAGGAAAAGCGTTTTTGATAAAGATAGCAACCCCACCACCAGGACAAGGCTCAGGTCTATCATACCGGAGGAGGGAGTAACCAGGAAGAGATATTAAGGAATCAGAGACATCTTGAAGGAAGAAAGTTTCTGTTAATCAGATCAAGTCTGGATTGTCAGAAGCAATCTGAATGGAGAGATCAATCAGGTTTGAGCGAAGGCCCCGGATGTTTGAGGTCTATACCGTTAATGAGGAGAGAGGGGGAGCATCGGGTGCAGGACAGGGGAGGGGAGGGGTAGGGTCAGATGAAGGATGAGAGGGGGATGTAGGGAGAGCAGTTGATAGTGTGTCAGAGATTACAGAAGAGTTACAAGAGAGGGAAGGATGAGGAGGATGAAAGGTTTGATGGTGATGGGATGAGGCACAGTGAGGGGTTGTTTGAGGTGGTGGGGGGGGGGGGGCAGAGCAAAGTAGAAGGTTGGGGGAGGTGGAGGTATGAGATGGAAGGGAGACGAAGTGGGGAGGAGGCAGCTTTGAGGAGGAGGTGGGAGGGGGGAGAATTTGGGAGGGATGGTTGGGGGGAGTTTTGAATGGGAGGGGCATGGGGGGAGTTTAGGAGGGGAGGGGCAAGGGGAGAGTTTAGGAGGGGAGGGGCAAGGCGGGTGTTTAGGAGGGGAGGGGCAAGGGGGGAGTTTCGGAGGGAAGGGGCAAGGGGGGAGATTTGGAGGGGAGGGGCAAGGGGGGGAGTTTAGAAAGTGGATGATTAATGAAAGACGAACATTTGTAACAATTTGGGTTTATTGTGATTTTCAAGTTAGCGATCCGTTCAAGTACGATGGAGGAGGGGTGGAATGAATGTGAATTTAGAACATGTTGTGATTTAGAGTTATAAGAGATTGAATATTTTTTTGAAATGGAATGAGTTGAAGAGGAAATTGAAAGGAGCCTTTTAAATAGGAAGAAAAACAGCGTGTTGTCATAAACCACTGAATAAAACACTGCAGCGGAAGGTTTAAACATATTTTAACAGAACCGTGAAGAACAATCTAATATTCACAAAAGTACCAATGGGGAGACGGAGCCGAGAGGGACAACTACAAGTCACGTGAACAGGGGAAAAGGTGAAAGGCAAGGAGATAATGGGGGCGGGGCGAGACAGCGCACGTGGGCAGAATCACACGATGGGCCAACTTCACACGTCGAGAATGGGAAATAAATGTTTGTTTTTTCGTTTTTGTTGGGGAGGGAGGGGGTTAAAACGTCAGACAAAGAGTAGATGTACGGGGAAGTTTGGGGGAGAAAGGGAAATCTAAAAACCTAGCAAAAACAGCGAAGGAAGAAACAAACTTCGACGGGGGACAGGGGAGGCCTGAGGCAAGGCCGCAACACGCGCGGCAAACAGAAACGATTAATTTATGAAAGATAAACACCAAGAAACTTCCAAAGGACACTACAGGTTCACACACCGAAGGATAAATGCAGTTTCGACAAAATACAATTGTGAACAATGACATAACTTTGAAAACGTGGAGAACGTGTGCAGCTTCGAAAATCCCTGCCGTCGTCTCCAAGATCTCGCGAGATCTCAATGGCTTTTATTGAAATTCTACAAATACTGTTTAGATTTTGATGAGAATTAAGAACCTGCTGCGAATGCGGAAGTGGACAGATGATGGCAAATGCACGGGTTTGATAATATCCAAATACAACCATCATTTAAAACACTATTTTGTTGAAGTATCAATTGATGATTGGAATCACCATTGACTGGGTATGGAACAAACGTACCCGTTTGTTTGCGAACGGGTACGTTTTTCATGGAGGGACCTCACAAACTTGTTGTCCATGTCTGACGTGCGACTCAAGGTTGCTACAGGAATGTGGAATTTATTGGTTTCACGCTTTAGCATTCACCGTTTCTGCATTGTCTGTTTGCTTCTGGCCTCCCACCCGTGCATAGCTGAGGGGACGGAGGGGTGAATGCATGTGAGCCATTGCTGACACTGGATCTGATGGATTGAGACAGGGCTTTGTGGGCAGGCGTGGCTCCGATGAACCGCGGGGCATTCCAGGTGCCGGGGGTGGGGTATGGGGGAGGGTGGGAGTGGCGGGGCCGTGGCTGGGGTACCCACGGGAGAATGGAGATGGGGAATGACGCGTGGTCTGTGCGTCTCTGTGATGGGCGGGTCTGGCGGCACTATGGGGCAGACCGTAGTGATACATTCATCGAGGTGCCCAGAAATGTTGGGGTGCCGACGCTGACGGCAGATGTGGGTCCTGGCAATGGGGGTGGGAGTGAAACAAGCGGATTGCAATGCTGTGTAACTCATGCACGGTCCAGACTCTTGGGTGGGCTGCGCTGTGGGTCACAGGGGGAAGGGCCTTCAGGAGAATGGGAGGAGGTGATGAAAATGGGCACAGGGAAATGACGGAACATCTTACGTTGATAAAAAGAAGAAAAGTATCTCAAGCAAAGAGTCGCAGGCCTCCTATAGGGGAAACCCCATGCCTGTGCGGCCACTCTGAGCAGCAGGAAAGTGCGCTGTAAAAAATAATAACTGTACCTTCTCAAGCGAGGAAACAGATCACCTTGCGAAGAGACATGATTACGCACCACAGCAAGAAGCTTCGAAAGTGCTGACTGTCTCACCACCATCAAAGACAATACCCCAGAGGAGAAAACTACAAACGGAAACCAAGAGTGTTGAGGTGAAGGAGATAATCCTCCAATGCAGGATGTATTCCAATTTCCGTACATTAAGCATGGGGGAGTAAAGGTAAGGGTGAACGGTTCAGGAACCAGCTGAAAAAAACTGGCACGAGGGCGGAGACAGTCCCCCTTGATAAATGTGAGAAGGTCTTTTCAACGATTAAAGATATCTCGATAAAGATAGAATAGAAGAGATAACATCTCAGGCAAGGCAACAAGTGGCAGAAGAGATTAGAGTGAGGGGAGCTATGTGCATGCTTGAAGGTGAAGACAGAGATGGCAGGAGGGATGTAAGAAAGAGGAAGGGCCGAGCATGAAATACCTACTTTGAAAGCAAATACCTATTTTGGGGGGCAATCGACCCCCCCCCCCAAAGGGGCAGATTTTTTCAATGCCGTGAACATACTTTGGTACATCACGGGTCGTGAAGGTTGTGGTCAAGTTTCATAGAAATTGTGTGTTTAGTTTCAGAGAAGAAAACAAATACCTCTTTTGGTGGGGTCAAACCTGGACCCACTTTGACCCCCGTAGACCCTCTTAGACTTCTATTTTCTTCGTGCCGTGAACAAACTTTGGTACTTCACAGGTGATGAAGGTTGTGGTCAAGTTTCATCGAAATAGTGGTAGAATGTTTTGGAAAAGGATGGTTGAATCGGTCTCCACTCTCTTTGCTTGGATTTTTTTCCCGATGTTTAAAATCATTATTCTATTAAAATTGAAGCATCAACTTGATTGCTGCGGGGTGTATCGTTTTCTATGAACTCTCTCATTACTATAGCATGTCATCTACCCTTATCCCCGTATTCCCTTTTAATACAACAACAACACAACATGCATTTTAAAGGCCATTTTCCCTGCTAGAGCGGGGGTTAGCCTTGCGGTCCCCATGACGATCTTCTCCATTTTGCCCTATTTTCTGCATCTCTCCTTGTTAACCACCTTGCCCGCATTTCTTCTTCCACCATCTTCAGCCAAGTCTTTCTCAGTCTTCCCCGTCTTCTACTTCCTTCGACATTCATTTCCATCACTCTTCTCAACCAGTCACTTTCATCCTTCCTCAACACATGACCAAACCATCTCAACCTGTTCCTCTTCACAGCATCAATCACAGGCTCTATTCCCATCATCTTTCGCAATTCATCATTTGTCTTCCTCTCTCTCAACGATACTCCGCACATCCGTCGAACCATTCGCATTTCCACCCTTTCCAACCTTCGTTGCTGCTCAACGTTCATTACCCATGTCTCGCTCCCATAAATCATAACACTTCTTACACATTAGGGTGGTGCTCAAAATATATATTTTTAAATATTTACTGGGACATGGCGTTATGTTGTTCCTTTTGTTCCAAAATGAAAAGACACCAAATATGAAAGCAATCTGATTTTATTTAGGGGTGCCACATCAGCCTTCGAACTAAAGGTGTCTACAAAACTTTTCTATAGATGGATCGAAAACAAAACCAGAAGTTTGTTTTATGAAAATCCACCCTCCACTCACTTTCTTTGTATTCTAGCAAACACAAGTTACAATAGCTGCACAAATAGCACTATATTGCTATGAAAACTCAAATTCAATGATAACAATCCAAATGTTCAGTTCATAAAATGAAGAGACACCATATCACATAATATTAAAAAACCCAAATATAATGAGAAATGTAACGCCTATTTCTGGGCCTGTTTCACCACTGTTGCCTTCTTGGCATCGGGGTACATCTTCCTGTGAGCAGCAACAACTTGGAGCAGAGCTTGCTTTTGCTCTTCATCCTTTGTAAAGAGCTTATTGTAGTCTTGTATCAATGCGACACCCCTTTCTGCCCTGTCGTTCACCACGACTAAGCCACTGGCGGCTTTCTTTGCTTCCTGAAAGCTGGTTTCTTGCTCCCATGAACCAGGATCCTTATCCATCCGATCAGTTGGGCTCCCTAGGATGCTGAAGAAATGCTTGGTGTGTTTTGTTATGAGGCCAGCGATTGACAGGGCGGTTCCTCGTTTGATAGCTGGTCTCTTTGGAGAGGGGTTTTCACCGTCATTTTTCAATGCTTCAATCATATTGATCTTGCTTTCTTTGTCAATTCTGGTGTCAAAGAATGCAAATGCCACTAGTACAGGGCTCATGTACCACGTGTGGCGGCCAAGTGCCTTCAAGGCTGCCTGAGCCATCTTCTGATTGATTTGTTCAAACTTTTCCAACTTCTTGAAGAGGTTAATGTCATTCAGGGGAGCCTCAATAGCTTGTGGAGCCCGAAACCAAGCCTGTACATACACAAGGCAGACAAAAATGTTGAAGGCTCGGAGTTCTCTCGCCTCTCGAAGTGTCAAGTGGAACTCTGACCGAAACATGAACACCTGTAGTGAATATAGTGCTTTTGCCATCCATCTGGCTCTGTGCATTGCTCCTGGAGCCATGATCCGGATTCCACGAGGTGGGATTCCTCCCATGTAGATGACAGTCAGTTCTAGGAGTTCACGATAATCATCTCGTGGCTGCTGATCTTTCAAACACACAAGAGCAAATTCCAGAGCTTCATCCATCATGTCATTGTTCTGTGCAAACTCAGCTGCCGTATCAGGATCTGTGAATCCATTTTTTGGTTGGTGATGGGCAATGGACGGCCACTCCGCCTGAAACCGCTTAAAAAGCTGGATGTCAGGGCCTGATGAAGGACCGAAAAGAGTGGTGAAAACATCTCCCAGAATGATTTCGTGCGCATGATGGCGGCAAGCCAAATGAATTAGTTCAGTCTGTAGCTTCTTTTCAATGAGGACAGCAGCCCCTCCACGAACACCTGAATTGCTGGCCGTTGTGTCAAAAGACAAAGCCTTCACCTTGCCCACAAGGTTCCAGCTCTTCAGTGTGTCCACTACAGCGGTTGCCATAGCTTCTCCTCCCCCGTCAGGTAACTTGGGAACATTCAACAGCTGCTCCATTCCATGGTACTGGTTGGACACAAGGATTGGAAGACGATCCACCTTCACATGCACAAAATCTCCAGTGACATCGGGAAGAAGCTTTCCATCCCAATGGACCACTATAGGACCCTGCACATTATGATGAAATGCTTCTTTTATTTCGTCCATGGTTTTGCATCGATGCATCATGCGATTCCGCCGCACTGTCCATCGGTTCAGTGCCAGCTCTGCAGGATCCCATCCTACTGCTCTACAAATGGATGCCAAGTTGTGGACAGCCATTCGGTCACTTGTTTTCGTACGATCCAAAGAAGCTGCGACTTCAGGAGTGACAATGTTGATAGGCCTTCTTTTCTTGGGACGAGATATCCCACCATCAGATGATGAAGAACCAGCCTGTGCCGTGGTCTCAGAGTCAGAGTCTGAGTCTGTGACTTCCATAGCAGTAGCACCCTTCATGACCATTTCCTGTCTCTTATTTTCCTTCTCTGCCTTAGTCTTCTCCTTTTCTTCCCTTTCTTTCTTTCGCTTCGTTTTTGCTTCCAACACAGTGTCTACAGATCCCATTGAAGCCTTCCTCTCTGAGAATTGATCGTGAAGAAACTTCCTAATCCTTGGGGTTGGTGATTATGGCCTCCGAATCTGCATGCCTAAGATCAAACGTCTTCTCCAAGGAGGCCTTGAAGGATGCTTCCTTTTTCTCTTGGGTCGCACCACCCCGCTTTGCACCTTTTTGGAGGCTCCTCCATTCTTCATATAGCCTCTCCAAACGATGGATGCAGTGCTGCTTCATCGTTGTAGGTAGGTGAGCTTTTTCCCAGAACTTCACAACCTCTTCAATGGTGAGGGTTGCACTCTCCCAGGCAGTGCGATTCTCCTTCTTCAGGTGATGGAAAAACAGGACAAGAGATTGATGCACAGTCGGGAGCTTGGCACCTTTGATGGCATCTCCAGAAGTGGACCCAATGAGATACACATTATCCTGAGCCCGAGTTTTCAATGAAACACTGGTACTAGCACATGCCATATCTGCAAAATACACAAGAATGTGGGTAAAATCCTGTTAATTCTTACTCCACAGGTCACTCTCTACAAAAGAGCCACAGTCAATAAGTTAGGCCTACATATTACACACTAAAAAAGCGTACCCCTGACCCCGGGAACCTGTACAAAACATGCATGAAAATTGCCCAGATGGTGATCATAGGAAGTCTCAAAACTGTATGTATAATATATTGTATATAACTATATATATATAATGTATAATGTGTATTTATGTATATTTATTATTTAATGTATATTTTATGTATAAATTTAATGTATATTTAATTATAATGTATATATATTGTATAACTATATATTTATTTATTATATTTAAATTTTAATATATTATATTTATTTTTAATATATTATTTAATGTATTATATTTGTCTATATTTGTATAATTGTCCATCGTATAATTGTATATATAATGTATAATATAATATATATTATTATTATTTAATGTATATTTACTATATATTTATTTTTAATATTATATTTAATGTATATATGTAATTATGTATTTATTTTGTGTATATACAGCCCAAAAAATGGGAATTCCTATTTTTGCATGGGGGAAAATTCATCACTGATGTGGCACCCCTAAATATTATTGGATTCCATTCAAATTTGGTGTGGTTTCCTTTGACACCAAAAGGAACAAAAATAGACCATGTCCCGGAGAAAATCTGCATTTTGATTTTTTGAAGCCCACCCTATTACACATGCAGCATACACCTTTCCATTCAGCTTCAACGACACTCCCCTCATCATCAGCATGCCACTCAGTTCCCGAAACTTCTTCCATGCACATCTCACTCGAGCAACCGTTGCCGAGTCTGATCCACCTTCTCCATTCAGCATGTCTCCGAGGTAGCAAAATGTTTTCACACCTTCCGGCTTCACGCCGTCTCCAAGATCCAGCTCAACATTTCCTCCATCTGCAGCTCCCTCTGTGCACACCTTACATTTGAATGTAGCTGCCACACTGGTTAATGACCCTCTCAGACCACTACATTTTTGATGAACCCACTCAGCGCACATTGTACATTGAATGGAGTTCACTCCGACACCCTTCCTACACACAGCACAGGGCCACTTCCCAGTTCTTTCCACCTCACCACATGCTTTACCACTTGCCATCACCTTCGTCTTTTCAATATTCACCTTCAGACCTTTTGTCTCCATACATTCCTTCCACGTGTTCATCTTTTCCTTCAGTCCATCCATACTTTCCGCAATCAACACCAGATCATCTGCATACAACAACTCCCATGGTAAAACCTCCTTTACGTTCTGAGCCAGCACCTCCATCACAGCTACAAATAGTAGTGGACTTAGTACCAACCCCTGATGCACTCCCACCTTCACCTCAAACTCACCACTGTTCCCGTCCTTCATCCTTACAGCTGTGCGCGCTCTTTTGTACATTGCCATCACCACTCTGATCAACCATTCCTCCACTCCTAACTTCCTCAACGCCCATGTCAATACTTTGCGTGGAACCCGATCGAATGCTTTCTCCAGATCAACAAACCCAAGAAACAACTTCTTCCACTTCTCCATGTACTTCTCCTGCAACTGCCTCACAATGAAAAGCACGTCTGTCGTTCCTCTTCCTGGCATGAATCCAAACTGCATTTCGTCGATCTTCACTTTCTTCCTTATCCTCCTCTCCAACACCCTTTCCAATACCTTCATTCCATGCTCCAATAACTTTATCGCTCGGTACGAGCCACACTCCAGAGGGTCACCTTTCCCCTTGTATAGAGGGACGAGGGTACTCAGTTCCCAACCCACTGGAATGCGGCCTTCTTTCACCACCAGATTACAGATCTCTGTCATTCTCTTCACACCCCAACTTCCTGCTGCCTTCAACATATCTCCCACAACTCCCGTCGGCCCTCCTGCTTTTCTACCCTTCATTGCTTTTATCGCTTCCTCAACTTCCTTCTCAGTTATCTTCTCTGCCGGTCCTAAAACTGGGTTACTCTCTATGTTGCCATCCCTACCTCTACCTTTTAATAAACCCATTTTAATTATACGAGATGTTTTCCCACCTTTTACCTCCAGCGTGCTTCCTTGTTCGGCCTCAGATCGATTCTTGGGTTTTGAAAATGGTAAAGAATAGTTAATTGAACGCAGTATACATTTAGTAAGCTCAACGATCTTCAGGAGCAGCCAAAGCTCCTGAGGCTTCAGCGACGTTTGTCAGAGCCATTGATGCGACACAAGCTTGACTGTGTGCACACTGTATAAACTGATCAATCCTTCGACATGATGTTGAATTCAAGCCTTTCATTGATAATCAACCAAACCAAGTGGAGCTGTGCTGTGTGTTCTGTGCATGGTTCTGCTTACCTTCATGCATCTTAGGAGCATTCTTCAGCTCCCAGAGAGAAAAAGCACAAGGTTCCTGCTTTACACACTCATTGCTCAAAGCATCCTGGGACCTCTGAGAGAAGTCATTTTGAAAACCTTCCATCTTCACTGGATGAACCAGATCTGCAAACAATATGATCTCATGTTATTTAAGTAAAGAGATCAAATGAATACCAAAAAAACAAGGAGAAAAAGACATGAAATGTCGAAGTCCCTGCGGTTTTAGTTATTTTTCTGTGCAGAGTTGAAGGCCGCCAGTCAGCCATCTTTGCTCAGATTACAAAACAAAATCTTTTACATATGTATACTCTCATGTATTGTCCATGTGGCAAGTGTAAACAAAATTCATCCGTGCATGTCCAATAAATGGTTGGAGACACATTTAAGTAATACACTGGCTGAAAGTCGGCCACCATTGTTCTGATTTCGAAAAAAAATGACATGCATATGTAAGCCATCATTCATGATCTGTGTGCCAAGTTTGAACAAGATCGGTAAATGCATGTTTGAGAAATGGTTGAAGAAATTCCCTTTTGATAAACCCATTTTAATAATGAGACGTTTTCCCCAACTTTTACCTCACGCATGTTACACAGCCTCATATCAGAGTGATTATTGGGGTTTTCAACATCAGGTTTTGTTTTTACAACTAAAATAGCCACCAGCCAGACATCTTTGATCGCATTGTGGATCAAAATTATTTGCACATGCAGTATATATCTTCATGTGTTGCCTTTGTGCCAAGTATGAACAAAATAGGGTCCCTACATGCCAGAAATATGGTTGAGGACGGATGTATTAACGCATGGATGGACGGGAAAGACCCAATGATATACAAATGTGCTTGTGCTATACAACGTGGATGTAGAAGAAGCAATTTGCATCAGATGTTGTCATTGTGACAATAATGTCAGGCAGAATGTGATCATCACTCGTATAAGGGACTGTGTGGTAACTGTGATCTCATCCTATGATCAAAGGGTGTTTGCACATTGCATTTAGTTGATCTTGAGGAAGGCATCACTGGGCTTCTACGTCCTGAAGAAGTTTCTGGCTGTTAACAAATAGCAAGTGCAACCACTTCACAAGAGGAAAAAGAAAGAAAGATAGAAGCGCATTCCACTCCAAGCACTTTGGCGCACCCTGCTTCGTACATGGCGAACGCACAAATATTATTACCCTTGCTCGAGGGTATTGCATTTGAGTCAGTTTGTCTGTCTGTTTGTCCGCACACAATAAATATGATTTTCTCTGCAACCATTGCTCCGATTGACAGGACATTTTCACCATAGGTGTGTCTCCTCCTGTATAAGTTTTAAATGATAATTATGATGTCATATGTCATGTGGCACAGTCACCATCTTGGAAAAACCGAAAAAATGCACCTCTTTATCTCTGAAAGCGCTACATATAAAAAAATTGAGACATGGCTCATTGTAAAGAAATCTCCATGCGGGATAACATACAGTCACGTGAAAAAGTAAGTACACCCCTTGTAAAGTTTTGACTTTTTCAACATATTTCAACATCCAGCTATTTGATCTTCATTTCAGCAATATTGAGAGATAAATGCTTGCTCTTGTTGTTCCGCCCCCCTTTTTTCTCGAGCCGACCGCATGGTCAATGGCGGCCAAGGCGAACGCTAACCAAGGCATGTAACAGAATTGGGAGGGACAAGGCACCGTCTGTAGGGGCGCATAATGGCGCCGTTTGGAGAGAGCGATTGGGAAATGAGAGAATGGGGCCTATCTTATTTGATTAATGCAACGCAGATTCAACTATTGGGAACACGGCCTTATCTAGACACATAATAAGGAAATAACTGAGATTTCTCAGATGACCTATGTGTTGCATATGGACTAATTAAGGGTGCGACCTTTAACCTTTTAATAATGGAATATTTACAAGAATTATTTACAAAGTGAGGGTTCTAAAACCGCAACATTGGTCAATGGTGTTTGGAGCGAGCGCTAAGGCGACAAAGGCTCAATGCAGCGAACGCTGCTAATCAAACCACGTGACAATTTGGGGAGACTGTTGGGGAGACCATGTGACTGTTGTGGATTCGGGGGTCGGCGCTCCCCTTATCAAGGTGGGGGTGGGGAAAAGGAAAGTGAGAGACAGAAAGACAGAGAGACAGAGAGAGAGAGAACAAATGATGAATTGCGATAGATGATAGGAATAGAGCCTGTGATTGATGCTGTGAAGAGGAATAGGTTGAGATGGTTTGGTCATGTGTTGAGGAAGGATGAAAGTAACTGGTTGAAAAGAGTGATGGAAATGAATGCAGAAGGAAGGAGAGGATGGGGAAGACCGAGAAAGACTTGGCTAAAGATGGTCGAAGAAGAAATGCGGGCAAGGGGGTTAACAAGGGGAGATGCAGAAAATAGTGCAAAATGGAGAACATTGTCACGGGGACCGCAAGGCTAACCCCCACTCTTGCAGGGAAAATGGCCTTAAAATGCCTGTTGTTGTTGTATTTAAATTTTGTCGTCCATTGTATAATTAAAATAAACATAAATGCAAATTTCGTATGTGGAAAAAGTAAGTTCACCCTTGGCTGTAATCGGTGGTATTGCCCCCCTTTGGCAGAAGCAACCTCAAGTAGGCGTTTTGTACAACTGTCTGCCAGTCTCTGACATCGACTGGGAGAAATTTTTGCCCACTCCTCCACGCAGAATTCTTTCAGCTGCACGATGTTTGAGGGGTTTCTTGCATGCACAGCTCCTTTCAAATCCCCCCACAACATCTCGATGGGATTTAGATCCGGGCTTTGACTTGGCCATTCCAGAACCCTCAATTTCTTTCTTTTCAGCCATTCCTTGGTGGATTTACTGGTATGTTTAGGGTCATTGTCATGTTGCGAGGTCCACCTTCGGTTGAGCTTCAACTTTCCGAGAAATGGCCTCACATTATCCTCAAGCACCCTCTGGTACAATGAAGAATTCATAGTGGATTCTATGATGGTGAGCTGCCCAGGCCCTGATGCAGCAAAGCTGCCCCAAACCATAATATTTCCACCACCATGCTTTACAGTTGGTATCAGGTTCTTGTGGTCAAATGCTGTCTTTGGTTTTCGCCAAACGTCTTCTGGTACTGTGGCCAAATAGCTCTACCTTTGACTCATCTGTCCAGAGAACATTGTTCCAGAAGAGCTGGTCTTTGCCGAGGTGGTCATTGGCAAACTTTAGTCTTGCCCTGATGTTCTTTCTGGACAGCAAAGGTTTCCTCCTGGCACACCTCCCATGCAGATCAAATTTGTGCAGCCTCTTTCTAATGGTAGACTCGTGCACTTTGACATCGACAGTGGCAAGAGCCACCTGTAGGTCCCGTGATGACATTCTGGGGTTCTTAGACACTTCTTTCAGCATCTTGCGGTCTGCTCTCGGGCTGAACTTGCTGGGGCGGCCTGGCCTGAACAAGTTGGCAGTTGTTTGGAATCTTCTCCACTTGGAGATGATCTTCCAGACAGTCGAATGATTGATTTCAAATTGTTTGGAGATCTTTTAAAATTCCTTCCCAGACTCGTAGGCATTTTCCACCTTCTTTCTGAAGGCCTCAGCGAGCTCTTTTGATCGAGGCATGGTGACGCCGCACACTTCAACAACAAAGAGCAAACCAAACTAAATGTCTGAGGTTTAAATAAGACAGGTTTCTCCAAGATCCTCTCTAGCGATGTTCCAATCATTTGCACCTGAGCTGGTGCACCCGATTCTAATTTTAGATATTTGAAGTAGTGATAAATGTCGGGGTGTATTTACTTTTTCCACATGCAAAATTTGCATTGATGTTTATTTAAATTATACAATGGACGACAAAATGTAAATGTTTCATGATATTTGTTATATTATATCACCTTTATCAATATTGTTGAAATGAAGATCAAATAGCTGTATGTTGAAATATGTTTTAAAAGTCAAAACTTTACATGGGGTGTACTTACTTTTTCACGTGACTATGTTCAGGATGATGTCATAGGTGCCTCCATTATGACGTTATAATTTAACAAGTCCAAAACCTCATCCGATCAAGATGAAATGCCTTGAGCGTCATCTCGGGATACATTGGAGAAAAATAAATAAAATAATGATGACGTCATTTGTCACGTGGTTGGGCGGCCATATTTGTTTTCACACAAAAGCCTTAAAATCAATAAAAACACGTGTTGGCGAGGGTCTGCAATCTCTTCTTGCTGTTTCTTGTTGAGAGTTGCAATGCTTATAGTCCTTGAGCCAACCGGCCATATTTTGAAGTGAATGCTCCGGCGGGGGGAGTAATTCTCATTATGATTTTCCATTAGACCAATGTCTCAAGTGTCAGAAAAGGTGTGATGGACATCTGAGAACGGTAGCTTAGTGCCCGGATGGACGCCATCTTTGAAACCACCCAGCTCGAAAATGCCCATTTGGTGGGGTACATTGTTGCACGTGTATCTGGACTTCTATACTAGCTATCGATGTGCGGTTGACGACTAAATATACGTCCGATGTGTACCGTCTAAATAAAAAATAATATGAAGCATTTTGTTTTAGATTAATTATTATAAAAATCAATTATCGAAAAAAAATCATATATTTTTCAATATTTTATTATTAGACTTGTACTTTTTTTAGTGAAACAACACTGGTATGATTTTCCAAATTATGCATTGTGCTACACCGTTTATCTGTCTATAAAAATAACTCAAAAACTAAAACATATCATCCACCACGAGTGTACACAAAAAATATATGAAAAGGCATGCACTTTCCACAAACCGAAACTATGTCGGTTGGAATTTCCCGCCGATTATCAACCCACAGAACCCAGTGCCGAAAGTGACGTCAGTCTATTCTATATCTATATTCTATATTCTATATCTCAGTCTGAGATTTGTTGCGGTGACCTGATTAATTTCTGAGGGGGGGGGGGGGGGGGGGTGGGTGGCTTAAGAACTAAAAGTGAACATGTTAGATGGCGCCACATACAACTCTATTATAGGGTTGTATTGTGGCGCCATCTAACATGTTCACTGACTTGGATGAGTATGTCTATGTAAGCTGGCGAGCTTTTCGGATATCGGAGTAATCTAACGTCAGTCTTTTTGTTCTTTCAGCTGAGATGGCCGGTGTCGAGGCGAAACGGGCGAAGATTGAACCTGAGTCCGGAACGTGCATCCTGTGCAGCAAGAAGTCGCCACTCTCTGAACTAAGCAAGGCAGCGGGCAACAGTTCTTGGAAGACATTGTGTGACGCAGCCGCAGTTAGAAACTTTTATCCAATTCTAAAGCTAGTCCAAGAAGGCGCAGTTGAACTTCCTAATATTCCAATATTATACCATAGGGCTTGTAGATCAGACTTCACTCACAAAAACCACCTAGCTACTTTGACCAATGCAGCTAGAAGTTCTTCAGTTGATACTGGCGATGCGGTGCGACGGCGATCATCACGGGAAGAGACAGGATCAACTTCAACGGTCTACGATGATAAATGCATTTTTTGCCAGCGTGCTTCAAAATTCATAAAAGGCAGTCGTACCCGTGAAACAGTTGTCTTGGCTGTTGAACTTCGAGCAGATAAGACAATAAGAGATGCTGCGACAGCTCGCAATGATGAGAGAGTTTTGGCATTGACTACACGAGATATGGTTGCAGCTGAGGCTCACTACCACTTCTCCTGCTATAGAAACTACACACGGCCCCAAAAACCTCAAGTAGAAACTGACATTGAAGATAATATCGAGAAAAAAGAAATGATACGATGTATATTCAATTTCATTCGCACTGACTTGTTCTTGAACCCGAGGATTGTTCCAATAGTTGATGTTGCAACAGATATCCTGTCTTCAGATACATTTTCAGTTGATGTTCGTGACTCCATCAAGAAGAATCTGCAGCGCACATTACAAAGAGAGTTTGGAGAATCGCTCATCTTCTTCAATGTGAAACACCGTGTATACTTGATGCCCGATAATCTGACAAAGCGAGAGATTGCTGCAGAGTGCGTAAACCTGAAAGCAGAAGTGAAAGCATTTGAACGAACGGACGGTGAAAGTAACATTGTGCGTGCAGCTACTTCACTGCGACACCAGATCAAAGATGCTCATTACAATGAACGTTGGCCGCCTCAGCCAGCAGAACTCACTTCAGATTACGTGAAGATACCAGATTCTCTTCGTGTATTTCTGCATACTTTGATTTGCGGGAGTGGGGGTAGCTCTGCGCGTGCCGACACACTGGTATGGTCGATGGCTCAAGATATCATCAATGCTGTACACCGGGGTACCATCAGAACATTGAAGCATGTCCTACTTCCGTGGGTCATGAAAACGCTCACCGGTAATACAGAGGTCATCAGAATATTGAATCGACTCGGGCACGGATGTTCGTACACAGTTCTGGAAGAAATCGAGACAGCGCTATGCATAGACAAATTAGCAAGTGTGGAGAAAGATACAGTACCACTTCCGTCACATGTGCACCCTTCGGTCCCGACTGTATTAGCATTCGATAACATCGACAGGCTAGAGGAATCGCTGAGTGGTGGCGGAACATCGCATCGCGTCAACGGTATCATCGTCCAACCGAAGTCGCAGTCGTGTTTGCCGCCCCAACCTCCATCGGCAGTATCCAAAGCAGATAAGAAGCGATCTATCCCGTCATCCAGCGATTTAGTTCCAATATACAGCGGTGGGAAACGGGAGGGCCCACCTGCAATCAAGCCTGCAGATCTTTCTGACACTCTTGCAGGCGCAACATCCCTTGCGCAGCGCCGAAATCACGTATGGATTATGACTCGCATGCTGGAACCATGCGACCAGACAATCAGTTCGTGGACTGGTTTCAACATCATGACTAGAGATCGTGTTCAGGTGACGGAAGATGTAGTTGGCTACCTGCCGACTATAAACGCGCCTGCCACAGATATGGCAACAGTGCAAGAAATCCTCAGAGAAGCTCTGAACATCATGTCATCACTTCAGCTTGAGCGTATACCGGTGGTGCTAGACCAGGCACTATTTGCTAAGGCGACCGAAATAGCATGGAAAGATGTCGATCGATATGGAAGAATCGTGCTCATGATGGGGAACTTCCATACCATCTGTAACTTCATGTCGAGCATTGGGAAAATGTTTGGAGATGCAGGCCTTCGGGATGTAGCTGTTGAGTCAGGAGTAATCGCTGAAGGTTCCATCAACAGGGTTCTGGAAGGCAAGCAATACAACCGTGCTGTGCGACTCCACAAGTTGATGTACGAGGCACTAATGCGCATCATTTGGAAGGGCTTCCAGGTGTGGATAGAAAGCAATCATCCTGACAAGGAACCCCAGATTCGAAGCACTGACCTCAAAATTCGCAGCATCAAGGAGGATGTTTGCCACGAGACTCTCGCTGCTGCTCTCGATGATGATTCATGTGTACAGAGCTTTGACATGTTCGCGAAATACCTACATTTTCTGCGAACCAAACATGGAGACCTGGCTCGCTTATGGATGATGTATATTGATATGGTAGAGACCCTGCTGGGGTTGATTCGTGCGGATAGAGAAGGCGACTGGATGCTTCACTTGGCTTGTGTCAGAAGAGTGATCCCTTGGTGTTTCGCAATGAACAAGGTGAACTATGCTAGATATCTACCAGTGTACTATGCACAGATGACGCAACTCCACGAAAAATGCCCCGAGTTGTACAGGCAAGCACTCGAATGTAGCCACGAGGAAGCAGACACGCGTATGTTTCTCCACGCAAAGCACGCCGCTACCCACTACAAGACGATCATCTTAGTGGCAGATGACACCGACGTTCTGATCATCAGTCTTCATCTCAGCAGAACCATCGATAGTCAGCTCTTCATCAGACGAGGAACAAAGGTTCGAGTCAGAATGATCGACGTTGGAAAGTTGGCTGCGGTATTGGGGTCTGGAGTTTGCAGTGCATTGCCAGGGCTTCATGCATGGAGCGGGTGTGACACTGTGAGTGCTCTGGCTAGCCAAGGAAAGATAAAGGCTTTGAAGCTTGTGCAAGCGAATGAGCTGTATCTTCAAGCATTCACAGATCTGGGATCTTCGTGGAATGTACCAACAGACGTCTTCAATAGCATTCAGGCCTTCACGTGTCAGCTGTACGCCAAGAACACGAAGATCGTCGGTGTTAATTCGCTCCGTTATCACATGTTCTGTGCAAAGAAGGGCCAGATCGAATCTGGACAATTGCCGCCTTGTGAAGACTCCTTGATGCGGCATACGCTTAGGGCCAACTATCAGGCGGCTATCTGGCGACGCAGCCTTGAAAACCTACCAGACGTCCCAACACCATCAGCAGGACATGGTTGGGAACTCGATGATGGCGGTTCGCTCACAATCCGATGGATGGCGGGTCTACCAGCTCCAGATGTCGTCTTGAATCTCATCTCATGCACATGCAGAAGGACGTGTCGACCGTCAGATTGCTCCTGCATACTGAATGGGTTGAAGTGCACTGTTGTGTGTAAGCTGCAGGGATGCTCCAACATGGTGCAGGATGATGCTATCGTGGCTCAGGATGCCAATGACTCTGATGGCGACTCTGATGATTAACTTTGTGTGCACTGTATATTGTATAGCATATGTTGTTCTCTATTATAATGCAGGCCAAATTGCCTGAAAATCTTTATAGACAGATAAACGGTTTAGCAAAATGTATAATTTGGAAGATCATACCGGTGTTATTTGACTAAAACATGACATGTTCAATGATACCTCCGCTTGCTTATTAGGAATATACATCGTATGGTGTTAAAATCAGCTCCATACGTCTTTCCAAACTCTAGTAATGAATAATTAATATAATTGGCGGCCATTTTGAAATCCAAGATGGCCACCAAAGTGCAGATTTCCGATGTAACAATTTCCGCCTGCTTATTAGATATCGTATGGTGTTAAAATCCTCTCCGTACGACATTCCTAACTTGCGTTATCGTCAGAATAGATAATGCCAGCGGCGGCCTAAGTCATTTTATGCCTCTTTACATTTATTTGTTGTAAACTCGTGGTGGATGATATGTTTTAGTTTTTGAGTTATTTTTATAGACAGATAAACGGTGTAGCACAATGCATAATTTGGAAAATCATACCAGTGTTGTTTCACTAAAAAAAGTACAAGTCTAATAATAAAATATTGAAAAATATATGATTTTTTTTCGATAATTGATTTTTATAATAATTAATCTAAAACAAAATGCTTCATATTATTTTTTATTTAGACGGTACACATCGGACGTATATTTAGTCGTCAACCGCACATCGATAGCTAGTATAGAAGTCCAGATACACGTGCAACAATGTACCCCACCAAATGGGCATTTTCGAGCTGGGTGGTTTCAAAGATGGCGTCCATCCGGGCACTAAGCTACCGTTCTCAGATGTCCATCACACCTTTTCTGACACTTGAGACATTGGTCTAATGGAAAATCATAATGAGAATTACTCCCCCCGCCGGAGCATTACTTTTGGTCTGGCTCAAGGACTATTACCTCTCGGAGGACAATGGACGAGTTCAGGATCAACCATCAGCTTCCTATCAACATTTGTAATAACAAAGTCATGCCGTTGTGTTTTGATGTTATCTCCATCAATGGGATTGCAAGTTTGTAACCGAATGATTTCGTCACAGCCGTCAATAAGTGCATATTCCCCAGAAATATCTCGACAAATATTGTGATGTTTCATCGTGTTGAACGAATTTGGTTTAATATTGAGCTGGGTATTCAAGTTGTTAGACACCCTTTATGCAACCTTCACATACACGGATTATTCTTACGAGTCCTTACGGATCGCACAAATTCGTAAAAGTACATGGATCCTTACGATTTGGCCACTTTTAAGAGCGATTTAAGAGTTGTTACGAGTTATTACGAGCTATTTACGGTTTATTACGGATTATTACGAGTTATTACGATGTATTTACGGAAAAATCCCACGATTTGTTACGAGTTGTCACGGATAACTACGAGCAACTTACGGGCATTTTACGAGCTTGTTACGAGTATATGACGGAATGTTATGATTCATCGAAGCTTTTACGTGTTAGTTACAACCTGTTTACGTGTTGTTACGAATAGTTACGAGTCCTTACGATTTTTGGCAAAAAGTATATAAATCCTGCAAATCTCAATGTATCATCATTCGACAACTGACATCCAGAGAGACAACATGGCATATGAGAGAAACAGATTGCAGTTATATCAACAATTGCTACAATTGCTCCTTGAACTAGCCCAGAGGGAAGAGGAAGAGGCTCAGCAGCTACCAGATATTCCTCGACCGAGACGGAGGAGGCGTCCAGCTCGCAGAAGGGTTTGGTGCAGGACCTGGCTGGCCCGCAGGACCCTCTTTGGACAGTATGATCATCTCCTGCATGAGCTGAACCGAGAAGACCCTGCTAG
The DNA here is from genome assembly GCF_964187855.1 of Myxine glutinosa. Classification (NCBI taxonomy): domain Eukaryota; kingdom Metazoa; phylum Chordata; class Myxini; order Myxiniformes; family Myxinidae; genus Myxine; species Myxine glutinosa. Next base: position 65,586,618 of record NC_136265.1, on the reverse strand, counting down.
CTACAAGAACTTTCTCCGAGTTGATGCTGACCTGTTTGGAGAGATTCTTGACAGGGTTACTCCTGCTATCAAGAAAAAGTCCAGCTCATTCAGGTACATAGTTGTTTATTTTTTACCTAATTTTATTAGTTTTGCTAATATTTGATATAAAGCTACCATTGTCATTACATTTTAAATATGTGTACAATTTTTGTCTACTTTCAGGGAGCCGCTTGAGCCTGGACTGAAGTTAGCTGTAACACTCAGGCATCTAGCTACTGGTGTGAATTATGCAGATCTGATGTATTCCTTCCGTGTGGCCCGAAACTCCATATCACGCTTCGTACCTGAAGTCTGCGAAGCAATCATCTCAGCATACAAAGAAGAAGTCATGCCAGACAACATCCCCGAAGAAGATTGGTTGCGCATATCAGCAGTTTGAAACAGTCTGGAACCTTCCACATGCTTGCGGTGCGTTGGATGGCAAACACATCAGAATCAAGAAGCCTGCTGACTCTGGTTCGTTGTTTTACAACTACAAGAACTTCTTCTCCATGGTGATGATGGCTCTAGTGGATGCTGACTACAAGTTCATATGGTTGGGTGTTGGTTCATATGGAAGTTCCTCTGATGGCCAGATATTCAACAACTCAGAACTGCTACCAATGCTGGAAGAAGGAACCCTGGGCCTTCCACCACCATCTCCCCTTCCACATGATGACAGAGACACTCCCTACTTTCTGATTGGTGATGATGCCTTTCCACTCAGACCATGGATGATGAAACCATACTCGAGAAGACATCTGGACCATGACGAGTGCACTTTCAACAACAGACTGTCTCGTGCACGTAGAGTTGTGGAGAATGCTTTTGGCATTCTTGCCATGAGATTGCAGATTCTGCTTGGAGCTATGCAACAAGTACCAGAAACAATAGATTCCATTGTCTTGGCCTGTACTACCCTCCACAACTTACTAAGGATCAGACAGCCTGCTGCACTACACCATTTAGTTGATGAAGAAGACAACAGTCACAACCTAGTTCCAGGACAATGGAGACAGGGTATGCAACATGTTGACGGAGTGGCAGGTTATCAGAGAAATGTTGGCAACGCTGCTGGTACCGCACAAAGGAACTATCTTAAAGAGTACTTAAACTCTGAGGCAGGGGCTGTGGAATGGCAGGAGAACATGATTTGATTTGACTTAAAGGGACTTGTTGTACTGTATTTTAATTTGTAATTGATTGTATTATTAATAATAATTGAAAATGTAAATGTGACTATTGTAAAAATTAAAATAAAAACAAATAAAACGAAATATCTATTTTCTTATTTTGTTTTCAACTTTATTTCTTTATTTATAATATTCAAAACATTTTACAAAGTTACACAAGTTACAATCCATTTTACTTTCAATATTACACTGTTCATTTACTAAGTCTTCACTGGGCGTCAGTAGTCGGCGTCTTGGGCGTAGCAGGAATATAGTCACTCAAGTTGAAGGACGAGTTGAAGGAAGTGTTGGGGTTCAGTGTCTGAAAAGCACCGGTTAAGGCTGCTGCAGTATCCGTCGAAGTTGTAGTTGTAGTGGTGCGTGCCTGGGTTCCACTGTGGACTGGGGTGGAGTAGGTGGTGGGTTGCAGCTGATCCGGCAGGACGGGTTGCAGGTTGGCCGGTTGACACTCTGTCCACGGGTACTGCAGGACATTAGCAGGTGGGTTGGATGCTGCCAGGTTGCGTACTGCCAGGGCATACTGCGGTGCTAGTGGCTGGCTGGCTTGCTGCAATTGCGGAGGCTGTGGTGGCTGCAAAAAGGTGACTTGCGGTGGTTGCTGTGCTTGACGACGTTCCAGGTTGGACTGTTTCACATACTCCATTGCTTTGCAGGTGGCTTCATGGGTGAAATCCTCCAGACAGGAAGGGGTCATCTTCGCCATGAGCATGCCGAGGAAGTCGCAGGTCTTCTCTATGTCATTCTTCGGCTCTGCCAGCTGCTGCGAGACTTTGTCGAGGCAGTCGGAGATGGAGGCTGTTGTCGTTGATGTTGTCGCCGACTGTGATGTACCCTCAAGGGTAGTCTGGGGTGTCACTGATGACTCACTGCAGTCAGAGTGCTGGTCAGGTCTATGAATCTTCGACCCTCTGGTGGCCCTGGCCTGACAGACATACTGCTTGACGAACTCAAACTTCTCCAACAACCAGGTGATTCTAGGCGTCATGATGTCATCTACAGCACCGGCGCCGGATCGTGTTTTAGTTTCCTTCTTCTTCACCTCCTTCACGTACTGGGTCCTCAACGAAGTATACCATCTGTAGAGGTCGCCAGGGTTCATCCGCATCTTCTGATCCATCTCCAGCCAGGCGCGCTCCTTCTTCTGACGGTTCTTAAACTCGAAACTGGACTTGTCGGAAAGGAATCGGTTCGACTGCAGCCACTCAATAACCTCATCCTCTTCTTCCTTCGTGAGGGACCTGGCCATCTTAGTCTTAGGCTTCCTGGTTTTGTGATTCTGAAAATATAAAAAATAGCCAATTTCATAATACACATAAAAACTATGGCATGCACTTCCTGAGTTCGAATACTTGCCTGATCGAATATTCGAATACTTAAAATCGTATCTCTAATAAAAACAAATAATTGTACAATTACTATAATTATATATTATATTATACATATTATACATTATACATATTATATTATTTATTACTATATTCCTTATTTATTACTATTATTTTGACTTACTGCTGCAGTGGTCGTGGCAGTAGCTGTAGCGGCACCATCGTCCGAAGCATCACTTTTGGAGATCGAGGAGTCACGGTCACGTTCAGTGCCTTCTACATCATCAACAGGGTCTAGCTGCGGTGGTGGTTCAGGGGAACGCAAGCGTGTCCTCTTCTTCTTCCGCGGAGATTTTCGAAGAGCAGGAGACTTCTTGTTGACTGCCTTCTTCTTTGGAGCCATGCTTGTAGATATTGTAGAGTAGATATGCAGAGATGTGACTTCTATGACTTCTTGATAACTGAAAATGAAGTGTTCGATTTTGCAGCTTTTATACCATTCCCCAAATCGTAAACAATACGTAAGAATACGTAACACGACCCGAATGAAATCTTAAACAACACGTAAGCACTCGTAATAATCCGTAAATAATCCGTAAACTAACCGTAACAAATCGTAAAAAATATTCTTACGAGTCATTTACGGATTCTTGCGAGCAGTTACGGATGGTTACGTGTTGTTGCGAGCGGTTTACGATACTTACGGATTGTTACGAGTTATTTACGGAAAAATCAATCCGTGGACAATCGGAAGATGATTTTTGACATGTCAAAAGTTGTTGCGAGTTGTGACGAGTTATCTATGGATACCAGCGAGTTATTTACGGATGCTTGCGATTGACGAGTTGGCGATCCGTAAGGACTCGTAAGAATAATCCGTGTATGTGAAGGCACCCTAAGGCAAGTAGATAGAGGGTGGGGGGAGGTGGGGGTGGGGGAAAGGAAAGAGAGAGACATAAAGACAGACAGAGAGACAGAGAGAGAGAGAACAAGCTCCCATTCAATGTGCACTCATCAATGTCTGCCAATGGGACAAGCAGAATGTTGTTGTGGTTCAGACCTGTGTCTTGAAAAGTTGATTCATCTCCAAACTCAGCCTTCACCTTCACTTTCACAATAAAACCTGAAACAAAAAAATCTCTTTAAAACCAAACAACGGTTCGACTGAAACAAAATATATTTTTATAAAAATGTTGAAAATAAATGAGAAATTATTTCAAACTCGAGAGATTCTCATTGTAGCACACGCAGTGCTGGATTTTACTATATCAAGTCATTTTCAGGATTTTGATGAAAGCATCAACATAATTAAAGAGACTGGTCGACACACGAAAGGCTTACAGTATATCTCTGGATAGCCAATCATTATGTCACGACGCTCTTACAGATCAATTTTAAAGGTCTGGTAAAACCATGTCATCACAACTGAGTATATTGTGGTACATCATCTCCATATTAATAGGCTAATGCCGTCTATCTGTCCCACCCTGAAACATGGAAACGTTCTTCGGAGAGAGAATACAATGATAAAGCAAAGGTCCAAAACCTTTTGTTTCAAATTAATCCAAATTTTTTGAAAATTCATTTTTTTTTCAAAGAGACAAAACATTGAAGCAAGGTGGTGAGGAGGCAACAGGGTGGGTGCTGCAAGGCCGGTGGGAACCCCGGTGGTATCCTCACCTAACCGGAAGGTATTGCAGAAAGCATTGAATAAAGATTATAGGGGAACATGAACTTTATAACATGAACATAAATACAAATCTTTATAAGAATAAAGATTGTCAACCAAAATAAAAGGCTCAGAAAACAATATTTTAATAAAATGTTGGAAACTTTATTTTGAAATTCGTTTTCAGCTCACCTGGACTTTCGTCCACATTAGTTTGTGAGAAACTGCAGTGATCTGAAAAGTATTGGGAGCGACCGGAAGCGAAAGAGAACTTGTCGATCTCATGCTGTCGAAGTGGCCACGATGAAATGGATCAAAGACGTCACAGAGAAGGACGCTCCATTGTCTGGACCTCTTATCTGACAGAAGGCAAAGGAGTTCGCAGAGAAGCTGAACAAGTTCAAGCCAATGAACAGGGGGTTCTGTCGGCTTGTTAGAGGAAGACAGCGATGAAGAAGGGGTGCATATTCCAACTGGGATGGAGATGATTGCGGCAGCACACATTCTGAGGGATGGGATGATGTTCTGAGGCTGCAGTGACACAGCATTTCTACATCGTATCGAGTCCCAGGTGCAGAGAGTTGCTGCTGATTCACTGAAATAATCTTCGATCGACTCATTTTTCAAAGTGTACATGTAATACCTTTTTTTTTTTTCTGTCAATGACCAAACTATGCTCGTTTTGTTCCTTGACCAATAAAATGCTTCATTGTTTGGTTTCCTGATGTGAAAATGACTATTTATTTCCAGGAATGGGTGATCCCGTGTATAAGAATCACCCGCTTATTCGTGGGTGCCACTTCATTACCATAGTGAACCCTCTTGAAGACGATCATTCAGTCACGGAAACTCTTGGGTCTCACTCTCAGCCATGTTCTCTCTCAGAAAAGCCACATTTCAAAGTTGGCCCCCAAAACCCAACCATGGACTGGCCATCTTCCATCGTGCAAAGTCCTTCCTTGGCACACCTGAGCTCCTATCCACCTACAAGTCTTTCATCCGCAGCTTGATGGAGTACTGCCCTCTCCCCTCTGGGCTGGCTCCCCTGCCTCACATCTTGCTCAGCTTGACGCCATGGAAACCAAGGCTTTCAAGATCATTGGAATCTCAGGCGATGAAGTCTATGGGCCTCTCACTTCGTTATTGCCAACAGGTCGAAGTCTTCCTCTGCCTCATTTCTGGTCTTGCACCCTCTGTCCTCTCCATGCTGTCCACCCCATACAGAACCACTGAAATACAGAACCACTGCTCAACTCCACTCTTTTATTTCACACCTGTGGGACCACCTTCCACACTCTTTTCAATCTCATTTTTCCCGCCAGGTCTTCATGACAGCAGTTCTCCACAATCTCAACTCATCCCCCATCCAAAATCATGATCTTTTCCACCTGTGTTAACCACCTCCGCCACCTCACCCCAATCCTTCCTCCATCCAAATTTCCAGTTTCCCTCCTTAGATTTCCCTTCTGTATCCATCTTGTCCACCTCATGCATCCACTCCTGCTCCCCCACCCCCTCTTTCACCATTCCTCCCCACACCTAATGCTTGTCCAAGTCTCCCTGTATCTTGGTCTTCTATTCTGCTGTTTGTGTTTCACCCCTCTTTCTACAGTTCCTTTTGCATCCTGTTATGTCCACTCCTGATCCATTCAGTGTATAAGCTCTTCCACGAGCCCCGACCATGTACAGTCACGTGAAAAGGTAAGGACACCCCATGTAAAGTTTTGACTTTTTCAACATATTTCAACATACAGCTATTTGATCTTCATTTCAACAATATTGATAGATAAAGGTGATATAATATTACAAATATCATGAAACATTTACATTTTGTCGTCCATTGTATAACTTAAATAAACGTAAATGCAAATTTCGCATGTGGAAAAAGTAAGTACACCCTTGGCTCTAATAGGTGGTATTGCCCCCTTTCACAGAAGCAACCTCAAGTAGGCATTTCTTATAACTGTCTACCAGTCTCTGACATCAGCTGGGAGAAATTTTTACCCACTCCTCCATGCAGAATTCTTTCAGCTGCACGATGTTTGAGGGGTTTCTTGCATGTGCAGCTCGTTTCAAATCCCCCCACAACATCTCGATGGGATTTAGATCCTGGCTTTGACTTGGCCATTCCAGAACCCTCCATTTCTTTCTTTTCAGCCATTCCTTGGTGGATTTACTGGTATGCTTAGGGTCATTGTCATGGTGCAAGGTCCACTTTCGGTTGAGCTTCAACTTTCCGACAGATGGCCTCACATTATCCTCAAGCACCCTCTGGTACAATGACGAATTCATAGTGGATTCCATGATGGTGAGCTGCCCAGGCCCTGATGCAGCAAAGCTGCCCCAAACCATAATATTTCCACCACCATGCTTTACAGTTGGTATCAGGTTCTTGTGGTCAAATGCTGTCTTTGGTTTTCGCCAAACATGTCTTCTGGTACTGTGGCCAAATAGCTCTACCTTTGACTCATCTGTCCAGAGCACATTGTTCCAGAAGTGCTGGTCTTTGCCGAGGTGTTCATTGGCAAACTTTAGTCTTGCCCTGATGTTCTTTCTGGACAGCAAAGGTATCCTCCTGGCACACCTCCCATGTCGATCAAATTTGTGCAGCCTCTTTCTAATGGTAGACTCGTGCACTTTGACATCAACAGTGGCAAGAGCTACCTGTTGGTCCCGTGATGATTTTCTGGGGTTCTTAGAGACTTCTTTCAGCATCTTGCGGTCTCCTCTCGGGCTGAACTTGCTGGAGCGGCCTGGCCTGAACAAGTTGGCAGTTGTTTGGAATCTTCTCCACTTGTCGATGATCTTCCGGACAGTCGAATGATTGATTTCAAATTGTTTGCAGATCTTTTTAAATCCCTTCCCAGACTTGTAGGCATCTATAACCTTCTTTCTGAAGGCCTCAGAGAGCTCTTTTGATCTTGGAATGGTGACGCCGCACACTTCAACAACAAACAACAAACCAAACTAAATGTCTGAGGTTTAAATAAGACAGGTTCCTCCAAGATACTCTCTCACGATGTTCTCATCATTTACACCTGAGCTGGTGCATCTCATTCTAATTTTAGGTATTTGAAGTCGTGATAAATGTAGGAGTGTATTTACTTTTTCCACATGCGAAATTTGCATTTATGTTTATTTAAATTAGACAATGGACTACAAAATGTAAATGTTTCATGATATTTGTTGTATTATATCACCTTTGTCCATCAATATTGTTGAAATGAAGACCAGATAGCTGTATGTTGAAATATGTTGAAAAAGTTGAAACTTTACATGGGGTGTACTTAATTTTTCACGTGACTGTATCCCAAAAAAAAAAAGGATGATGCCATTTAGCAACAACTTCGACGTGTTGCAGGTCTGCAAGAGCTTCACGTGGTTGTTGTTATTGCTCTTGTTGTTCTTCTTGACGGGGGTCGATTTTTGAAACGTGTACCCATTGGTCAGGCAGCTGCCGGACCCACGCACCTTTGTCACTTGACTCCACCCTTCATGGCACCCAGACAAAATAATATGGCCACGATCTTGGTTTTCTGGTGGGCCGAAGACATCAGGCCTGAAGGTCTCTGCTGATTATACACTGCTCAGGTTTGTTGCGTTAAATTTCCATTGTCTTTGTTGGGGTTGAGTGTCAGTCACGATAAGGAGCCCCCAAAAATCTAATCAATGTCGAATATAAAATATTCGTAAGATTTACGCAAGTCCATCAGCACGCAAGGTATGCGGCTCCCGAAAAAAATTGCGTTGTGTAATTTTTGAACAGCGCCATGTTTGGGTTAAGCGGTCCGTGACCATGCGACAAATCAGCTCGTTCTGATATAAACCTGGGGAGGCTGACATGGATGAGATGTGTCAAGTTAATCTTTTATAGCGCTTTAAATGTGTTTCCCAATTGCGTTGTTCATCTTTTCAGAGTGCACTATTTTATCCAGTACTGTACAATAAAAAAAAAAATTTTTTAAATCAACAATTTTTGACTTCCTAAAGGGGCCAGATTGGGAACCTTTTTTTGGCCGTTCAACGATTACCATATTAATCCCTCCTATACATTTTGTAAAGTGTATCCAAAAGTGATTTTAAAAGAAACGTTCAGGAAAAAGCGGTTTGTCACATCTGAGCCACGCTTCAATCTACGTTATTGCACTGCATTGACAGTCCTCCATGAGCCTTGACAAAAATAAGTGACTCCACCAAAACCAAAACACAACCAAATACAACCATTAAAATACAACCAAAAAAAGATTCAGGACATTTTAAAAACAATCAAACTTGAGAAGTGGAAGTGGGCAGGACACATCAGCAGAAGAGCAGATAACAGATGGACAACAGCTGTGACTGCAGTTACACCAATCAAGGGTAGCAGTCGTCAAGGAAGAGAATTGCCCAAACAGTGCAGACATCAGCCAAACAGTGCAGACAAACACTGTGGGACAGTAAATTGGAATGAGAAGACTGGGGACCGGAACATTTGGCGTGCCGAGGTTTTCGGCCACCATTGGGCTGACAACGTACCCAGGCGTTTTGAGTACCAGTTCACTGGTAATTCCCTGCTTGTCGTAAAAGGCGACAAAAAAGGTTGGCGGCAGGAAGGGCATCCGGCCGTAAAACATTGCTTCAAAAAGGGGACCGAAAAACAACAACAACCACGGTCCCCGAAAAAGGCCAACCCCCGCTTGTGGGGAAAAATGGCCTCTAAAGGTGGTTTTAAAATTTTTGTTATTGGGCTGACAACGGCTGCTCTGATGATAAGCCTTGACGTCGAAATAATCTCCTTTAATTTTTCCTTTCCATCCTCAATTATTGCCACAAGTGAATTCAAAATTCACAATCGATTGATATCTGTAGCATGTTACCTCTGCAAGATTTATTTTACTTCCACCTCATTTAGAAAAAAAACATTTAAAAAAAAAACAAAGTCATTCTAAAATTTTAACACCAAAGCAAACCGAGCATTCATGATTTTTTTTTTCTGAACATTTAGCTGAAGGTTTCTGAACATTTTAGAAGGAAAGGGTTGCAGCCAGAAGGGGATAAACCGTAGAAAAAAGATTCGCTTTCTTTCCATCAAATGCTTTATCCGAAAATGTTAATATATAGTAAATCTCATCGCAACACGAATCCCTTGGTAGTGACTGTAAAGTTACCGGAGGTTAAAATATATCATCTTCTATATATTAAAGTCGCGGCAGTTTTGTGTCCGTCCATCACACGATGTCATTATGTCTATGATGTCATTACAGCGTACGACATTTTCATTTACTCGTTCACCCGCTCACTACCAGAGCAACAATTGATCATTCCTCCTTGGTGTATATATATTACAGTCGATCTATGGTCAGGTCTAAATAACATTGGGTGTGTGTTCATTTGCCAAGTTTCTTGTGGAGAGATTGCAAAGTGGTTTAAACATTCGAGCAAGCACTCCATTCAAAACCATTAAGAAACGGCTGGCTTGGCAAGTGCCAGCTGGCAGCTTGGCAAATGAGCATTGAGCACACCCCCATCTTCCTCCCTTTCAGTTTTGTGTCAAACAACAGGAAAAGTGGGTTTTATTGGTCGTTTTCAAAACAAAACCTGAAGGTTTCAAAACCCTGGTGGGTTTCAAAAGGCCACGACGAAAAACGCCACTTTAGCGGCAAGGTCATGTTATATACCCCATTGTGGGGTATTTAGATTACAGTAGATCTTCGCTCATCATGTTCCCCCTTTCTCCCTCTGACCTGCTGTTCATGTTCCCCCATTCTATCTCTTCCCTGCTGGTCGTGTTTCCCCCATACTATCTCTTCCCTGCTGTTCGTCTTCCCTCTTTCTCCCTCTTCTCTGCTGTTTGTGTTCCCCCTTTCTCCATCTTCCCTCATGTTCATGTTCCCCCTTTCTCCATTTTCCCTCCTGTACATGTTCACCCTTTCTCCATCTTCCCTCCTGTTCATGTTCCCCCTTTCTCCCTCTTCCCTGCTATTCGTGTTCCCCCTTTCTCCCTCTTCCCTGCTGTTCGTGATCCCCCTTTCTCCCTCTGACTTGCTGTTCGTGTTCCTCCTTTCTCCATCTTCCCTTCTGTTCATGTTCCCCCTTTCTCCCTCTTCCCTGTTGTTCGTGTTCCCCCTTTCTCCCTCTGACCTGCTGTTCATGTTCCCCCTTTCTCCCTCTGATCTGCTGTTCGTGTTCCCCCTTTCTCCGTCTGACCTGCTGTTTGTGTTCCTCCTTTCTCCATCTTCCCTCCTGTTCATGTTCCCCCTTTCTCCCTCTTCCCTGCTGTTCGTGATCCCCCTTTCTCCCTCTGACTTGCTGTCTGTGTTCCTCCTTTCTCCATCTTCCCTTCTGTTCATGTTCCCCCTTTCTCCCTCTTCCCTGCTGTTCATGATCCCCCTTTCTCCCTCTGACTTGCTGCCGTGTTCCCCCTTTCTCCCTCTGACCTGCTGTTCGTCTTCCCCTTTTCTCACTCTGACCTGCTGTTCATGTTCCCCCTTTCTCCCTCTTCCCTGCTGTTCGTGTTCCCCCTTTCTCCCTCTTCCCTGTTGTTCGTGTTCCCCCTTTCTCCCTCTGACTTGCTGTTCGTGTTCCCCCTTTCTCCCTCTTCCCTGCTGTTCATGTTCCCCCTTTCTCCCTCTGACCTGCTGTTCATGTTCCCCCCTTTCTCCCTCTGACCTGCTGTTCATGTTCCCCCTTTCTCCCTCTGACCTGCTGTTCGTGTTCCCCCTTTCTCCTTCCGACCTGCTGTTCGTGTTCCCCCTTTCTCCCTCCGACCTGCTGTTCATGTTCCCCCTTTCTCCCTCTTCCCTCCTGTTCATGTTCCCCCTTTCTCCCTCTAACCTGCTGCTCGTGTTCCCCCTTTCTCCCTCTGACTTGCTGTTCGTGTTCCCCCTTTCTCCCTCCGACCTGCTGTTCGTGTACCCCCTTTCTCCCTCTTCCCTCCTGTTCATGTTCCCCCTTTCTCCCTCTAACCTGCTGTTCGTGTTCCCCCTTTCTCCCTCTGACTTGCTGTTCGTGTTCCCCCTTTCTCCCTCCGACCTGCTGTTCATGTTCCCCCTTTCTCCCTCTTCCCTCCTGTTCATGTTCCCCCTTTCTCCCCCTAACCTGCTGTTCGTGTTCCCCCTTTCTCCCTCTGACATGCTGTTCGTGTTCCCCATTTCTCCCTCTGACTTGCTGGTCGTGTTCCCCCTTTCTCCCTCTTCCCTGCTGTTCGTGTTCCCCCGTTCTCCCTCTTCCCTGTTGTTTGTGTTCCCGCTTTCTCCCTCTGACCTGCTGTTCATGTTCCCCCTTTCTCCCTCTGACCTGCTGTTCGTGTTCCCCCTTTCTCCCTCTTCCCTGCTGTTCACGTTCCCCCTTTCTCCCTCTTCCCTGCTGTTCGTGTTCCCCCTTTCTCCCTCTGACCTGCTGTTCGTGTTCCCCCTTTCTCCCTCTGACCTGCTGTTCGTGTTCCCCCTTTCTCCCTCCGACCTGCTGTTCGTGTTCCCCCTTTCTCCCTCTTCCCTCCTGTTCATGTTCCCCCTTTCTCCCTCTAACCTGCTGTTCGTGTTCCACCTTTCTCCCTCTGACTTGCTGTTCGTGTTCCCCCTTTCTCCCTCTGACCTGCTGTTCGTGTTCCCCCTTTCTCCCTCTTCCCTCCTGTTCATGTTCCCCCTTTCTCCCTCTAACCTGCTGTTCGTGTTCCCCCTTTGTCCCTCTGACCTGCTGTTCGTGTTCCCCATTTCTCCCTCTGACCTGCTGTTCGTGTTCCCCCTTTCTCCCTCTTACCTGCTGTTCGTGTTCCCCCTTTCTCCCTCTGACCTACTGTTCGTGTTCCCCCTTTCTCCCTCTTCCCTCCTGTTCATGTTCCCCATTTCTCCCTCTGACCTGCTGTTCGTGTTCCCCCTTTCTCCCTCTTACCTGCTGTTCGTGTTCCCCATTTCTCCCTCTGACCTGCTGTTCGTGTTCCCCCTTTCTCCCTCTTACCTGCTGTTCGTGTTCCCCCTTTCTTCCTCTGACCTGCTGTTCGTGTTCCCCATTTCTCCCTCTGACCTGCTGTTCGTGTTCCCCCTTTCTCCCTCTTACCTGCTGTTCGTGTTCCCCCTTTCTTCCTCTGACCTGCTGTTCATGTTCCCCATTTCTCCCTCTGATCTGCTGTTCGTGTTCCCCCTTTCTCCCTCTTACCTGCTGTTCGTGTTTCCCCTTTCTCCCTCTGACCTGCTGTTCATGTTCCCCCTTTCTCCCTCTTACCTGCTGTTCGTGTTTCCCCTTTCTCCCTCTGACCTGCTGTTCATGTTCCCCATTTCTCCCTCTGACCTGCTGTTCGTGTTCCCCCTTTCTCCCTCTTACCTGCTGTTCGTGTTCCCCCTTTCTTCCTCTGACCTGCTGTTCGTGTTCCCCATTTCTCCCTCTGACCTGCTGTTCATGTTCCCCCTTTCTCCCTCTAACCTGCTGTTCGTGTTCCCCCTTTCTCCCTCTGACCTGCTGTTCGTGTTCCCCCTTTCTCCCTCTAACCTGCTGTTCGTGTTCCCCCTTTCTCCCTCTAACCTGCTGTTCGTGTTCCCCCTTTCTCCCTCTTCCCTGCTGTTCGTGTTCCCCCTTTCTTCCTCTGACGTGCTGTTCATGTTCCCCCTTTCTCCCTCTTACCTGCTGTTCGTGTGCCCCCTTTCTTCCTCTGACGTGCTGTTCGTGTTCCCCCTTTCTTCCTCTGACCTGCTGTTCGTGTTCCCCCTTTCTCCCTCTGACCTGCTGTTCGTGTTCCCCCTTTCTCCCTCTTCCCTGCTGTTCGTGTTCCCCCTTTCTCCTGATGTTGCCTTTGTTATGTTGTGTTCTAATCTGTTCTGTGTCGGAGGTCTTCCATCAGCCTCGACCATGTATGACAATGAAAAGTACTAAAACTAAAACTAAAACTACAACTACAACTACAACAACAGCAATGTGCGTTTGTGGTTCAAACCTTCATGTTGAGGGAACGAATCATCGACGAACTCGGAGTCGGACTTCACCTTCACCTTCACAATAACACCTGAAACAAAAACAATCCGTTTAATCTAAACTTTCAGGAACCAGCAGAAGGTGACGGTGCGGAGAGAGAGAACGACACGTACCGGGTCCCGGGTCTTCATCCTCGGGTGGACCGACCCTGGACCCGCGATCTGAGGGAGAATCTCCCGGGACGGAGAGATCTCGGTTCATGGCGCATCGGAGGGGACTGGAGAGTGTAAACACTGTAAAGTGCAGTAAAGTACACGGATTTAAGGTGGTGTGTGGTCGTGTGCTACACTCTGGCACACGAGTACAAACCACATGTCATGGTAAAACCGAACCACGACCACGTGACGCGTTCCTTCCAAAAACAACACGATCTCATTCGCGATTTCCACAAAACAGATTCTCCACGTTAATCACGTGATCGATACCGGGTACCCACGATGTCTTGTTTCCCATTGTAAACATTTTTACATTACCTTTTATCATATTAACTAACTCCATATGTTTTATCCGTTTGTGTTCAATCATTGTCATTCCACAGAATAATTTTTCTCTATGTTCTGTGGTCCGTGTGTTCCGGAGCATTTGTGGGTGATACTCCAGTGCGGTGCTATGCGCACGACTTGTTTGCCAAGAAGAGAAGCAACAACGCAGGTAACCAAAAAAGAGTCTTTATAACAAAGCTCAACTATAGCACTGAGGTGCTCGGGGCTGCGTGCCCCGTGTATATCCTGAGGCCACGCCTACCCCTCGGGCGTGGCCAACACCCTCTTGGTGCACGGATTGATGTCACCACGCCAGCGAGCCATCGTGTCCGCCACACGCGCCCCACCAGAATTCCCGCGCACCTGAAGGGTCAGTTTGCGGGGCAAATGGATGACCCGGCCGAAGCGCCCTCTGGCGGCTGGCGGCGTCTGGGATGCCGGGGTGTCATCTGGGATGCCTCCGGCGGCGCCTGGGATGGGTGCAGGACCGGGGGGGAGCGTGCCGGCGGGGCCGGGCGGTGCCGGAGGTCCGCCCGCTGCGGGGGCCGAGCCACTGGCGGGGGGTGGTCCACGTCGAGGTGGGCCACCTTGAGGCGGTCCATGGAAATGCGGTCAGGAATACCGCCGATGTCGAGGGTGAAGTGTTTCGCCCCGGTCTCCAGCACGCGGAAGGGCCCGTCGTACGGGGGCCGCAGCGGTGTCCGGTGGGCATCGTGGCGGACGAACACGTACTCCGCCGTGCGAAGCTCCGGGGCGACGTGCGTTGGCGGGCACCCGTGGTGCGCCGTCGGCACCGGGGCGAACCTCCGGGCGGTCTCCTGCAGTGCGGAGCGCTGCTGCGCCGTGGACCATGGTGCCGTGGAGTCGGGGAGGAACTCGCCCGGCACCCGCAGCGGTTGTCCGAAGACCAACTCTGCCGCGGATGCGCGCAGGTCGTCCTTGGGCGCCGTCCGGAGGCCCAGCAGGACCCAGGGGAGCCTGTCGACCCAGCCGCCGTCGCGGAGGGTGGCCCGGAACGCGGCCTTCAAGGAGCGGTGGAAGCGCACGCACAGGCCTTTGGCTTGGGGGTGGTAGGCCATGGTGCGGTGCAGCTGGACGCCGAGCCCCCGCGCGACCGCCCCCCAGAGCTCCGAGGTGAACTGGGGGCCGCGGTCGGACGAGATGTCCGAGGGGGCACCGAACCGGGCAACCCAGGTGGCGATGAATGCCTGCGCGCCGTCGTCGCCGCCAAAGGCACGACCTCCGGCCACTGGGTGGTGCGGTCCACCATGGTGAGGACGTGGGTGAAACCCCGCGAGGGGGTTAGAGGTCCCACCAAGTCCACGTGAACGTGGTCGAACCGACGTTCGGGCACCGTGCACGGGGCCAACGGGGCCTGGGTGTGGCGGTGCACCTTCGCGCGCTGGCACGCGAGGCACGTCCTGGTCCAATCGCGGACGGCCTTCCGGAGGCCATGCCAGACGAACTTGTCGGCGACCAATCTCTGGGAGGCCTTCGTGCCCGGGTGGGACAGGCCGTGGATGGCGTCAAAAACCCGGCGCAGCCCGCGGGCACGATGGTGCGAGGCCGCCCGAGGGAGACGTTGCACAAGAGGGCCGTGCCCGCGCCGTCGAATGGCACCTCGGTGACGCGGAGGCCCGTGATGGCGGTCCGCAAGGCCTGGACGTCGGGGTCGGCGGTCTGGTCCGCCGCCATCCGGGCATAGTCGATCCTGAGGTGGACCGCATGGGCGACAGACCGGGAAAGGCAATCCGCCACCGGGTTGTCCTTTCCCGCGACGTGCTGGATGTCCGTCGTGTACTCGGACACGGCTGAGAGGTGGCGCTGCTGCCGGGCCGACCATGGCTTGGCGACCTTGGCCATCGCGAAGACCAGGGGCTTGTGGTCGACGAAGGCCGTGAACGAACGGCCCTTGAGCAGATGGCGGAAGTGCCGGACCGCCAGGTGGAGCACGAGCAACTCGCGGTCAAAGGTGCTGTACCGGCGTTTGTGCGGGCGAAGCTGCTGGCTGAAAAACGCCAGCGGTTGCCAAGCACCACGCACCCATTGCTCGTGCACCACGCCTACCGCGTAGTCTGATGCGTCGGTGGTGAGGGCAATCGGTGCATCGAGCGCCGGGTGCGCGAGCATGGTGGCATTAGCCAAGGCGAGCTTCGTGCCCACGAACGCCGCGTCCATCTGCTCGGTCCAAACAACGTCACCTTTGCCCGGCTTCCCCCGGAGGGCCTCGTGCAGGGGGCGCAGGGGCTGGGCGACGCGGGGCAGGAAATGGTGGTAAAAGTTTACCATGCCCAGGAACTCCTGGAGCCCCCTGATTGTGCGGGGGCACGGAGACCCCTTGACCGCCTCCACCCTGGCCGGTAGGGGGATGGCCCCGTGCCTGGTGACGCGGTGCCCCAAAAAGTCGATTTAGGCGACGCCGAACCGGCATTTGGCAGGGTTTACGATCAGGCCATGCTGGCCCAGGCGTTTGAAGAGCGTGCGGAGGTGCTCTTCGCGGGACGCGCTTGCAACGAGGATGTCGTCCAGGTAGAAGTAAACGCAATCCAAGTCGCGCAAGACGCTGTCCATCAACCGTTGGAACGCCTGAGCCGCATTCTTCAAACCGAAGGGCATCCGAAGAAACTTGAAGAGGCCGAATGGTGTAATGACGGCCGTCTTCGGTACGTCCTCCGGCCTGACGGGGACCTGGTGGTACCCGTGGATGAGGTCCACCTTAGAAAAGAAGGACATTTTCGCCAACCGGGCGGAAAAGTCCTGAATGTGAGGGACCGGGTAGCGGTCGGGGGTGGTGGCATCGTTGAGGCGGTGGTCGTCCCCGCACGGCCGCCATCCCCCGCCGGGCTTCGGCACGATGTGCAGTGGCGACGCCCAAGCGCTCTTGGAGCGCCGTACGATGCCCAGCCGCTCCAGCGTCGCGAAGTCCACCTTTGCCACCGCGAGCTTCGTCGGCTCGAGGCAGCGTGCCCGGGCGTAGACCGGTGGCCTGACGGTGGGGATGTGATGTTCCACCCCGTGCTTGACGGCCACCGCCGAGAAGGTGGGCCTCGTGAGGGCCAGGAAGCTGGCGAGGAGGCGGATGAACTCGTCCGCTGCCGGAAGCGTACAGACCAACCTCGCCGGGATCGAACCGCTCAGCAAGCCGCTTGGCGAGCTGCTCGGTGAGCCGCTCAGGGAGCTGCCCAACGAACTGCTCAGCGTGAAAGCAAGCGAGCTGAACGTTTCTGCCTGGACGAGGCGTCTGTTCTTCACATCCACCAACAGCCCATTTGCACATAGGAAATCCGCACCGAGCAATGCCATGGGCACGCTGGCGGTTACGAACGTCCATTGAAAGCGTTGCCCTCCGAACCGCAGGGAGAGGCATCGCTTCCCGAATGTGCGTATGGGTGTACCGTTGGCTGCAAGCAACGCGGAGCCCCGGCCCGCGGTTCGCTTGTCGGACATGGAGGCGGGGATAACGCTCACCTGTGCGCCCGTGTCGCAGAGGAAGCGACGCCCGGACAAGGTGTCCATGACAAAAAGGAGGCTGCCGGAATGGCGGACGCTCAGGGCCGCTACCGAGCGCCGGCTTGGTAGTTTCCCGACTTGCCAAATGAGCACGGCGGGCAACAATTCCTAGCCTTGTGGCCAAACCTGGTGTGGAAACGGCACCAGGTTTGCAGCGAAGGCGGAGGCCGCGGTTGTCGCAGTGGTGGTGGGCGGGGCGTGGCGGCGGCCACGCGGTGTGCATCGGCATCAGCCTCGGGAACCACGAGGTGTGCATGCGCATCAGCCTCGAGATCCGCGACGGCCGCACCGGAGCTTGCCCGTGTCTCACAAGCCGCGAAAAACTTGTCGGCCTCAAAGGCCAGCACGCGGGGTTCCTTTATTTTGGAACCGGCCAACGTGAGGCGTACCTGTGCCGGCAGCTGGCGTAGAAAGAGCGCCCGGAATAAAAAATCCGGGGCTTTGTCACCCAGTAGCGAAAGCATGTAGTCCATCCAGACCGATGGTCGTGTGTCGCCGAGTTCGGGAAGGTCCAGGAGGCGGTCGGCCCGCTCGCACTCCGTGAGGCCGAACGTGGCGATGAGAAGACGCTCGAGCGCCTCGTACCTGTGGTCGGCCGGTGGGTTCCGCAGGACGGATACGACTCGGGCGGCTGTGCCGGGCCCGAGGGCGGCGATGACGTGGTAATACCGCGTCTCATCCGCCGTTACGCCTCGAAGTCGGAACTGTGCCTCGGCCTGCACGAACCATACTTCGGCCTGAGCTTCCCAAAACTCGGGGAGCTTCACCGCTACCGCGGTGTTGGCCATGGCGCGTTCTGTTGGTCAGCGGCGGCTGAACCAGCGTCGAGGTCACCAGTGAAGTGCGGTGCTATGCGCACGACTTGTTTGCCAAGAAGAGAAGCAACAACGCAGGTAATACCCCCATTCCATTTATGCCGATCGACCCCGATCTGCAAAACGGGAACGATCCTATTTGGAACGGGATCAATCGGCATGATCATAAACGGAACGTCTTCGATCTTTGTCGATCGGGATAAAAAAATAGATCGGGGCGATTTTTTAAACATGTTTTAAATTTCCATCCCCATCTGAAATAGCGGGACTGATCGTGATTACAGTGTGAATGCAACGTAGTCCATCAGAATGATCGTAGTTAGAACGGCTTGATCGTGATTACAGCGTCGTTGCAGTGGGAGGATTATCTTGTGCCGTTTCGACGACGATCGTTACCTATCCGTCCCGCTCCAATGCCGATCAAAGCCTCTGTATATAAATCGGTCCGGATTGCATCAGCCTCACCCGATCAAGTATTTCGACACGACAATTTTTGTCAACGTTGTTAAGTGGAATTGATAACTGCATGAGCCAAATTGCATTGCCCAATAACCCCATGGTCTAAAATTAAAAGCGGTACAAGTTAAACAAATATTATTAATGATCAATTTTACCGCTTTTAATTTTATGACCTTTTCATTAAGTGAATGCAAACTTTGATCCCCTCTACCCAGCAAAAACTTGTCAAATTTTTAGCTTTTATTTTGAAGACCTTTCATTTTGCAATGCATTTGCATCCCCTCAACCCAGCAATAATAACTTCTCCCTTTCCTACCAACACAAGGCAAACATTGAATATCAAGTTTCATAATGTTTATTGTCACATGAATATCAATAGAAATCATTATCAATGCAATACATAACTAGAACGGGCACTCGGTAGAGCGCATACCTTCGCCGCAGCTACTGTTCTGTACTTGGCATGGGAGTGTAGGGAACAGAACATTGAACAGTTTGGTGCTGATTTCATGCAAATCGGATAAGAATTGACCGAGTTATGACAAAAAACGCACATTTTGCAAGGTCGTGACCCCCCTGACCTTTGACCCCCAACCGCTAACAAGGGTAATGTCTTCACTGGGTCATGTCGTATATCACAAGATCGGGCATTGAATTCTGAACATTTTGGCATTAGTTGCATGCCAATTGGATAAAAATTGACCGCGCTATGGTAAAAATACGATTTTTACCTTTTCGTGACCTTGACCTTGACCTTTGACCCGATTGCTCCCAAAATCTAATCAAATGTGTCCCGTATAATAACCAATCATCCCACCAAATTTCATGCAATTCGGTTGAATACTTTTTGAGTTATGCGAATAACATACACACACACACACACACACACACACACACACAGACATACAAATAAATACACAGCGATCAAAACATAACCTTCCGCTTTTGCGAAGGTAACAATACAACAATGTCCTCCAAAATGTCTTTCAACTCCTTCCCATAGTGTCTCTAATGATGTCTCACCATCCTCTCCTGCCATGGAACTGCACCAGCAGGGCTGTTAAAATAGAGTCTCAGTACCTCCATCTGACGCTTGGCCGCTACACTGTCCCTGTTACCTCGAACTGCCTGCTCCACCTCTAACATGTTGGCTTGATCTCTCCATTCACCAGGGATGATGTTGTGTCGATAATCCTCCTGGTCCACCTCGGCATGCTGAATACTTGGGAACCGGATGCGGAGCATGTTGTGCAGACAGATAGCAGTTTCGACCAGGTCACGCACCACCTCAGGATACTGTTGTAGTGTCTTGAGCAAGCATTGCCAACGGTTTGCCAAGATGCCAAAGGCGTTCTCCACCACTCGTCGACCCCTTGAGATGCGGTAGTTGTAGATGAGTTGTTCAGGAGAGAGTCCACGTCTGGCATAGGGTTTCATCAAGTAGGTGCGGAGAGCAAAGGCATCATCTCCAAGGATGAAGAATGGCATCTCTTCATCATCGTTCCGCATGGCCAGGGGGTCGGGGAATCCAATGGTTTCATTCTCTATGCACTCTTTGAGCTCCGAAGCATTAAAAATCTGAGCATCTGACATGTGTCCCATTCCACCAACATCCACCCACAAGAACTTATAGTCGGCGTCCACCAGTGCCATCAACACGATCGAGAAGAAGGCCTTGTAGTTGTGGTAGAGGCTGCCTGAGTTGGGTGCGTATCTGAGGGCGACGTGTTTGCCATCAAGAGCTCCGAGCACATGAGGGATGTTCCATTTACTTTCGAAATCATCAGCGACTTCTGTCCATTCTTCTGGGGTGGTAGGGCACTTCGCCATTTCTTCTTTGAACTCTGCAACGATGGCTTGACACACCTCCGGAATGAACTTGACGATGGTGTTTCTGCTGACCCTGAAGTCGTAGGAGAGAGTTGGGTAGAGGTCTCCTCTAGCCAGATGCCTCAGGGTGATGGCGAGCTTCATTCCAGGTTGTAGGGCCTTTCTCAGCCTGGTATCTTCTTTCTCAATCCTGGGGGTGATTCTGTGGAGGATTTCATCAAAGAGAGCAGGTGGCATCCTCACAAAGTTCTGGAAAGAGTTGATGTCCTCCAGCCTCAGTTCATTCATCAAGCGGTCGTAGTGCCCAAACTGCAATCTTCTTTCTTCTGTCAACCATGGCCGGACCCAGAACTGAGGGGCTTTTTTTTTTCTTTTTTCTTTTTTTGTATACAAGATCGAGGCTCGTGAAAGAGCTAACATTAATCACACAGAAAGACAAACCGACACATAAAATATATAACATGGGGAGCGGTAGACAAGATGGGGCGAGAGGGGGAGGAACACAAACACAACATCTGAGAGCAGGGACATCGAGAGATCTGTGGGAGGGAGAGGGCTTTGGGGGAGGAGGCATGGAAAGGGGGGGGGGTGGGAGAGGTATAAAACATATGGACACTGCGAGGACTTCCAGGAAAGAAGTTGGAATTTCAAACAAGGTGGATCTGGGGTGAATTCGTGGGGGTAGAAAAGATCAAGGTTTTGGATGGGGAAAGATAAGAGATTGTGGTGAACAGCTGTTTTAAAGACCTGGAGGTAGGAGTGGGATTGAAGGGAGTGTGGGAGTTTGTTCCAGAGGCGGGAGAAAAGAGGAATGAAAGAGTGAAGGTGAGCAGAGAGCCGAGATTTCGGCAGTTTAACCATCAGAGGGTTGCTGGGAGATCTTGTGCGACCTGTAGGAATATTTGGGGGACAGAGCACAGAAAGAGCTGGGGGAGCAAGGCCGGAGAGGAGTCGGTATAAGACAGAAAGACCACCTACCTGCCTGCGGTGAGTGAGTGGAAGGCCCTCAGAGATAGCTTCATCGCGGGAGATTCCAATGATTCTGAAAGCTTTGGTTTCTCTTCTTCTTCTTCTCATTCTTCTTCTCAATTGAGCAGCTCTTCTTTCTTTAATTGCATATTGTTGGAGAAGTAGAGCGAGCTGCAGACGGCCATTTCTCTGATGTTGATCCATGGCTGTCTTAGACGATACTGATGACCGGCAAGCAAATCGGGCCCTATTTATACGGATCGGGACCTGAAATCTGCTTTTTAGTCGGCTTAAAGACGGGAATAGAGCGTAGTTAGATCGGTTTGGTCGGGAATGACGTAGTTGAAATGGCAATAGATCGGCAGCATCGGCGTTGGATCAGTTTTAGATCGGCGGCGATCGGGAATGCATCGTGTCAGAGCGGCGGCAATCGCGAATGCAGCATGGTTACAGCGTACGCGAGCGGGAACACAGCGGCTCTAAACGGCTTCGATCGGGTCTTCAGGGACCCGATCTACCCACGATGAGCGTGGTTACAGCGTAGTTATCGTAATCGGAGCGTACTTAGGACGTAGATACAGCGTAGATGACCAGTTTTTTCCCAAAGTGTCCCGATCGCTCCCGACCTGGAGATCGGGGCTAATCGGGGCCAATCGGCATAAGTGGAATGGTGGCATAACCAAAAAAGAGTCTTTATTACAAAGCTCAACTATAGCACTGAGGTGATCGGGGCTGCGCGCCCCGTGTATATCCTGAGGCCACGCCTACCCCTCGGGCATGGCCGACACCCTCTTGGTGCGCGGAATGATGTCACCATGCCAGCGAGCCATCGTGTCCGCCACAATACGATTAAAATGAAGTCTGACTCTTTGTCTCAATCTCACGTCGGAAACGTCATTTCCTGCATTCTTAGAAGTTCTTCAGTTCCTTGTGTTCTTCCCTGGCCCAACAATTCAGCAGATTCGCGACGACTAATGGGTCAAAATGGCGAACTGGTGAGACATGTCCAGATGGAATCCTTCGTTAAAACAAGAATGACCACACTGTGGTCACAACCTGCGACAAAATCTGGTAACAGGCCGATTGGGAAATAAACATTTAAAATAGTCTTAAAATATGAACAGCGTAAATGGGAAACACACCTTTAATGCGCCGTTATTAGCCGGCGAAGCCGGTGTTGTCAATGAACGCGTACGTATTATGTTGAAAAAACAGATTATGCTGGATCCCTTGGCTTGAGAATTTCAAAGCTTTGACGCACCAAATCGCTCAATGGAGGCCGCCATCTTGCGGATGCGGAAGTATGCATAACAAATTGAAAAAAGTTCAATAGGAGTTTGTTTCACCCGTCTTTGTTTGATTCACCATCTTATGCACCTCTAATATGTAATTAAAATACTTTAAGACCAACCTCGTTATCTTCAACAAATATCGTCACCAAACACCGGAACCAATGAGATTTGAGCATTTCAAAAATTATTTCAAAAAAGCTTATTCCGCATTTCGGAGGGTGAAAACGGCGTCAAATATTCTAAAATTGATGAAGAATTATTTGTTAGAAATCTCGTGGCCGTAGGGCATAGTTTTTCACGGCCGGAAATATCCAAAGTTAAGACAGAATTCACCGAATTAATCAAGAAGTAAATTTTATCAATTTTAATCTCATCCAGAATGCAAATGGTGTCATTTTAGGTCTGAATTTGGGAAATTTTGTGAGCTGACCAATCGGCGATCAGCTTAGGTCAGCCAATCAGCGCCATCGACACGGTTTGATTAACGACAGTCACACATTGCTGTTGAAACGGTGCTATCGTCTGATCTGTTGGCACTGATCTTACTGCAAGCTGACTTCTTCTGGTGGAGGAAGCTGCAGTGCCCGGAGAGAACCAGTCCTGACAGCGACTGAAGTTAGAAGACTACACACATACTGTGAAAACGTATGTTAAGCCCAGATAAAATTTCTTAAAATAGGCCCTAAGTTAGCACATCGTATAGTTACTTTCTTAAGCTTCTTGTGACATTTATTGTATGTAGGTATTGGGGAGGACTGTCTGCTCTTCTCTTTTACCAAGTCTTACCAGGAATGGTACCTACTACACCTACCTACTACCAACTACCTAACCTACTGATGCCATAGTGATGGGTAAAATAGTGGCAAGAGGCTTTGGCTTCGCCGGCTCATTGCGGCTTTGCAGTCGGGTACTAGTAGATTTACTCGTCACCAGTCACCGCGTCAGCCTCCACCACGGTTATTCCAGATGACCCGATTTGTCACACAGTTATATCAGGACGAGCCGATTCGTCACACAGTCACGCATTGTTTAACCCAATATGGGCCTTCAAAAATTACGTTACGCTTTATATTTTGTAGTAATGCAAGCTCAAGAGACTTATTTCAGCATCTTGCTGTCTCCTCTCGGGCTGAACTTGCTGGGGCGGCCTGGCCTGAACAAGTTGGCAGTTGTTTGGAATCTTCTCCACTTGTCGATGATCTTCCGGACAGTCGAATGATTGATTTCAAATTGTTTGCAGATCTTTTTAAATCCCTTCCCAGACTTGTAGGCATATATAACCTTCTTTCTGAAAGCCTCAGAGAGCTATTTTGATCTTGGCATGGTGACGCCACACACTTCAACAACAAACAACAAACCAAACTAAATGTCTGAGGTTTAAATAAGACAGGTTCCTCCAAGATCCTCTCTAACAATGTTCTAATCATTTGCACCTGAGCTGGTGAACCTCATTCTAATTTTAGGTATTTGAAGTCGTGATAAATGTAGGAGTGTATTTACTTTTTCCACATGTGAAATTTGCATTTATGTTTATTTAAATTAGACAATGGACTACAAAATGTAAATGTTTCATGATATTTGTTATATTAGATCACCTTTATCCATCAATATTGTTGAAATGAAGATCAGATAGCTGTATGTTGAAATATGTTGAAAACGTCGAAACTTTACATGAGGTGTACTTAGTTTTTCACCTGACTGTATCCAAAAAAAAAGAAAAAGGATGATGCCATTTAGCAACAATTTCGACGTGCTGCAGGTCTGGAAGAGCTTCACGTGGTTGTTGTTATTGCTCTTGTTGTTCTTCTTGACGGGGGTCGATTTTTGAAACGTGTACCCATTGGTCAGCCAGCTGCCGGACCCACGCACCTTTGTCACTTGACTCCACCCATCATGGCACCCAGACAAAATAATATGGCCGCGATCTTGGTTTTCTGGTGGGCCGAAGACATCAGGCCTGGAGGTCTCTGCTGATTATACCCTGCTCAGGTTTGTTGCAGGAAATTTCCATTGTCTTTGTTGGGGTTGAGTGTCAGTCATGATAAGGAGCCCCCAAAAATCTAATCAATGTCGAATATAAAATATTCGTAAGATTTATGCAAGTCCGTCAGCACGCAACATATGCGGCTCCCTAAAAAAATTGCGTTGTGTAATTTTTGAACAGCGCCATGTTTGGGTTAAGCGGTCCGTGACCATGCGACAAATCAGCTCGTTCTGATATAAACCTGGGGAGGCTGACATGGATGAGATGTGTCAAGTTAATCTTTTATAGCGCTTTAAATGTGTGTTTCCCAATTGCGTTGTTCATCTTTTCAGAGTGCACTATGTTATCCAGTACTGTACAATAAAAAAAATAAATTTTTAATCAACAATTTTTGACTTGCTGAAGGGGCCAGATTGGGAACCTTTTTTTGGCCGTTCAACGATTACCATATTAATCCCTCATATACATTTTGTAAAGTGTATCCAAAAGTGATTTTAAAAGAAACGTTCAGGAAAAAGCTGTTTGTCACATCTGAGCCACGCTTCAATCTACGTTATTGCACTGCATTGACAGTCCTCCATGAGCCTTGACAAAAATAAGTGACTCCACCAAAACCAAAACACAACCAAATACAACCATTAAAATACAACCAAAAAAAGATTCAGGACATTTTAAAAACAATCAAACTTGAGAAGTGGAAGTGGGTAGGACACATCAGCAGAAGAGCAGATAACAGATGGACAACAGCTGTGACTGCAGTTACACCAATCAAGGGTAGCAGTCGTCAAGGAAGAGAATTGCCCAAACAGTGCAGACATCAGCCAAACAGTGCAGACAAACACTGTGGGACAGTAAATTGGAATGAGAAGACTGGGGACCGGAACATTTGGCGTGCCGAGGTTTTCGTCCACCATTGGGCTGACAACGGCTGCTCTGATAAGTCTTGACGTCGAAATAATCTCCTTTAATTTTTCCTTTCCATCCTCAATTATTGCCACAAGTGAATTCAAAATTCACAATCGATTGATATCTGTAGCATGTCACCTCTGCAAGATTTATTTTACTTCCACCTCATTTAGAAAAAAAACAAGTCATTCTAAAATTTTAACACCAAAGCAAACGGAGCATTCATGATTTTATTTTTCTAAACATTTAGCTGAAAGTTTCTGAACATTTTAGAAGGAAAGGGTTGCAGCCAGAAGGGGATAAACCATAGAAAAATGATTCGCTTTCTTTCCATCAAATGCTTTGTCCGAAAATGTTAATATATATTAAATCTAATCGTAACACTAATCCCTTGGTAGTGACTGTAAAGTTACTGGAGGTTAAAATTTATCATCTTCTATATATGAAAGTCGTGGCAGTTTTGTGTCCATCCATCACACTACCTCATTATGTCTATGATGTCATTACAGCGTACGACACTTTCATTTACTCGTTCCCCCGCTCACTACCAGAGCAACAATAGATCATTCCTCCTTGGTGTATATATATTACAGTCGATCTCTGGTCAGGTCTCAATAACATTGGGTGTGTGTTCATTTGCCAAGTTTCTTGTGGAGAGATTGCAAAGTGGTTTAAGCATTCGAGCAAGCACTCCATTCAAAACCATGAAGAAACGGCTGGCTTGGCAAGTGCTAGCTCGCAGCTTGGTAAATGAGCATTGAGCACACCCCCATCTTCCTCCCTTTCAGTTTTGTGTTAAAAGGCAGGAAAAGTGGGTTTTATTGGTCGTTTTAAAAACAAAACCGGAATTAGTGGGTTTCAAAAGGCCACTACGAAAAACGCCACTTTAGCGGCAAGGTCATGTTATATACCCCATTGTGGGGTATATAGATTACAGTAGATCTTCGCTCATCATGTTCCCCCTTTCTCCCTCTGACCTGCTGTTCATGTTCCCCCATTCTATCTCTTCCCTGCTGTTCATCTTCCCTTTTTCTCCCTCTTCTCTGCTGTTTGTGTTCCCCCTTTCTCCATCTTCCCTCCTGTTCATGTTCCCCCTTTCTCCATCTTCCCTCCTGTTCATGTTCCCCCTTTCTCCATCTTCCCTCCTGTTCATGTTCCCCCTTTCTCCATATTCCCTCCTGTTCATGTTCCCCCTTTCCCCCTCTTCTCTGCTATTCGTGTTCCCCCTTTCTCCCTCTGACCTGCTGTTCGTGTTCCCCCTTTCTCCCTCTGAGCTGCTGTTCGTGTTCCCCCTTTCTCCCTCTTCCCTGCTGTTCGTGTTCCCCCTTTCTCCTGATGTTCCCTTTGTTACGTTGTGTTCTGAACTGTTCTGTGCCCGAGGTCTTCCATAAGCCTCGACAATGCATGACAATGAAAAGTACAACTACAACGACAACAACAGCAATGTGCGTTTGTGGTTCAAACCTTCATATTGAGGGGACGAATCATCGACGAACTCGGACTTCACCTTCACCTTCACAATAACACCTGAAACAAAAACAATCCGTTTAATCTAAACTTTCAGGAACCAGCAGAAGGTGACGGTGCGGAGAGAACGACACGTACCGGGTCCCGGGTCTTCATCCTCGGGTGGACCGACCCTGGACCCGCGATCTGAGGAAGAATCTCCCTGAACGGAGAGATCTCGGTTCATGGCGCACCGGAGGGGACTGCAGAGTGTAAAGTACCGGGATGTAAGGTGGTGTGTAGTCGTGTGTTACACTCCCTTTCTCCCTCTTCCCCACACGAGTACAAACCACATGTTCCGGAAAAACGAACCACGACCACGTGACGCGTTCCTTCCACAAGCGAGACGATGTCATTGGCGATGTCATTGGCGATTTCCACAAAACAGATTCTCCACGTTAATCACGTGATCGATACCGGGTACCCACGATGTCTTGTTTCCCATTGTAAACATTTTTACATTACCTTTTATCATTTTAACTATCTCCATATATTTTATCCGTTTGTGTTCAATCATTGTCATTCCACAGAATAATTTTTCTCCATGTTCTGTGGTCCGTGTGTTCCGGAGCATTTGTGGGTGATTACTGTGGCGGACACGAAAGCACTGACGTGGTGACATCACCCCGCACACCAAGTGGGGGTGGGCCACGCCAGGGAGAGAGGCGTGGCCTCACGATTTCCAAGGGGCGCGCAGCCCTGAGCAGCTCAGTGTTACAGTGAGCTTGAACCTTGAAGGAGCTGTGCTCCAACGCGAGTCGAAAGAATTGACGCGACCAAAGACGGAATTCGTCCGAGTTGCTTTATTGAAACAAAACACCTCAGGTATTCTCAAAAGCCCGTTTATCGGGCAGCAATATATATACACATTTATGCCCGGGCGTTTGCCCGGGAAAACCGAGACCGGGCATGCCCGGGTGTCAAGGGCGAGTCCTGGAAAGGCGAGTCTGGACATGCCCGGGCGTCCTGGACGCAGCCTGGCAAGTCGAGGCTGGGCGTGCCCGAGCGCTCTGGGCGAGCCCTGGAAAGGCGAGAGCGGGCATGCCCGGACGCTCCGGGCGAGCCCTGGAAAGGCGAGTCTGGACATGCCCGGGCGTCCTGGACGCGGCCTGGCAAGTCGAAGCTGGGCGTGCCCGGGCGCTCTGGGCAAGCCCTGGAAAGGCGAGAGCGGGCATGCCCGGGAAAGACGAGACCGGGCGTGCCCGGGAGGTTCGGGCGTGCCCGGGAACAGCGAGTCCGGGCATGCCCGGGAGAGGCGCGTCTGGGCCCGTCCGGACGAGCCCGGCATGGCGATCGCGCCCTGGCCGCGTCCTGGCAGGTGCAAGGCGATTGTGTACATTCAGCGGGAACCGCTACACACGCCCCTCCAGAATCGACCTGCACCGGCAGGGTCAATTTAAGGGGGGTCCGGATGACCCGGCCGAAGCGACCCCTGGAGGGTCGTGGGGGGGGGGGGGGTCCGATCCGGTGGTGGGTGGTCGAGCGGGGGGAACTGTAGACGGGGGGCGGCCTCGCCACGGAGGAAAGGCCAACCGTGGTGGTCGGTCGACGTCCACGTGCGCCGGTTTGAGGCGGTCCACAGAGATCCGGTCCGACCAGCCGCCGACGTCGACGACGAAGGATTTGTCGCCCCGTCGCAGGATCCGGAAGGGCCCGTCGTACGGCGGCCGGAGTGGCCCCCGGTGCGCGTCATGACGCACAAAGACGTACTCCGCTGTGCGAAGCGCCGGGGGGACCTAGGACTGGGGGCCACCGTGGCGGGACGTTGGCACGGGGGCAAATCGGCGGGCGGCCACCTGGAGGTCCGAGCGCTGGTGTGCGGCGGACCAGGGACTGGTAGCGTCGGGCACGAACTCGCCCGGGACGCGGAGCGGCTGGCCGTAGACGAGCTCAGCGGCGGACGCCCGGAGGTCCTCCTTGGGGGCCGTGCGGAGGCCCAAAAGGACCCACGGCAGCCGGTCGGTCCAACCGTCGTCCTGAAGGCCGGCCATGAGTGCGGCCTTCATGGAACGGTGAAACCGCTCGCACAACCCGTTGGCTTGGGGGTGGTAGGCCGTGGTGCGGTGCAGCGTGACCCCCAACGAGCGGGTGACCGCGCCCCAAAGTTCGGACGTGAACTGTGGGCCGCGGTCGGACGAGATGTCCGCTGGTGCGCCGAAGCGCGCGACCCAGGTGGCGATGAACGCCTGCGCCACGTCGGCGGTGGTGGTGGAGGTGAGGGGCACGGCCTCCGGCCACCTGGTGGTCCTGTCCACCATGGTGAGCAGGTGGGTGAACCCCCGCGATGGGGGCAGGGGACCCACCAGGTCCACGTGGACGTGGTCGAAACGCCGTGCAGGCACGGTGAAAGGTGCTAGCGGGGCCTGGGTGTGGCGGTGGACCTTGGCCCGCTGGCAGGCCGTGCAGGCGTTGGCCCAGTCGCGGACGTTCCGTCGAAGGCCGTGCCAGACGAAACGCGCCGACACCAGCTTCTGAGAAGCTTTCCGGCCCGGGTGAGAAAGGCCGTGGATGGAGGCGAAGATGCGGCGCTGCCAGGAAACGGGCACGATGGGGCGAGGCTGGCCCTGGGAGACGTCGCAGAGCAGGACGGTGCCCACGAAGGGGATGTCGGCCAGGCGGAGGCCCGTGTCCGCCACCCGGAGGGCCTGCACCGAGGTGTCGGTGGTCTGGTCAGCCGCCATGAGTGCGAAGTCCACGCCGAGGTGGACCGCGTTCGCGCTGGCCCGAGAAAGACATTCGGCCACGGCGTTGTCTTTGCCAGCGACGTGCCGGATGTCCGTGGTGAATTCCGACACGGCGGAGAGGTGGCGCTGCTGGCGGGCCAACCACGGCTCCGTGACTTTGGCCATTGCGTAGACCAACGGCTTGTGGTCGACGAAAGCCGTGAACGGGCGGCCCTCCAGGAGGTGTCGGAAATGGCGAACGGCCAGGAATAGACCGAGCAGCTCGCGGTCGAACGTGCTGTATTTTAACTCGTTCGGCCAGAGCTGCCGGCTGAAAAAAGCGAGTGGCTGCCAAACCCCGTCCACCCATTGCTCATGGACGGCGCCCACCGCGTAGTTGAAGGCGTCCGTAGTGAGGGCGATGGGCGCGTTGAGCACCGGGTGAGCCAGCAGCGTTGCGTCGGCGAGGGCCCGTTTTGCGCTTGCGAAGGCCGCGTCCATGGCCGCGGACCAAACAATGTCATGCTTGGCCGGCTTGCCCCGGAGGGCCTCGTGAAGGGGCCGCATGAGCTGAGCAGTGCGGGGCACGAATCGGTGATAAAAATTCACCATGCCGAGGAACTCTTGTAGGGCCTTGATGGAACGGGGACGCGGGAACGTGGTGATGGCCTCCACCTTGGTCGGCAGCGGCACGGCCCCTGTCTTGGTGATGCGGTGGCCCAAAAAGTCAACGGTCGTCGTGTCGAAGTGGCATTTGGCCGGGTTGACAATTAAGCCATGCTCGCTGAGGCGACCGAACAGTGTTCGGAGGTGAAGGAGGTGCTCGGCGCGGGACGTGCTGGCAACGAGGATGTCGTCCAGATAGACGCAAAGAAATGGCAGGTCGCGCAGCACGCCGTCCATTAAGC
Organism: Myxine glutinosa; assembly: GCF_964187855.1. Taxonomy (NCBI): domain Eukaryota; kingdom Metazoa; phylum Chordata; class Myxini; order Myxiniformes; family Myxinidae; genus Myxine; species Myxine glutinosa. The sequence goes on along the minus strand of NC_136265.1, from coordinate 65,556,143 downwards.
GCTGGAAAGCCTGGGCCACATTCTTGAGGCCAAACGGCATCCTCAAAAATTCGAAAAGGCCGAACGGCGTGATGATGGCCGTCTTCGGGACGTCGGCCGCCCGGACAGGTACCTGGTGGTATCCCCGTATCAGGTCAATTTTGGAAAATATGACCCGTCCCGCCAAATGGGCGGAAAAGTCCTGGATGTGCGGGATCGGGTACCTGTCGGGGGTGGTAGCGTCGTTGAGGCGGCGGTAGTCGCCACACGGGCGCCATCCGCCCCCCGGCTTTGGCACGATGTGCAGTGGTGAGGCCCACGCGCTATTGGAGCGCCGCACGATGCCGAGGTGCTCCAACGCATCGAACTCAGCCTTTGCCACGGCGAGCTTGGCCGGATCGAGGCGGCGGGCCCTGGCGTAGACCGGCGGGCCCGTAGTTGGTATGTGGTGCTCGATCCCATGCCGCACTGCGACGGCCGAAAACGTCGGCCGCGTGAGGGCCGGGAATTCCGCGAGCAGGCGAGCGAACTCGTTCACCGTCGGGAGGGCGCACGCCAGTTCGGTCGGCGCAGAGCTGCTCATCGTGCATGCCAGGGAACTGAAGGTCTCGGCGTTGACAAGGCAACGACGTTTGACGTCGACCAGCAGCCCGTGCGCGCAAAGGAAGTCGGCGCCCAGCAAAGCCATGGGGATGCAGGCGGTCACAAAGGTCCACTGAAAGCGCTGGCTGCCGAAGCAGAGGGTGACGTCGCGCGGGCCGAAAGTGCGTATGGCCGAGCCATTAGCAGCGACCAAAGAGGGGCCGCAAACGGCGTCCTGCCTGTCCTGCTCGGAGGCGGGTATGACGCTCAGTTGGGCGCCGGTGTCACAAAGGAAACGCCGCCCGGACGCTTTGTCCCGAATAAAAAGCAAGTTGCCCGAGTGGCCGGCGCTCATGGCTGGGAATGAACACCGGCCTGGCCGTTTCCCGACTTGCCGAAAGTGCACGGGGGACGGCACGTCCGAGCCTTGTGTCCGAACCTGGCGTGGAAATAACACAACGCCTGGTCAGGTGGAGGCCCCGGCCGTCATGTCGGAAGCGGTCGGCGCGGCGTGGCGGCCACCAGTTGCACCGGCAGTTCGGCCTCCAACCGCGCAGGGCGCTCGGGCGTCGCCTCGGACGGCGGCAGGCTCCAGGCAGCCGCGCCGATGTGTTGGCCCGCCGAGGAGATCTTATCGGCTTCCCTGGCGAGGGCGCGGGGATCGGTGATCGACGTGCCAGCCAGGGCGAGGCGTACCGGGTGAGGCAGCTGGCGAAGCAACAGCTCGCAGAACAGAAAAATCCGGAGAGTGCTCACCGAGCAACGAGAGCATATAGTCCATGTGCTCGGACGGGCGCGTGTCGCCGAGCTCGGGCAGGTCGAGCAGGCGCCGTGCGCGTGCCGCCGGTGAGAGGGCGAAAGCGTCGAGGAGGAGCGTCTTCAGCGCGTCATACTTGTCGGCAGCCGGCGGGTGCTCGAGGAGGCTCAGGGCGCGGGCCGCGGTGGTGGAACCGAGCGCTGCCATGACGTGGCGGAAGCGGGTGTCGTCCGCGGTGATGCCTCGCAGGGCGAACTGGGAGTCCGCCTGGGCGAACCAAACAGCCGCGTGAGCCTCCCAGAAGGTAGGCAGTTTAAGAGTCACTGCCGTGTCCATGTCGGTAGGTCACCAGTGAAGGAGCTGCGCTCCAACGCGAGTCGAAAGAATTGACGCGACCAAAGATGGAATTCGTCCGAGTTGCTTTATTGAAACAAAACAGCTCAGGTATTCTCAAAACCCGTTTATCGGGCAGCAATATATATACACATTTATGCCCGGGCGTTTGCCCGGGAAAACCGAGACCGGGCATGCCCGGGTGTCAAGGGCGAGTCCTGGAAAAGCGAGTCTGGACATGCCCGGGCGTCCTGGACGCGGCCTGGCAAGTCGAGGCTGGGCGTGCCCGAGCGCTCTGGGCGAGCCCTGGAAAGGCGAGAGCGGGCATGCCCGGACGCTCTGGGCGAGCCCTGGAAAGGCGAGTCTGGACATGCCCGGGCGTCCTGGACGCGGCCTGGCAAGTCGAGGCTGGGCGTGCCCGGGCGCTCTGGGCGAGCCCTGGAAAGGCGAGAGCGGGCATGCCCGGGAAAGACGAGACCGGGCGTGCCCGGAAGGTTCGGGCGTGCCCGGGAACAGCGAGTCCGGGCATGCCCAGGAGAGGCGCGTCTGGGCCCGTCCGGACGAGCCCGGCATGGCGATCGCGCCCTGGCCGCGTCCTGGCAGGTGCAAGGCGATTGTGTACATTCAGCGGGAACCGCTACAAGCTCTTGAAATAAAGACTCTTACAAATTGCCGCGTTGGCCGCTTCCTCCTTGCTTACAAGTAGCGTGCGTAACACCGCGCTTTATTGGTGACCTCGACGTTGGATCTGCCATAGCGATCCTTCCAAACACGACGGCATTGCCATGGCCAACAACGCGATGTTGGTTAAACTTCCCGAATTTTGGGAGGCCCAGGCCGAAGTTTGTTTCGTCCAAGCCGAAGCCCAGTTTCAGCTGCGGTGCCTCACCGGCGACGACATGTGCTACTGCCACGTCGTCGCCTCCCTCGGCCCCGGCACGGCCGCTCGAGTTGTGTCCGTCCTTCGCCACCCACCGGACGGCCACAAGTACGAGGCACTCAAGCGGCTGCCCCTAGCCACGTTCGGCCTCACGGAGGACGCACGGGCCGACCGCCTCCTGGATCTCCCCAAGCTTGGCGACACGCGCCCGTCGGTCCGAATGGACCATATGCTGTCGCTGTTGGGTGACGAAGCCCCCGGTTCTCTATTCCGGGCACTTTTCCGTCGCCAACTTCCAGCACAGGTACGCCTCGCGTTGGCCGGGACCGTGCTAACGGAACCCCGAGCATTGGCCGCCGAGGCGGACAGGTAATTCGCGGCTTCGGACACGCGGGCGAGAGTCGGTGCAGCCGTCGCGGATCTCGAGGCTGATGCTGCTGCCCACCTCGTGGATCCCGAGGCCGATGCTGATTCACAGCATCAGCTTACACAGCATGCTGATACGCACCTCGTGGCCGCCGCCACGCCCCGCCCACCGCCACGGGGAAAACCGCCGGCTCCACCGGCCTGGCGGAGCCAGCCGCGCTCCTCCAGCTCCACCACCTGGTGCTGGTTCCACGCCAAGTTCGGCCACGAGGCTCGACAGTGTCATCCGCCATGCTCCTTCGACAGGTCGGGAAACGCCCGGGCCGGCGCTCGATAGTGGCAATGAGCGCCGGCCGTTCAAACAGCCTGCTGTTCATCACGGACACCTTATCCGGGCGCCGTTACCTGTGCGACACGGGAGCGCAGGTGAGTGTCGTTCCTGCCGGTACGTCGGACAAGCACGCCGCGGGCGGGGGCCCCACGCTGCTTGCCGCGAACGGGACGCCCATCCGTACGTACAGAAAACGCTGCCTCTCTCTGTGGTTCGGAGGGCAGGTTTTCCGATGGTCGTTCGTCACCGCCGACGTGCCCATGGCATTGCTTGGCGCGGACTTCCTGTGCGCAAATGGGCTCCTGGTCGACGTAAAGCACAGACGTCTTGTCCAGGCCGAGACGTTCAGCTCGCTCGCTTGTGCGCTGCCCAGCTCGTCGAGCAGCCCACTGAGCGGCTCACCGAGCGGCTTGCCGAACGGTTCGGTTCCGGCCACGTTGATCTGTACGCTTCCGGCAGCGGACGAATTCACCCGCCTCCTCGCCGGCTTCCCGGCCCTCACGCGGCCCACCTTCTTGGCGGGGGCCGTCAAGCACGGGGTGGCCCATCACATCCCCACCGTCGGGCCACCGGTCTACGCCCGGGCACGCCGCCTCGAGCCGACGAAGCTGGCGGTAGCAAAAGCGGCGTTCGCTACCCTGGAGCGACTCGGCATCGTTCGGCGCTCGGAGAGTGCTTGGGCGTCGCCGCTGCACATCGTGCCGAAGCCCGGCGGGGGATGGCGACCGTGCGGGGACTATCGCCGTCTCAATGATGCCACCACCCCCGACCCGCTATCCCGTCCCCCACATTCAGGACTTTTCCGCCCGTTTGGCGGGCATGTCCTTCTTCTCAAAGGTGGACCTCATATGCGGCTACCATCAGGTCCCCGTCAGGCCGGAGGACGTCCCGAAGACGGCGGTCATCACGCCGTTCGGACTCTTCGAATTCCTGCGGATGCGCTTCGGTCTGAAGAATGCGGCTCAGGCGTTTCAGCGGCTGATGGACAGCATCCTGCGCGACTTGGATTTTGTATACGTCTACGTGGACGATATCCTTGTCGCCAGTGCGTCCCGCGAAGAGCACCTACACCACCTCCGCACGCTCTTCGAACGCCTGGGCCAGCATGGCCTGATTGTGAACCCCCCAAAGTGCCGGTTCGGCATCGCTGAACTCGATTTTCTGGGGCACCGCGTCACCAGGCACGGAGCCGTCCCCCTGCCGGCCAAGGTGGAGGCGGTGAATGGGTTTCCGCGCCCCCACACGATCAGGGGGCTGCAGGAGTTCCTGGGCATGGTGAACCTTTACCATCGGTTCCTGCCCCGTATCGCCCAGCTCCTGCGCCCCCTGCACGAAGCTCTCCGAAGTAAGCCGGGCAAATGCGACGTTACCTGGACCGAGCAGATGGACGCGGCGTTCACGGGCGCGAAGCTCGCCTTGGCTAACGCCACCATGCTCGCGCACCCGGCGCCCGATGCACCGATCGCCCTGACCACCGACGCCACGGTCTACGCGGTGGGCGCGGTGCACGAGCAATGGGTGCGTGGAGCTTGGCAACCACTGGCGTTCTTTAGCCGGCAGCTTCGCCCGCCCGAACGCCGTTACAGTACCTTCGACCGCGAGTTGCTCGGGCTTCACTTGGCGGTCAGGCACTTCCGCCATCTGCTCGAGGGGCGTGCGTTCACGGCCTTCGTCGACCACAAGCCGCTGGTCTACGCGATGGGCGAGGTCACCGAGCCGTGGTCAGCCCGGCAGCAGCGTCACCTCTCGGCCGTGTCCGAGTACACGACGGACATCCAGCATGTCGCGGGGAAGGACAACCCGGTGGCGGATTGCATTTCCCGGGCTGTCGCCCACGCAGTCCACCTCGGCATTGACTATGCCCGGATGGCAGCGGACCAGGCCGCTGACCCCGACGTCCAGGCCTTGCGGACCGCCGTCACGGGCCTCCGCGTCACTGAGGTGCCGTTCGACGGCGCGGGCACGGCCCTCTTGTGCGATGTCTCCCTCGGGCGGCCTCGCCCCATCGTGCCCGCGGGCTGGCAGCGCCAGGTGTTTGACGCCATCCACGGCCAGTCCCACCCGGGCACGAGGGCCTCCCAGAGGTTGATCGCCGACAAATTCGTCTGGCATGGCCTCCGGAAGGCCGTCCGCGGCTGGGCCAGGACGTGCCTCGCGTGCCAGCGCGCCAAGGTGCACCAGCACACCCAGGCCCCATTGGCCCCATTTACGGTGCCGGAACGCCGGTTTGACCACGTCCACGTGGACCTGGTGGGACCTCTGCCCCCCTCGCGGGGTTTCACCCACGTCCTCACCATGGTGGACCGCACCACCCAGTGGCCGGAGGCCGTGCCCTTGGCGTCGATGATGGCAGCGGACGTCGCGCAGGCGTTCATCGCCACCTGGGTCACCCGGTTCGGTGCCCCCTCAGACATCTCGTCCGACCGCGGCCCCCAGTTCACCTCGGAGCTCTGGGGGGCAGTCGCACGGGGGCTCGGGGTCCGGCTGCACTGAACCATGGCCTACCACCCCCAGGCTAACGGCCTGTGCGAGCGATTTCACCGCTCATTGAAGGCCGCGCTCCGGGCCACCCTCCGCGACGGTGGCTGGGTCGACAGGCTCCCCTGGGTCCTGCTGGGACTCCGGACGGCGCCCAAGGAGGACCTGCGCGCATCCGCGGCGGAGTTGGTCTTCGGGCAACTGCTGCGGGTGCCGGGCGAGTTCCTCCCCGACTCCACGGCACGATGGGTCCGTGGCACAGCAGCGCTCCGCTCTGCAGGAGACCGCCCAGAGGTTCGCCCCGGTGCCAACGGCACGCCACGGGCACCCACCGACGCACGTCGCCGCGGAGCTTCGCACGGCGGAGTACGTCTTCGTCCGCCACGATGCCCACCGGACACCACTGCGGCCCCCGTACGACGGGCCTTTCCGCGTGCTGGAGACCGGGGTGAAGCACTTCACCCTGGACATCGGCGGTACTCCTGACCGCGTTTCTGTGGACCGCCTCAAGCCGGCCCTCCTCGACGTGGACCATCCACCGCCAGTGGCCCGACCCCCGCGTCGGGGCCGCCCCCCTGCGGGCGGACCCCCGACACCGCCCAGCCCCACCGCCCCCCGGTCCTGCAGCCAGAGGCATTCCAGATGCCATCCCTGCATCCCAGACGCCGCCAGTCACCAGGGGGCGCTTCGGCTGGGTCATCCGTTTGCCCCGCAAACTGACCCTTCAGGTGCGCGGAGATTCTGGGGGGGGTGCGTGTGGCAGACACGAAAGCACTGACGTGGTGACATCACCCCGCACACCAAGTGGGGGTGGGCCACGCCAGGGAGAGAGGCGTGGCCTCACGATATACACGGGGCGCGCAGCCCTGAGCAGCTCAGTGTTGCAGTGAGCTCTTGAAATAAAGACTCTTACAAATTGCCACGTTGTCCGCTTCCTCCTTGCTTACAAGTAGCGCGCGTAACACCGCGCTTTAATACAATAAAAATGAAGTCTCACTCTTTGTCTCAATCTCACGTCGGAAACGTCATTTCCTGCATTCTTGGAAGTTTATTCAGTTCCTTGTGTTCTTCCCTGGCCCAACAATTCAGCAGATTCGCGATGACGAATGGGTCAAAATGGCGAACTGGTGATACACGTCCACATGGAATCCTTAGTTAAAACAAGCATTCTGAGTATTGCGCTGCAATACATGTCCCCTACCGGCAGTCTGTCGTCCGGAAAACTGTTGGGGAAATTAAAAAGGGTTATTCACCCACAGGTTCTGAATCATTCCCAATTGCTAATTACCTCAGGACGGGCTCACCTGTGATTCGCACTCAGGACTTCGATTTATACACCTTGCAGACTGGAAAGCAGAAGCACAAGAAAATAAGTTGTTGATAAAGAACCTTTCAAGTCGATAAGTAACAGTAATTTATTATATTTTCCGGTTCACGATCAATGATCGATGTGTGTATATATGTTGCTCGGCTTGGCTCCGCCCTTCCCAAAAGCGCGCGGTGTGTCACGCTGTTGACGTTCGCGGGACGAGGCTGAGGGCGCGCGGTGCGGCTTGAGGAGAACTCTAGAATAAACAAGAGATATCCATTTTTAAAATATTTTCGTTTAATTAACGATATCTGCCAAACCACGTGACCTATCGCAAATTCCAAAAGGACATTTTAGTAGACTGACATGCTGAACAGATCTTTGAAGTTTCCCCTCGATTGGATCAAAAATGAGGGAGGAGCTCGGTTTTAAAGGTTCATGCTTAAAAACGTCATAACTCTGAAACCATGTGACGCATGACATCATGCTCGCTGACTTTTTTGTTCGTCATGGGTATGCGATTCTGCCTGCAAAGTTTGGCCACGATCTGTTCAGCCGTTGCAGAGAAAAGGGGTTTTCGTGTTTTCACGAAAACAATATGGCGGCCGAACCACGTGACCTGTGACGTCATAATTACCATTAAAATATTCTCCAGACCGAGTCCCCCCTAAGGGTGCAAATTTGATCTCAATCGGTCCTATTATTGCAGAGAAAATCTTTTTTAAAGGAAATTAAAACTTAAAATGGCACTGAGTTAAGGATCATCAGAATTCCCAAAGTTCAAAGTGCCATAACTTTGTCAAAAATGATCGAAACGTCGTGAAGTTCGAACTCGATCTGTAACTTCTCATGAGGAAACCATGTGCCAAGGTTGAAATCATTATCATCCAGCGTTTAGAAAAAAAGTCCGGAAAACTGTTCTTTGCGTGACGGACTGACGGACTGACGGACTGACAGACGGAGGGACGGCGTGCAAACCTATAGTCCCCTCCAGTGTACACCAGTAGGGGACTAATAAGAATGACTGCACTGTGGTCACAACCTGCAACAAAATCTGGTAACAGGCCGATTGGGAAATAAACATTTTTATTTTTGTATTTTTTTGTATACATAATCGAGGCTCGTGAAAGAGCTAACATTTATCACACAAACAAATCAAACAGACAAAAAAGCAAAGTATATAAAAAGGGGAGCGGTAGACAAGAGGGGAGAGAAGGGGAAGCACATTTAAAATACTCTTAAAATATGAACAGCGTAAATGGGAAACACACCTTTAATGCACCGTTAATAGATTTACTCGTCACCAGTCACTGCGTCAGCCTCCACCACGGTTATTCCAGGACGAGCCGATTCGTCACACAGTTATATCAGGACGAGCCGATTCGTCACACAGTTAAGCATTGTTTAACCCAATATGGGCCTTCAAAAATTACGTAACGCCATATTTTTTTTAGTAATGCAAGCTCAATAGTTAATTATTTGAATTCCCGGATCTTCTTGAAGGGACGTCCGGTGGTTATTTTAGGCGCGAAGATGGGACGGATTTGTGTCCTCAAGGTGTTTGAACTCTTGGTGTGTGCTACGCTCGCTTGTAGTATTTGGTTCGCTGTGCGGTTCTGATTTAATATGCTGTGTTGTGATTGGTACGACATACAGCGTAGTGATGTCTGGGGGCGTGGCTTCGGTGGTTGCTGGCGGCTCGCCATGATGGCCGTGTGTTCTGAGAGCTTGGCGTCTTTAATAAACAACTTGATTGAAGGAGAGTCCTGAACTTACTGCAGTTTGTGCTCCACCGAGTTTCATTCTAGTTTTTACTTCATTTGTGCACAACTAACTATTCTTCCACAATTCTTCCACAATTACACCATGTGATACAATAAACCTACTAGGTATTACCATAACTTCAAATCTATCCTGGAATCCACACATTACACAACGGATTATCCAGTTGATTGTTGCGAGCACCCCCACAGGATGATTTTCAAAAGCATCTGCTCGACCAGGAGGTCGGGTACGACATGGACCTGGTTTGAAGTGAGGGTCGCAAGTACAAAGCAATGGTAATCGGAAAGCAGGCCATCCAGAAGATGGAAGGACCTTAATCGTCTGTGAATGCCATGACACATCGACAAAAGTGCAAAAAGTGTGGACTATCATATCCACCACGGAACTGCCCAGCATACAATGATTATTGTAAGTAATGTGGTGAACTGGGACACTGTGCCCATTGTTGTGAAAATCCCAAACGCTGATGGACACGAGTGGAGCCAGTAAATATGTCTCCAACTCGTCAATATTTTGCACAATGCTACTTCCTCTATTTCAAAACATGTTTACTTTAATACTCCAAATCAATTTGTTTCACCTTTCAATAAAAAGAAAATGCACCAATCCAACTGGTATTTACTCCTCCAATCGTTTGTTAGTTTTCTGAGCCCAAACCCCCATTGTGATGCTAGATAGCACCAGGCGAACAAAAACTTTACACTTTTACATTGGCCAGGGTGAGTATAGGATTTTCAGAACTACATCCAAGAGTGAAGTACATTGCTGGGTCTTTTCCCTCAGTAAACCCTTAAATGCGTGCATGAGTATTTTTTCATCCGTCCACAAATTACGTATGCAATTTCAGTTTCAACCTTTAATTTTTGGAGGAAATAGTTAATTTATTTAGTTTCCAATCAGTTTAACTGTATAATTTCAACTTATGCAGTATGTCTTTGTTATAACTAGACCTTGCGTTTACAACCAATACAACCTGCAGACAACGTAGAACCGACGTTATTTTGTTCCGGTGGGTCAATTTTGGAAGGTAGCGTTGGCCCAACGTTGGAAAGATATATTTTCCCTGGTGTTGGTTTAACGGGTGGCTAGTTTAGGATTACAAGGTGCCACGTTAGAGCCCCTGTCATGCCGTTGTATTAACACCTGGTGGGTTGACTCAGCCTGTCATCCTTTCAAGGTTGGCAACATGAGTACCAGCTTACTGTGACACACAACTCCTCAAAAAAACAAACTCTACCAAGATACAACCTTGTAAACCCATGAAAGTACAACAAGGGTTTTGCCGGCGAGGTCGTGTGTTTTTCCAAACTCTCCACGCTACCAAAGTTAAGAATTTTTGCCATTTGTATTTTTGTCAAAACTGTATTTTTTATTTTACGGTGTGTGTGCCTACTGTGTGTTTCTAGTTAGATATCGGTGTAAATCGTGCATACCATATATATATCGTCGGATGGTTCCTGCCGCGTTTTTCAGGCCTGGTTTTCCCAGGCCTCGAGGCTTTGCGTCTCCTCTCGAAGGTCGTTTGTGGTCCATTTACTTTCATTCTCCCACTGTTTTTTCCAGTATTGTTTTCACCCCATACTTCCCGGACATCTACCCTTTGTTTAAAGTCTTAATATAAAAATATAAACGAAAAAAAAATCTAATTTCCTTCTCTGCCCGTGTTCGTTCGTTCTTCGACCACGTGTTTTGTCCCACCTGTTTTATTTCTCTCCTTCCTTCATAACTCAATTCTCTCCAGTCGACACCTTTTCAATTCCAGTTCTCACCATACTTATTCAATTTTATCCTTCTTCCTCTGAGCTACTTTCATCGAACCTTCAAAAAAACATATTAACGAAGAATTTAAAAAGGAGGCCTCTCCTCCTGTACAAACACATTTGCTTATACACCTCCCTGTTCCTTCGCTCTCTGCTCTCCTGGCTGTCAATCTCCTATTCTTCTGTTCCTGCTTCTGAACCTGTGCTGGAATCCTTAAATCCCCCTTCGGAATCCTTCATGCCCTCATTTAAGGAATTTCCCCTTATAGTTTTCACGGTTTAGTTTTAAAAAGTTTAAACTTTCCCCTGAACTGTTGTATTCTGTCATATATTATAACACATTTTTCTTCTTCTTCTTATTCTTCTTCAAAAGGTTGCTTTCGACTTGCTCACCAAACTCTTCATTTCAAATAAAAATTCCATATCTTACAATTCTTCCTTCCTTCATTCCCGAAACTCACCTGCATTCCACCCCTCCTCCAACGTTTTCAAATGGATCTCTGTCTTGAAAATCACAAGAAACTCATTTTGCAATAAATGTTCGTTTTCCATTAATCGTCCAACACTTTCTTCTTCTTTCGTGTATCATCAGATGGCCAGCTCAGTGTCGTGCAGCCATGCCCTCGTCTCTGGTCCTACGTCGAAGAGGCCCGCTTCTGAAGGTGGTCTGTATAGGGGGCAGGTGGTAATTATGTGTTTGGCAGTCTGCTCAGGCTCGCCACACTCGCAGGCGGCGCTGTCTGCCAGGCCCCACATCTTCAGCGATGATTTGAAACGGCCGACCCCGTACGTAGACGGTTCAGCAAGGTCCATTGCAGGCGTGGTAGATCTTCTCCTAGGACGCCACCTCCTGGGTCCCAGATGTAGCGGTGGATGCGGGTGGGCCCGGCCATTTCCCACACCTGCCTCCAAGATGCCGCCAGCCATGCACTTCTAAACAGGTCCTCAGGGATAGAACTGAGCATCTCTTGTGCTGCCTTATTGTAGGGATGGTGACACTTTCTAAAATCCAAACTCTTCCTTCCCCTTCTCAACTCCTCCCTCACCCATCCCTTTCAAATCTCCCCCCTTGTCCCTCCCATCCTAAACTCCCCCCTCAACACTCCCCTCCTAAATTCCCCCTCACCCCTCCATTTCAAAACTCCCCCTTCCCTCCTCCCCTTCAAATCGTCCCACCCTCCTTTTTTCTCCAATTCTCCCCTCTCACCGCTCCCCCTCAAAACGTCCTCCCCGCATCCTCTCCCTTCCAAACTCTAACCTCCATCTCCTCCAACCTTCTTCCTCGCTCTGCGCCCCCCCCCCCTTCAAACACCTCACTGTGCCTCATCCAATCACCATCAAACCTTTTGTCCTCCATATCCTTCCCTTTCTCCAAGCTCTTCTGAAATCTCTGAAACACTATCAACAGCTCTCCCTACATCCTCCTCTTCCTCATCTTACCCTACCCCTCCCCTGTCCTGTATCCGATGCTCACCCTTCCTCTTCCTTAACGGTATGGACCTCAAACATCCGGGGCCTTCGCTCAAACCTGATTGACCTCTCCATGCAGGTTGCTTCTGACAAACCAGACTTGAGCTGCTTAACAGAAACTTTCCTCCTTCAAGATGTCTCTGATTCCTTAATATCTCTCCCTGGTTACTCCCTCCTTCAGTATGATAGACCTGAGCCTCGTCCTGGAGGTGGCGTTGCTATCTTTATCAAAAACGTTCTTCCTCACTCTCCCTGCACTGCCCTCTCTCCACCTCACCCCCAGGGGTACCTCTGGCTACGGCTTCCCCTTCGCTCCCACCTTTTGTTCATGTGTGTGTTGTACCGTCCACCAAACAGTGAACACTCCATATACATCTCGCTGTCTGATAACATGGTACAACTTCTATCTACTCCCTCCCAACTCTCTCTCTCTTCCTCATATGTGGTGATTTCAACTGTCATCATGCCATTTTGTTAAAATGCTGTTAGTGTTCCCCCTTTCTTATACTTCGTGTTCACCCTGCTGGGTGTGGGTTCCTCGCTCACCAGCCATGGCACCGCAGCAAAGGACTTCTGCGACTCACTGGGACTGACACAATCTGTCAGTTTCCCGACCCGTATATCATTCAATGGAGCAACTTCTCTTCCAGACTTGGTTATGACAAACTTCCCTGAAAATGTCTGCTGCTCTTCTTCTGCTCCAATCGGTTCATCTGATCATGTGCTTGTTAAAGTGGACATCTCTCTGGCCATTCTCAGAGAGCATCCTCAGCGTCGCCGATTCTGGCATTTCAGTCAGGCCAACTGGCCTTGGATATGGAGTATATGGAGGAGGGGTAGGCAGCCATCAATCATCTGGACTGGTCTCCCATCTCTACTGCCTCTGACATCAACTCATCCTGGGAATTCTTCCAAAGTAAACTGCTCTCTCTCATGCACAGATTTATCCCATCTCGTCTTCAGTTGTCATACACTTCCTCCCATCCATTGTACACGGAATCTTGTGGTGAGGCTGTTGTGCAGAAACGACTTGCCTTCACCTCTTGGAAAGCAAATCCAACGGAAGGCAATCTCAGTTCCTCTCACATAGCTGGAACAAGTATGTGTCTACCCTCAGGAGAGCCAGGAAACAATATCTCTCCACTCTCAAGAGTGAACTCTCAAACCTGTCTCCCTCTTCCAAATGCTGGTGGCATCTGGTCAAATCTGTTTCTGGTGTTTGTTCCCCCTCTATCCCCTCCCTCACATCAAATGGCTACACAGCTGACTCCGCACGTGAAAAAGCTGAATGCCTCAACTCTGTGTTTGCCTCAAAATCTTGTGTTCCAAACCCGGCTCTCTCTGTACCCATCATTCCCAATCGTAACCAGCTGCTCCTGGACTCTGGGTCCTTCTCTCCTGACAAGGTGGAGAAGTTTCTGTCAATCCTCGACTCTGATTCTGCAACTGGACCAGGCGGCATCAGCCCACGGTTCCTAAAATCCTGCTCTGCTGCTCTTTCACACCCTCTCTCTGTTCTCTTTGTGATGGAATTCAATCACAAACTCTTCAACATATTGAGCTTTATTGTAATCAATTCTCCACATCATCTACAAAAAGAATAATCACATATTTAGAATGCGTTCATATAATATGCTCCATGTCAAGCAAGCCATAAAAGATGCATAATTTTAACTTACCAGCTCAAATTCAGTCACAAGTAAAAGGCAATCCCCTCACTCTCAAGCCAACCTTCTTATAGGCACGTCTTACGCTAGAGAGGGAATTACAATGGATCTTCGCCTTTATTTCACCACATTCTCCCTCCAATTAAATTTCCAGGAAGCTCGCATTGGTATATTACAAAACTACAGAGTATAAAAAAGCACAAAGAATCAAACGTTCACAAGCTGAGGATAAAGCAACCTACCATCCCAAACGAACCGGCTTTCAACTCTAAAATTGTTGTTTGCCTGACCTTGGCAAACATCTCCTGCAATTTCATTTCCTCTTGTTCTTATCTTGTTATTGCATTCTCATCTTTCCCTGTCTAAAAATGTGTGGGTGAGACATAGTTTTCTTCTGAGCTGAAAGGCAGATGCCTTGTCTAGTTCCGTTCAAATAATCCTTGAGCATACTATATAAACTATGGCAGGTCGTGTGTAGATTAAGGAAGAGCTGTCATGGACGGAGGGTTGCTGGCCGAGACCCACACAACTTTCCTTCCATGTGCATGTTATTGTCCTCTCTTTAATAATAAATTCTCCTGTCCGAGTCTGGTCAAATGATCATTCCTGAGGGGTTAAATCTCCGACATACGCATATAGGTACAGTAAAAAGAAATAACCGATAATGGCACCAAAAATAAATACCAGGGCTCACACAACAATGGGGAAAGAGCACGCGCTTGAGCAAGGCACCAGCTGGTTTTGGGTCTGAAATGGCTCGTGCGCGCTGGTGTTTCACAAGGCACGGAATTGGTGTTGCACGGGGCTGGTGCTGCATGGGGATGGTGCGGCACAGGGCTGTAGAGCATGTATGGGATGAAATGGAATGCTGTCATCAATATCCACAGCACCTGCACCAGAACAGCCATGATTTGGCCACATACAGACGTTGTTGATGAATAACTTTAAAAGGATGGCGTTTCTTTAAAAGACCACGATCACCAGTCTCATCAAACCTTCCCAATGGGTCCCATGCCCAAAGTCTTCTTGCCATACACGAAAAAGCACGAGGCGGTACCATGCCGATGATTACGTAACTAATCTTAACTAGTTGCCCTAGCAGATCCACTTGTTACGGAACCACTTCAAGCGCTTACCAACCAAGATTGAACCTCATTTATCCTATGCCGCAATCAGAACTGCCCGAATAAATCAGCACATAGTTTCTTAAGAAAAGGGCTTTTAGTACACACAAATTAGGCAAATTTTACAATGGGAGAAATAATGGCAGGTATATTCACAAATATGTACGGCACATATAAATCCCAATTTCCCCAATATGACAGACCCACCCTCAGAACCTTAACAGTGACTTCGCAACTCTCCATTGGCTGGTGCCGCATGCATCCAGGAAAAGAGAAAGAGGTCGAAGAGGTCAAGGGAGTGGAAGAGAAAGGGGAAGCTGGTGTGTTCTGGTCCCTCACACCTTGTGCCAGCTCAGAGGAGCGTGTGCCACCAATAATTATGATGATTGTCTGGTGTCTGGATCCGCCACGCTCCACTCATGCTCCCTCCTCACTGTCGCCCACATGCTGCCTTCTCCATGCGCTTAGGTGGTTCATTTGCAGGAAGAAATGGATGCGTTTTTCAGCAGGAAAGTGCAGGAGGCAATCCATTTTGTCAGGGACACTTACCCAACCATCAGTATCAAAAGGCGAAGCGGGAGTTGGTCCATTCAGGTGGCGCAGCTTAACGAGCCGGGTTCGACGCAAAGATCCAAGAGGTGTTGGAAGTGTAAGAGGAATTACGCGTAAGAATGAGAGAAAGTGAACAAAGAAATGAACGGAGATGGAAAGCAGACTGTGAACAAGAAAGGAAGGCAGACTTGTAGAGAGAAAGCAGCAATAAAAGCCGGTTGTACGAGAATATGCACAAGGGGAATTCACAAAAGGTTTGAGATGGGCTGGTGCCTCGTAACGTTCACTCCACTCAATGTCCCATCATCTGTTCGATAGCTTGGCCTTCACTTGCTTTTTAATAGAATATGTCCCCACCTGCCCGAATCCACCCCCTTCAGTCCGAAGAAGGAGTTCGCCCACCAATAGATCCTCCCCCTCATACCTGATTGGTGTTTCAGTCCCCAAACCCCTGGTGATTGGCCTTTACAGTTCTGGCACACTATCTCCCTTGAGATGATCGATTTGTCTCAGGTGTTCACCAAACCAGGTTGGTGCAGCTGTATGAAGGCACTGTACTTTCTGAAGTCTCTGCAGTCTGCATGTTATCCAATTTTGTTGGTCTCCCTCTGCTGAATTTATCAGCATTTTACACGTTGTCTGAATACCATTTTACCAGTTTTAATGGTTCTGCCAATTTTCCGTCATTTGGTGTGAAGAGCTTTAAATCATCAATATACAGTGGATGGGTCACTTTTCCTGACCCATTGGACATTATACTGTTCGATGTTAGGTGTATCCCTGTCCTTGATCATCAATGAGTTTGCTCAGTAGTTCCAGAACTGGGCAAAACAAGAGGGGCAGAGACAGTCACCCTGGAAGAACATATGTTGTATCTTCACTTCTGGGATTTCGATCTTTCCGTCTGAATGCTGTAATATCAATGTGGCATTCCAGAGCTCCGTTGCTTTATCAATGAATTGAGTTTGATTAATTCGGGGATTTATCTTGGCAGGGACACTAACATTGGCAGGGCATTTTACCATCCAAAAATGAGGCCACCAGCAAAAGCTTCTTTGCTTTGCCTTTCCTTCGATGCATTTTATATCATGATAAATGGGTAAATCCTTATTACAAGCAGAACACAAGAACGGCTTCTCTCGTTTGTTGGAATATCCATGTGCAGCTTTCAGAAGGTGGAACAGAGTCCTCTCAGGACTCAAAGTAGCCACCTCCAGTTCGGTAAAATATCATGTTTCACAATCCAAGTTGTGAAAAGGTCTTCTCAATGTTTTTTTCTGAGGATTATTTCCAGGATTGTCATTGGACCACAGACAGCCTCCAATTGTTGTTAGTTTGTCCGACTATTCCTGGGGACTGTTTTGAAGATCTAAGAGAGGTTCTTTTTCATTTCCATTTTGTCAGAACCCTTCAGCTTCCAGGTTCTCTTGGCCTCATTTTTCAGATGCTGATTATTTGGTCATTTTCCTGATTTCCACATTATTTCGACCAATGTCGCTGGTTACTGCTGCTGACACCTCGATGAGCAATACCATCTTTTCCTTTTTGTGCAAAAGCACAATGTCCTTGTGCAATGCTTTGTTTTCTCTGTTCACGATTGATGGGATGATTTGATCATAAGTGAGGACTGCATCCTCATGTTCAACAATCACTTTTGGTTCATGCTTCCTTGATTTTTCTGAGACTGAGATATTGAATTTTTTGCAGATGTGCCATGGTGTTTGCTGCACACATTGTTGAGCTTTTGTGTATACAGTTATTCAGACAGTTGTTTTTCATACACGAAAGAAGGTGACCGTTTCTACCTTGCAGAACCAACGCTTTTTTGAATAAACGTCAAGATTTGTGAAAAAACTGGATTTCTGAATGGATCAGGAAGCAACAGAACAAGAGGAGCTGTAGAAAGAGAGGGGTGGGAGGGAAACATCAACAGCAGTGGTGAAGGACAAGCATAAGGAAGAGTTGGGCAAATAAGACGAGTATGAAGGAAAGAGAGGTAGTGGTGGATGCATTGGGTAGACAAGATGGATACAGAAACAAACTCTCAGGAAATTTGGAAGGAGGTGGGTTTGTAGTGGGATGTTAACAGGGGTACAAAATCACGGATTGGATGAGGGGAGAAGCGGAGTGGAGTGACTTGAGATGGTGGTGAATTGGTTCATTCGTGCTATCTTCTAAAGACTTGTAGCGTTTAACCTGCAGGTCTTCTCTCCTTTATATCTTGTGCGTGGATCCATTGATGCCGCTTCACCTTTGATTGATGAAAAAATGCCTTGGTGCAAACAGAACACTTGTGGGGCTTCCCTCCTGTATGTATTTTTGATGATGAGATAAAGTTGATGAAAGAGCAAAACTCTTGTCCAGATGCCATGTTTTCTCCCGCCTCTGGAACAAACTCCCACACTCCATTCAGTCCCTTTCCTCCGTTTATGCGTCCGTTTGTTTTTTTTGTCATTAATGTAAGCTCTTACAAGAGCCTCGATCTTGTATACAAAAAAAAAAATATACAAAAAACTTGTTGCATTCAGAACATGTGCATGGCTTCTCTCGTTGGTTGATGTCCCCATATGCGGGTTTCAGGAGGAGGCAGGAAGTTCTCCCAGAACTCAAAATCTTCACCTCCTTTTTCGGTAAAAGATCATTATTCGTGAACCAGATTGGGAAACGTTATTCTCATAGTTTTGTTCCAAGGGCTCTTTTAAGAATGCTCACTGAACCTCTGACAGCCTGTACCTGCAGCTTGTTTGTAGAGATATTCCCTGCTTTTTAAGTGCTCAGTAATGGTTTTCTTGATCATCCCTGTTGCTCCGAGTTTTACTGGTACAATTTCAGCTTTCTTCAATTTCCAAGTCCTCTTGACCTCATTTTTCAGCTCCTGGAATTTGAGCATTTTTCTGATTTCTGTAGCATTTAGTCCAAGGTCATTGGGAACTGAAAACTCCATCAACAATGCTGAATTTTCCTTTTTGTGTTTGAGCAATATGTCCAGATTTTTTTTTTTTTTTTTTTTTGTATACAAGATCGAGGCTCGTGAAAGAGCGAACATTAATCACACAGAAAGACAAATAGACACATAAAACAAATAACATCGGGAGCGGTAGACAAGATGGGGAGAGAGGGGGAAAGACACAAAAACAACATTTGAGAGCAGGGACCGAGAGACATGGAGACATCGAGAGATCTGTGGGAGGGAGAGGGCTTTGGGGGGGAGGCATGTGAAGGGGGGGGGGGGGGGTGGGAGAGGTATAAACATATGGACACTGCCAGGATTTCCAGGAAAGAAGTTGGAATTTCAAACAAGGTGGATCTGGGGTGAATTAGTGGGGGTAGAAAAGATCAAGGTTTTGGATGGGGGAAGATAAGAGATGGTGGTCAACAGCTGTTTTAAAGACCTGGAGGGAGGAGAGGGATTGAAGGGAGTGTGGGAGTTTGTTCCAGAGGCGGGAGAAAAGAGGAATGAAAGAGTGAAGGTGAGCAGAGAGCCGAGATTTCGGCAGTTTAACCATCAGAGGGTTGCTGGCAGATCTTGTGCGACCTGTAGGAATATTTGGGGGACAGAGCACAGAGAGAGCTGGGGGAGCAAGGCCGGAGAGGAGTCGGTGGAAGACAGAAAGACCACCTACCTGCCTGCGGTGAGTGAGTGAAAGGCCCTCAGAGATAGCTTCATCGCGGGAGATTCCAATGATTTTGAAAGCTTTGGATTCAACAGCGTGAAGCCGAGCCAGGTGTGAGGCAGGAGCACCAACCCATAGGGGAGAACAGTATTCCATTGAGCTGCGGATGAAAGCCTTGTATGTGGTGAGGAGCTCAGGTGTGCCGAGGAAGGACTTCGCACGACGGAGGATGCCCAGTCGGCGACTGGCTTTGGAGGCCAGCTTGGAAATGTGGATTTCCCAAGAAAGATCATGGCAGATAGTGAGACCCAAAAGCTTTAGCGACAGAACTTCTTGGAGAGGATTGTTGAGAAAGTAGATGGGAGGGTTGTCCAGTCGATCTTTTCGGAGAGACATAGTAAGAGAGTGAGATTTGTCAGGATTGAAAGACATGTTCCACTTGTTTGACCAGTCTGTGATTTTGTCCAGGTCTTCAGAGAGTGAGGAGGCTGCAGACTGCCGATCTGAGGGAAGAGGAATGGAGCGGCAGAGAGTGGAGTCATCAGCAAAGAGATAGCGAGGATTTTCCAGAGAGTCGGAGAGATCATTGATAAAGACCAGAAAAAGCACAGGGCCCAGCACACTTCCTTGGGGAACTCCAGCCTGAACAGGAAGGGGAGATGAGAGAAATCCATTCAGGGCCACACGTTGACTACGACCAGAGAGGAAGTCCGCAAGCCATGCATGGAGATTTCCATGGATACCATAGGAGGAGAGTTTGGTGAGCAGAGCTGGGTGCCAGACCGTATCAAAGGCCCGTGATATGTCAAGGGAGACAGCTCTGATTTCGTGTTTGGCATTGAGGACCTCCATCCATTGTTGAGACAGCAGAAGCAGCATGTCCAGAGTAGAGTGACCTGGTCTGAAACCAAATTGATGATCAGAGATCAAGCCATTGGAGAAGAGGAAAGATTTCATATCCAAAGCAATGATGGATTCCATGACTTTGCTGATAATTGGGAGCAGGCTGATTGGTCTGTAGTTGCAAGGATCTGTTTTTGCACCTTTTTTGTGTAAAGCGGTAATGTTAGCTGATTTCCAGGATGCTGGCAGATGACCTTGAGCAAAAGATAGGGTGAAAAGAACAGAGAGGGTGAGATAGAGCGGCAGAGCAGGATTTTAGGACCCGTGGGCTGATGCCGTCTGGTCCAGTTGCAGAATCAGAGTCGAGGTTTGACAAAAACTCCTCCACCTTGTCAGGAGAGAACGACACAGAGTCCAGGAGCAGTTGGGTTCGACTGGGAAAGGTGGGAACAGAGAGAGATGGGTTTGGGACTAAGGATTTTGAGGCGAACACAGAGTTGAGGCATTCGGCTTTGTCACGTGCGATGTCAACTGTGTGGCCATTTGAGGTAAGGGAGGGGATGGAGGGGGAACAAACACCAGAAACGGATTTTACCAGACGCCACCAGGATTTGGAGGAAGGAGACAGGTTTGAGAGTTCATTCTTGAGTGAGGAGAGATAGTGCTTCCTGGCACTCCTGAGGGTAGACACACACTTGTTCCGAGCTTGGTGGAAGGAACTGAGATTGCCTTCAGTTGGATTAGCCTTCCAAGAGGCAAAGGCAATTTGTTTCAGGGCAACTGCCTCACCACAAGATTCAGTGTACCATGGACGGGAGGAAGGGTAAGACAACTGAAGGCGAGATGGGATAAATCTGTGCATGAGAGAGATCAGTTTGCTTTGGAAGAATTCCCAGGAAGAATTGATGTCAGAGGCAGTGGAGATGGGTGACCAATCCAGACGATTGATGGCTGCTTGAAGACCGTCCCAGTCGGCCTGAGTGAAATGCCAGACTCGTCGACGCTGAGGAGGCTCTCTGAGAATGGCCAGAGAGATGTCCACTTTGACAAGCACATGATCAGAAGAACCGATTGGAGCAGAAGAAGAGCAGCAGACATTAGCAGGGAAGTTTGTCATAACCAAGTATAGAAGAGAAGATACTCCATTGGCTGAGATCCGGGTCGGGAAATTGACAGATTGTGTCAATCCCAGTGAGTCACAGAAGTCCTTTGCTGAGGTGCCATGACTGGTGAGAGAGGAACCCACACCCAACCAGGTGGCATGATGACAGTTGAAGTCACCACATATGAGGAAGAGAGAGTTGGGATGAGTGGATAGAAGTTGGTCCATGTTGTCAGACAGTGAAATGTAGATGGAGTCATCACTGTTTGGGGGACGGTACAGAACACATATGAACAAAAGGTGGGAGCGGAGAGGAAGCCGTAACCAGAGGTACTCCTGCGGGTGAGGAGGAAAGAGGGCAGTGCAAGGAGAGTGAGGAAGAGAGTTTTTGACAAAGATAGCCACCCCACCACCAGGCCGAGGCTCAGGTCTATCATACCGGAGGAGGGAGTAACCAGGAAGAGATATTAAGGAATCAGAGACATCTTGAAGGAGGAAAGTCTCTGTTAAGCAGATCAAGTCTGGATTGTCAGAAGCAACCTGTATGGAGAGATCAGTCAGGTTTGAGCGAAGGCCCCAGATGTTTGAGGTCCATACCGTTAAATGCCATGCTTTGTTTGCAATGTCGACAATTGATGGGATCATCTTGTCACGTGTGAGCACGATATGCTCATTTTCAAGGATAGGATTTGCTTTCTGTTTCCGTGATTGTTCTAGAACCGGAATGTTGAAATGCTTGCAGATGTGCCAGTGGATTACTGTACAGACGCTGTCATGTCATTCTGTGTTCAACTGTTCTGACATGAGTTTTTTACATCCCGAAAGGAGGTGACTGGTACTTTGTTTCTCCCACACAAAACCTGCCTTTGGAAGACGTAAGAAACTTTTTGTAGTTTTCCTTTTTCTTCTTTGCGATCATTGGGGCTGTATTTGTTTGTTTCGTTTTCCCTTGTAATATCGTGCACTTGAACTTGTTTTTGGAAGTTTGTTGCTGAATAATTAAGGATACCTTTTCCGATTGGTTGTTTTCTTGCTCGTGTACAAATCTCATGCAATAGTCTGTTGAGATTTTTTATATACTCTTTGATGCATTTGTAAAGTTGATGAACAAGCAAAATCCTTGCTGCACACAGGACATTTATAAATCTTCTCTCATGTGTGTTTTTACTTTGTGATGATTCAAGGATTCTAACCAAGAAAATTCATTGTTGCACACAGTACACTTGAAAGGTTTCTCTCCTGTGTGAATCCGTTGATGCGCTTTCAAACGTGAAGCAAAAGGAAACGCTTTGTTGCACACAGAACACAAGCAGCACTTCTCTCCTTTATGTATTTTTTCATGTGTTTTTTAATGTGATGAATGAGCAAAATCTTCGCTGCACACAGGACATTTATAAGGCTTCTCTCCTGTGTGTTTTACTTGATGATATTTTAAAGATTCTAACCAAGAAAATTCCCTGCTGCAGAGCGTGCACTTGTATGGCATCCCACGTCTGGGTATTCCTTCACATCTGTTTGAAGATTTTAATGAGCTAATTGTTTTCTTGCAAGTGGAAGACTCATGTGGCTTCTCATTCCTTTCAATTTTCTTGAATGGCGTAATACAATTGTTATTGGTCAATACAATGCCATATTTGTTGACTTCCTGACAAGTCTGTATCGTGTTCTGATTGAAGGAAACTTCACTCTCAAAAAACTGGGAACTTGACTTGGAATAAGAAACCTCTGCAAAGACAATTCATAAAAGCATCAATAAACACCATTGCTGTGAAACATGCATCATATTAAACTAGAACGGCACTCTTCAGCATCATGACGTCGATCGATATGCCTCTGCCCACATCATTACGTCATGATACAAACTTGAACCAAGTTTGGTTTAAATCCATTCAGCTGTTCTCAAGTATCACATTTGGACCTGACATGACCTCTGAAAAATCTTTGACAGCAAAATCGAATACGTTTATCTTTACATCATTTTACAAACTTGAACCAAGTTTGACTTCGTTCCCTTCAGTTATTCTTAAGTTATCATGGTTATGAAAACCTATTGTAGACTCTGACCTTTGACCTGTTGATGCCAAAATGTAATCAGTTCATCTTGGCATCATAATATATTGTTGCGGATCTCACCGTCGGCCCCTTGTCCCCTTACCCAGGGGGAATTAATCCCCTTGTCTGCGATTGACCGACGTGAGTCCTGAAGCTGCCCAGCTCCCTCCAGAGAGGCAGGTGAGCAACCTCGTTCGAGACCGCGGACAAGATGTTAATTTGCCGAGCGGATTAGCAGCCGCGGCTCGAACCATTAACAGAAACTAGACCCGATTCTGAACATTGGAAATCGTGCCACAGGTATTCAATGTGCAAAAGACAAGGACGAACGGATGTGAAGGAAAGAAGGCAAGGTAGGAAGAACAGGATTTATTATTATTTACACCAGACTAAAAGAAGAAAAGCACTCAAAGTAATATACAGGAAAATGGAAGGATCAGAAGGACACAGAGCAATACTAGCTTATCTTCTCAGGCTTAACTTGTACCCAGGACAATACAGACAACGAACTCACTCACACGAATGGGGAATTGCAGATTGGATTGGCTGGAGGGAGAGGAAGGTGGGACCACAAGGCTGGAAGGTTTGGCAGGGCGCACAGCAAGCAGGTCCTCTCCGGGCTGGAAGCGAGCAGGGCGGCGGTGGCACACGTATCTCGTTCGTTGCACACGGCAGGGCTGGTTCTTGCCTCGACCTCTCTCAGTCATCTGCTCGGTCAATCCTTTGCGCGATTGTCGCACGCATATATCAAGCGGGGTCGTGACACGCCCTCGGCCATTTGGGTACCGCCCCCGTGCTCTGTGTTGGTGGCCTTATATGGCAATGCCACGCTGCCACGGGCTTGTAGCCTTACTTGGGCATGGAGGTGAACAGCCCCGCCCTTCTTGTCCAAACAGAGCATGGAGCACATATTCACTATGACGGCGAAAGCTGCTTCCAAACCAGGGCCAGTTGAGAGGGCGCGCACCCCACGCTTGTCCAGCGGTTTTGCACAGAGAGGGAGAGTTTGGCTGGGAAATGCAATCCTTGAAGGGGACCTATCTTATGTCATTTGGTGCAATGCAGTCAATTAATGGGAAACACAGCCTTAAACTAATACACATAACAAGGAAATAACTATTTAGAAGGGTATATGGTGGCCTACGTGCTTGTACATGGACTAGCTATGGTGCACTCATTTCAATTAACAGCCAATTAAAAGGGGAAATGTACACAGGAATTTTAATACTAAATTTACAAAGTGAAGGTTCTAAAAACCGTAACAATATACTTATACCAAGTTTGGTCAAACTCCCATCACCGGTTCACAAGTTAGCATGGTAACATAATTTTTACCTCACATATCCTTTGACCTCTTGACCCAAAAATGTAATCAGTTCATCCTGACATTATACATATCTGACATTTCATCCTGACATGATATCTCCACCAGGTTTGGCTTGGATAACTTCAGCCATTATTTAGTTATTGCGATAACAAAATATTTTTACTTATCATGACCTCTGACCTTGAACCTCTTGACCCCAAAAGTCAATCAGTTCATCTTTACATCATTCTACATACTTGCACCAAGTTTGACTTTGATCCCTTCAGCAATTCTTAAGTTATCGCGGTAACCAAAATCTATCATGGACGGACGGACAACCCAAACACATAATGCCTCAGCGACTTCATTGGCAGAGGCATAATAATGCTTGTCACATTTGGCTCGGCGGCCGTAGGGTCTAAAAAATCTACGGCCACTAGCAATTATAGGGTGGCCGCAGTATTTCCACGGTCACACAATGTAGCAGTCACATATGTTTTTATTTTTCGGGTAGCCGCACGGGGTATTTAGAAATTGTGGAGACCGAAAACGTGGGGGTGCCGTACGGTCTTTGATTTTATGTCGCACGGTGACCTTAGGGTGTCCCTGCGGCGGCCATAGAATTTTCAAGGCAGACGCAAGGTAGCCTCAAGGTGCCCACAAGGCAACCGCAGGGGGGCCCTAAGGCGAACGTGCGGCCAGACGGACGGTAACGAGTGGGTATATATACCAGTTCTTTTTCATATGTATATCATATCTCATATCTGTCATATAGATTGTGGACCAGGTTATATACAGATGGCGCTGGTTGTTCCTCAACGGCAAAGGCTGGGCCACCTGCGCATGCAGCTGAGGCGGGTGCATCGAGAGCGAGATTACCTGATTGCAGCCCTTTTCCTGGAGGAGCAGTGGCTGGCCCGACGGCAGCGAAAAAGGAGGACGATGTGGATGAAGCCCTGGCTGTTGCGGCGTGTCACCCTGGGCCACTACGACAACCTGATGCAGGAGCTGATGCGTGAATCCAGGGGTGACTTCAAGGCATTCCTGCGTATGGAACCTGCAATGTTCCAGGAGATGCTGGTCCGTGTCGCTCCCAGAATCACAAAAAGCGACGGTGCAAGGCCCCCCCTTGCGCCAGGCCTGAAGCTGGCCATAACACTCCGGTTCCTGGCAACGGGTGACTCCTACCACTCGCTTGCATTCAGCTTCAGGGTGGCACATAACACAATATCACTGTTTGTGCCCGAGGTGTGCGATGCCATCTCTGAAGAGTACCGGGACGAGGTGTTCGTGACCCCCTCAACTCCTGATGGATGGAATGAAGTTGCCCAGGTCTTCGGGAGGAGGTGGAACTTCCCTCACGCTTGCGGGGCCATTGACGGCAAACATATAAAGATAAAGAAGCCATCGAAGTCAGGCAGCGTCTACTTCAACTACAAGGGCTTCTTCTCAACAGTGCTGATGGGGATTGTGGACGCAGACTATCGCTTCCTTTGGGTGCATGTGGGTGTGGAAGGAGCTGCCTCTGATGCAGGGATTTACAACCGGTCTTCCATTGAGCCCGACCTCCGTGAAGGAAGACTTGGTTTCCCTCCCCCTGAGCCCCTCCCCAACGACGACCACGACGTGCCATACTTTTTCATCAGGGATGACGTGTTCCCCTTGCGAACATACCTGGTGAAGCCCTTCTCCCACAGGAACCTCATGCATGACGAACGCATCTTCAATTACAGGTGTTCCCGTGCCAGGAGGGTGGTTGAGAATGCTTTCAGCATCCTTGCCAACCGTTTCCGGTGCCTCCTCACCACCCTCATGACCACCCCCGAGACATCCACCAAGATCACCAAGGCGTGTGTGATACTTCACAACCTGATGCGGAGCCGCTTTCCCAACCTGCAGAATGCCGACCTTGACGGGGAGCAGGCGGACGGTGTGATTGTCCCAGGGGCATGGAGGGATGCAGGCTACCTCGCCGACATGCAGGGTGCACTACGTGCCCCCAGGGAGAACCGTGCCGGCAAAGAGCTCCGGATACACCTCAAACACTATTATAACAGTGCTGCCGGCAGCGTGCCATGGCAGGAGGCAGCTCTCAACTGGTGAATTACTATAATTGAACCATCAAATGAACTTTATAGCCATAACATCTGACCTTATAATAACCTGTGAACTAAATGTACCATGTGATCCCACTTGTCAAATAAAGTATTTAAAAGTTGAATATAACCCAGTTTGTTTGCTTTATCGTTTTATCCCACAATAAACAAAGAAACAGACAGCAATAATTGAACGATAAAATAAAAATATAAAACCCATAAATTAGACACTTAAATCAATTTTAGCAATGAAAATTTCCATTTATAAATAAAGGGAAAATTTCCCTTGAAAGTTTTAAGTGCCCAATTGCTGGTTTTTATTTTCTGTTTTTTTATTAATTATGATGCTTCCCTGTGTCTTTAAAGTGATCAGATTAAAGTAATAGCGTAAATATTCACTCTATTGTGGTATTAATTTTTAACTTTCTTTCCTATTTTCAAAGGGATATAAATAATTATATTATGGAAGAATTAAAGACCAACACATAAATCAAGTTTCAAAGCCCATAAATGGTACCATTTTATTAGCTATAACAAAAATAACTAACATATCATATGTATAGTAACAGCAACATATTTATATTAGTCTCCATCAGACTCGGACTCAGCGCACGCCTTGTCTGCCTTGTCTACCGGAGATGAAGTCTGGGGCCTCATTAGACCGCTGAGCAAGGACTGGTCCGCCCGCGCTGGTGCCATGGAGGCCGAAGCTGCTACCACCACTGAATCCCGAGAGGCTCAGTCTGTCCCCCAATGCAGGGGTGCGGAGGGCCGGGAGCAAGTCTTGGTCCCCGAATATGTTGCTGGTGCTGGGGATAGTAGGAGCAGAGGTGGGGCAGGCTGGCTGCTGATGCTGCTGCGGCTGCTGCTGCTGCTGTTGAGGCGACTGGGTCTGTAGACACAAGATAAATGCACATTAAATAAAGGTTCTATATAAATAGTACGTTTCTGAAATAAAATCTTGTATGTTTTACATAGAATCATAATTTACTGAGTTAATTTCTTTATAAATTTCTGCAATAAAATCTTTTATGTTTCACATAGAATCCTGATTTGATGAGTTTATTTATTTATAATAACTTACCAGCATTTGGGTGAAGGTCTGCTGCCGCAAATACCCTGGCGGTTGCTGCTGCTGTTGTTGGTATTGGAACTGCGGCTGGGGCTGGAACTGCTGGGAAGGGTGCTGGAACTGGCCCTGGAATGAGAACTGGGAGGCCGCGGGCTGGGGCGGGTACAAAGGGGTACATGGCAGGTGGAGCTGGGGTTGGAGCCGGACACTGCTGACTCGTACTTTGCCCCTCATCTGTTGGCTGGTATCGCTGGGAGAGGGCCAGGGTTTCAGTCTGGAATTGTCGGAACCTCTCCTTCGGGCAGTTGCGCACCACCGTCTGGAGCCAGCTGCCCCACGCCTCTCGCTCATCTCGTTCTCTGCTTGCGGACTCTTCCAACTGGGGGGAAAGAGAAAACAAAAAGGAAAATTATCATAACTGTTTCAATCCAAATTTCAAAAAACATAAGACTTATGACACATGACATTTAAAAGTACAGTTTAGGTTATCATTAAATCGGTTATAATTTACCTTTTTCTCTGTTTCCCGGTCCCGTCTCCGGTTCTCCATCAGCATCTCGTGGAGGAGCACCCCTACGTCGGGGGTGGTCTTTGCGGCCTTCTTCCTGCTCATCCTGGTGCTGCTGCTGGTGCTGGTGCTGGTGCCCGCCCTGTTCCTGCTACTGTGGTGACTGTCGGCACTGCTCCCCCTCGTCCGACTTTCAGACCCTCTGTCATGGTCATCAGTGTCGTGTGCCGCAGAGTCGTGTGCCTCAGAGTCGGGTGCCGCAGAGTCGTCCCCCACATCTTCATCTTCCTCGTCCTCGTCCTCCACAGCAACCTGAAGCATAGGCAGAGAAAAGTGAATATTAGGTACATGCAACACTCAGGATGTTCTGTCAGGGACTGAAAAGCAGAGGATCATTTGCACACAAACAAATTCAATGCCAATGCTTACCCTTCCCAACTCCTGTCCCTGGGTCCGCGGCTGAATCACCTCATCGAGAAAGGCCAAGTTCCGCAGCTTCCACTGCTGTAGGCTGGTTAACTTGGAGGATGCTTGGCCCGACTTCCCCGAAGAACCGGCCCGGTTCTTGAGTTTGCCATAGGCAGAACGTAGGTTTTTGAACCTCCTCTTGATCTTCTCCACTGCAAACAAAAAATAATCACATTAGAATGTGTCAGAGGAAAGTGAATATTATGTATTTACACAATGGAGGATTTTTTTCATGATACTTGGACAATTGACAATGAAACTACAATACAAATCAGTAATTTAAGAATTACAAAAATGAGGAAATGGGGAAAGTACTGATAGTGGCAACTATGTACCAGGATTAATTTCACGACTCACCGGTCCACTTAATCTCCTTGGCAGGCTCAGCCAGTTCCGCCTCCTTCAGCTTGGTGTTGCGGTACTTCTCATGTCTGAGGTTGTAAAAGTAGGGATGGGCCTCATAAAATTCGACAATGCGCTGGAGCGCGGGAGACTCATCCTCATCCTCTCCATCAGCGTCATGGTCCTGCTCAGGCTGGGTGTCTGGCACCTGTTCTGGCTCCATGGATGGCTGGTCCTTTTGCTCATCCTCATGGACTGGGTTGGTCTTTTTCTTGGCACCTTTCCCCTTGTCCTTGGTTGATCGCTTCTTTGGCGGCATGGTGATGTGTCTGGTCTGAGCTGCTGGTGAAATGTGATGATGTGTGTGGCAAAAACCTATACTCCGATCTCTAGCGGTAGCGCACGGTCGACGTAGACTGCCACGGAGGCCGTACGTAGGACGCACGGCGGGCATAGGGGAACCGTGCGTCGACCCTGCGTTGCCCGCAGGTAGTCACACAGACCGCAAGGCCACCGTACGGTGAACACAGGGACGCCTTAGGACTACCCTACGGCGACCGTGGAAATAGTGCGGCCGCCGTAATTTTTGGGGGGTTGGCCAAATTCATTTTTCATTGATAAGAGCCTACGGCAGCCGCACGAATAACGCAAGCCCACCGTACGCCCTATGTACGGTCGACATGGAACACATCTACATCATGGCTATGGCTTGTCGAATTGCTACGGCCAACCTAGAAATGAAAAAAGTAATAACTCCACGCTATAATTCCACGGAGACCCCTACGGCCTGTAAAAGATAGCCATACGCCATACGCCTGAGGCCACCTCAGAAACTCTGCGGCCGCCGCATGTTTCTGTCAATTTAGGGGGGGGGGGGGTATGGCCGCCGTATGCTAGCCGTAGAGCAAATGTGACTGAGGAGTAAGCACAATGTACAGTACTCCATTTTCATCGAAAACCTCTCTCTCCAGCCATGGCACCTCAGCAAAGGACTTCTGCGACTCATTGGGACTGACAATCTGTCAATTTCCTGACCCGGATTTCAGTAAACTGCACATTGTCTCTTCAAGACTTGGTTATGACTTACTTACCTGCAGCCATCAAACTTCTGGACCGGTTTCCCATCTCTACTGCCTCTGACATCAACTCATCCTGGGAATTCTTCCAAAGTAAATTGCTCTCTCTCATGCACAGATTTATCCCATCTCATGTTCAGTTGTCATACCCTTCTTCCCGTCCATGGTACATTGAATCTTGTGGTGAGGCAGTTGCCCTGAAACAACTTGCGTTTGCCACATGGAAGGCTAATTCAACTGAAAGCAATCTCCGTTCCTTTCAAAATGCTTGGAACAAGTGTGTGTCCACCCTCAGGAGAGCCAGGAAACAATATCTCTCTGCTCTTAAGCCTGAACTCTCAAAACCTGTCTCCCTCCTCCAAGTCCCGGTGGCATCTGGTCAAATCATTTTCTGGTGTTTGTTCCCCTTCCATTCCCCCCCCCACCCCCCCACGCCCCCTTACGTCAAACACCTACACAGTTGACACTCCACTTGAAAAGCTGAATGCCTCAACTCTGTGTTTACCTCCAAATCTTGTGTCCCATGATCTTTCCTGGGAAAACCACATTTCCAAGCTGGCCTCCAAAGCCAGTGGCCGACTGGGCATCCTCGGTCATGCGAAGTCCTTCCTTGGCACACCTGAGCTCCTCACCACAAACAAATCTTTCATCCTCAGCTCAATGGAATACTACTCTCCCCTCTGGGCTGGTGCTCCTGCCTTACACCTAGCTCGGATTCATGGGGTTGAAACCAAAACATTCAGAATCATTGATATCTCCTGCGATGAAGCTGATTCTGAAGGCCTTTGACCCTCTCATCGCAGGCAGGTGAGGTTGATGGTCTTCTTGTGAATTTTGGGGTAGGGGCATATATAGATTTAGGTAGATCTGCAGAGGTAGGTGTCCGGCTGTCATGACAGGGAACCTCACCTGTAACAAGCGTTACGCATAGGTCCCCCGTCGGTGAAGTGATGAGTTGACAAAGTGGAAGGCGCAAGGCGGCCATCTTGGATTTTGACGTGGCGACCCAATTTGCAATCGCGTTCTCCCTTATGCGGAGATACACCCACACACCAGATTAGAAGTTAGTAGTTCGTTTATTTTTCAAGATATTTCGCTCACAAGATTCAGACATATATACGGTGGCGGGCATCTTGGATTTTGACGTGGCGACCCAATTTTCAATGGCGTTCTTCCTTATGCCAAGATACACCGACACACCAAATTAGAAGTTGGTACGTCGCTTTTTTTTCAAGATATTCCGCTCACAAAGTTCAGACATACATGGCGGCGGCCATCTTGGATTTTGACGTGGGTTGCGCCCACACACCAAATTAGAATTCGATCCTTCGCTTATGCACGCACGCACACGTGCACTGACAGATGGACGGACAGACGGACAGACACACGGACGGAGGGGAAAACCATAGTCCCCCTTTCACTCCGCGGTGCGACGGGGGACAATAAGTTCTGTCTCGCCCGAATGTCGGAGTAAGCTGCGTATCTGTGTCCGCACGACGAGGGGGCATGGCTTGGTAACTAGAATTAGGGAATAAGAATAAGATTCCATTGTGTGTCGTTCCATCTGTGATCATACCGGTGACCCGTATGGCAAAGCACAATAGACATTAGATAGGCCCAATAGTAACACCACACAAACACTAATTAAATCCCCCCTCCGCCACAATAACCATAAAACCCACAGGAAGCCAGTTCGGGGCACCGCCGATGAGGCTGCAGCGAGCCACATCACCAGCTTACATCGTAACACTTATTGCTCAGGTAGGCTGAGGCCATGCTCACCTTGCGAAGGATTGGCAGAAGGAAGACACCACAGGACGAGGGCCGCCGATTGGCGGAGTGGGAGAGGACTGGTGATTGGTCAGGGCAAAAGCAAGAAGCAGCTCACTGGGCTTGGTGAAGCAAGAGCAAAGAGAGCGGCATACTGATTGGCCACTGATGAATGGGATGAGAGAGACGTGACGTGGCCATTGGTGGAGAATTGAGCCTGTGATGTTGGCCGGCAGGGATTGGCAGAGAGAGGGAGGTGACGTAACGAGGGATTGACAAAAAGAAGAAGAGCCTGACATTTTCTCTCTCTCGTCCCTGCTCGTTGAGGTGGACGTTGGTGTCTGGACATCGCTCGTTCTTGCCCTCACGCCTTCCTTCACCTCGACTCTCTCCTTTGCGACCCGAACGTTGGGTGAATCGCAGCTTCGTGCCGAATTCGGGAGGACATTCCACGGCTGGTGAAGCGGGTTGCACACTTGGCGTGAGAGGTTTTATCGAGGCCTTGTGAACGGGGGCGCAGCAAGGCCTTTCTTCCCGCCGACCGGAGCTATCCATCCAACCCAGAACCACCATCTCAGAAGATCCCCGAGACACGAGCTAGTTGCGATAAGTACAATAACCATACGCATTTTATTTTACAGTTTCTTTCATCCTTTTGTCTGTGTTGTTGAAGTCTGGTGTGGGGACGTCCCAATTTTGGATTATATTTATTTACCGGCGCGTTTCTTTGTATCGGGTTCCGTAAAATAAACGTGTTTCTTTTTGTACATTTAATTCGGTGTTCGCTTGATTTAATCTCCACAGGGGTGAAGATTGCGTCGGAACCGTGAGGTAAGGCACTTCAGCATCCTCCCCACCCTCCTTATCATCCTCCTCCCCGCATGTATGAACTCTGCCATATTTGAACTGAACGCCTTCGGAGTAAAAGCTTGCTCGGTTAATCCGTTTCCTTTGTCGGTTTAATTCGCAAGGAACACGACAGTCTTTATGTCTTCCACTGACTCCTCTCCGGCCTCGCTCACTCTGCTCTGTCCCCCAAATATTCCTTTGGGATGCACAAGATCTGCCAGCAACCATCTTCTCGTGAAACTGCCAAAATCTAGACTCCCTGCTCACCTTCACTCTTTTCTCCCGCCTTTGGAACAAACTCCCTCACTCTCTTCAATCCCACTCCTCCCTCCAGGTCTTTTAAACAGCTGTTCACCACTATCACTTATCTCCACCCATCCAATACCTTGATTTTTTTTCTACCCCTGTTCATACAACCCAAATTTCAAATTCCCACTTCTTTCCTAAAAGTCCTTGTAGTGTCCATTTGTTTTATACCTCTTAATCCCCCCCCCCCCTCCGCCCCTAGTCCTCTCCTTTCCACAGATCTACCGATGTCCCTATTCTCTACTGTTGTGGTGGTTGTGTGCAGCCCTCTCTTTCTCCATCTTGTCTCCCTCTCCCTATTTTTTAATATGTTTCATGCTTTTCTGTATTTGTGTTTATGTGTTACCTCCTACACGAACCTTGGCTTTGTGCACAAAAATAAATAAATAAAACACGAGCCCAATGTCTGTGCTCATCTGTCACGAGGCGGCACCGAAAGTAGAGGATCAATGTGTCGGTCCCATGACAAGAATGCGGGGACAAAGCTTTGAAGGTGGTTTCTATATAATTGAAGGGTGCTGAACAAAATTGGTGGGAGTTATCCTCTCAAGAATGCTGGCATTTTTGGGTCCGTGCCAAATCCAACATGGCTGAGGCCAGAATATAAATTGGCCCTCCCATACCATACGTGGCCCTTATGTTTTTTCATCTATTTTATCATTAATGGATGTCACGGAATACATTTTTCTCACAAAATAACATTCACATTTAAAGTACTAGTGAGGTACCCGTGCTAGGCACGGGTGGGGGGCCAGAAGCAATCAGACAATGCAGAAACTCTGAATGCTAAAGTATGAAACCAATAAATTCCACATTCCTGCAGCACCTTCAGTCGCCCGTCAGACATGGACAGCAAGTTCTTGAAGGACTTCCATGAAAAACGTAACCGTTCGCAAACAAGCGGGTACGTTTGTTCCATACCCAGTCAATGACGAATCTGCATATGGCGATCCGTGAATTCACGTTTCGAAAGTAGAAACCGTCACAGCATTTCGTCATTCACTTGAACTCGATATCTCTTTTTTCATTCCAAACAGCATAACTCCAATCACAAATGAAATAACATTAATATAAAAAATAAACTTTTAACAACATTCGTGACAAAAACAAATATTTAAATCCTGATGTGAAGTTCCGTACGGTTGGGTGAATACAATTACGAATTCAAAATCGTAATTGTATTCACTCAATTCCAATCAATTGATACTTCAACAAAACGATTAACACGATTAACGTTTCACGATTTAACATTACGATTGAATGACGGTTGTATTTGGATATTATCAAACCCGTGCATTGCCGTCATCTGTCCACTTCCGCATTTGCGGCAGGTTCATAATTGTCATCAAAATCTAAACAGTATTTGTAGAATTTTAATAAAAGCCACATCACTGTTCATGTCGGTAAATATTATTCCATCGTGTTTGGAAAAACTGGAAAATTTGGAAAAATAATATGGCCTATTTTACTTCCAGGGGTCCCAGGAATACGCACCCAAAATATCGTCGATCGGATGAGCCGTTTTTGCGGTACCTTCGAATGGACAGACGGACATTTGGTGAATTATAGTAAGATGTGTCCAAATCCAAAGAAGGCTGCCAAAGTTCAAGATGGCCACTAAAATCTGAGGTGGCTGCCATAAAAACTCTGAATAGATTCCAATACAGATGTTCTTGGCAGTGTTGTAGGTCTCGAGACCACATTTTGTCTGTTTTGGTCTCGATCTCGGACATGGTAGCTTCGACTTCAACAGTGGTTCTTGGTGTCAAAATATAGGTTTCTGGGTCAGATAATTCAGTTTGGTATGAAAAATATTCCTCAGGGGAAGGGAAAATACAAAATGGTTACCAAAATAATCTAACATGGCCGCTATTAATCTCGAAGTTAACATTTATTAAGTCATTATGCCTCAACAGACTGGTCGGTTTCTGTTCTAGGTAATCAGGGGTTTGTTGGGACGAGGAATTATTTTTACACGTTTGTCAGTTCAATCTCATCAACAAGATGACAACAAAGAAACGGCTGCAAAATAAATCCAAGAAGCAAGTATCCGACTCTATTTGTGTCACATCACTAAAGCATAAAATGGAGTGGACACCAAATAAAAACTTTCAGTTTGTATTTTATACTCAACATGAAATAACGAAACTTACATTTGGCATACAAGCTGAGTCTTATTGGGGATGAGTTGTTGAATCCAGCCTGTTTAGTTATCCCCTTCATCCTCAGTTTCATTTTCTCCATCTGAGTCTGTATCTGCATCTGTGTGTGGTATCTGCATACTTTGCATACTGTATCTGCATACTTTTTGTTTGTGCAGCAAAATCTGTGAGATTTTTTGGAAGAGCCGGCTCAGTGAAACGAAATGGTACACATGCCCCATCCTTGGTGGTCCATCCATGGTTAAGTGATGGTGGAGCATGAGGGTTGTTGTAGTTCGGAAGGACAAAGAATTGGGAGTGAACCCGATATACTTTCGGATTGTACGAGTCTTCATCCGGGGTGATCCTTCAGGTCGACCACCGTTTCATCTTGCCCCATGAGGCCATGAGCAGGTCTGAGCTTTCGTTCAGCTTCATTTCATCAAAAGGGTGCAACTTATCTTCGCTTGAATACATTTCAGAAACACATTTTCTCATTAATATAAAAAGTTCGCATCATGAATTTTGTCCAACACTAAGTATTTGCCATTAATAATTAGCACTGTATTCTGATAGTGTATCTACTCGCGGGGCAGTGAGTTGGTCACGCGGCGTAGTACTATTGACACCCAGCCAATCATCAGTCAGTATTCTCACAAAAAGCACTATATTTATCCAGCATTGGCGTCTTCCATAGAAGGGGTGAACTGCGATGATGTCGACAGAAAAGGTGTCAACAATCACCACAACTGTGTGTCATGCACATATCATCTGTTAAGAAACAAGATATTCGTAGCTTGACACAGATTCGGTGGGATAAGTTCCGTGAATATCTAATATAAATCGGTTGGATGACACGTGTGTGTGTACATATATATATGTACAAACAACAAGATGTTGTTTTGCCGAGCGGATGGCACCGCGGCCCTAACAGTTACCCCGACTAACCCGATTCCTGAACGTTGGCCGAATTGCGCCACAGATATTCAATGGGGAAAAGACTAAAGCGAAGGATGTGAAGAAGAAGAAAGACAAAGGGTAAGGAATACAAATATAATTTATTTACTATTTACAGGCTCAAAAAAACCAAGGAGAAGGAAAGATAATAAAATAATATACAGAAGAAATCAGAGACACAGTGCAATGCTAGCTTACCTACAGTCTTAATTAATACCCTGGGACAGAACAAACAAAAGACAGACTCACGCGGGGAATGATGGCAGGAATGGCAGGAGGTGGATGGCTGGAGGGGGAGGAAGGTCCAGCTGGAACCGCAGCACGGTCGGGTCGGGGATGAGCAGCCGCCGCCCTCTCTCGATCGGCGCGTTTAGCAGCCGCCGTTCCTTCGCAGCCACGGACGAAAACTGCCGTCGAAGCTCAAAGCTGTGGGGCTGAAGCTGCGGTGGCTGAAACTGCTGTGGCTGAAGCTGCGGTGGCTGAAACTGCTGTGGCTGAAGCTGCGGTGGCTGAAGCTGCTCTTTCAGGGATCCCTTACTCAACTCTCTTCTTCAACTCAACTCTCTTCTTCAACTCAACTCTCTTGGGGCGTCGGGGCCGCGGGTTATAGAGGGCCACACCCTCGAACCTTCGCGAACCTCCCCGAGCGTTCTCTCTCCGCCCTCTCAAGCCAAACCCCTTGTACTTGGTTGGTTGTTCGGGGCTGGCTCACTCCTCCCCTCTATCACGATGGGCGGGCACGCCCTTCTTCCCCGAGCTGACCACGCT
This sequence comes from Myxine glutinosa, assembly GCF_964187855.1. Taxonomy (NCBI): domain Eukaryota; kingdom Metazoa; phylum Chordata; class Myxini; order Myxiniformes; family Myxinidae; genus Myxine; species Myxine glutinosa. The sequence continues at coordinate 65,519,500 of NC_136265.1, read as the reverse complement.
TAATGGCGGCAATTGTAGTTGGCAATGCGAATGGCAATGACGCAGTTGGAAATGGAGGTTTTGGGAATGGGAATGAAAGGGAATCTATCTTATTTCACTTGGTGCAATGGAGTATTTCAATAAATGGAAGACACAGCCTTACACTAATACACATAATAAGGATATAACTGTCAAAAAAGATATATCGTGTCCTGCATGTATGTTTTATGGACTAACTACGGGAACGCCCTTTGACCTTTATACAACCACAAACGGAGGGAGGAGGGGTGATATTTTATAACAACCTTTTACCACAACAATAAAAAAGAAAACATTCTCATATCCACAACACTGCACCCTCCTCCCCTTAGGCATGTTCCAGGCCTATAACTTTTACCTTAGTGTGGCACGTAGGTGTAGTTCCCTCTACTTTTAACCTGACCCTGAGTGTGACAGTTTTAAAACATAAATAAATATGTCCCGCTGCTCCATTGCACCCTACCTAACAGACTCACGCCCACAGCTAACCGAATTGCGGAATTGTCTTCAAACTATACATTGACGGTGGGGAGCATTATTGACAATGACATTACTTTATTTACAAAACATAACCCAGGACCTGTGATTCTTCTTTCTGGGGGGGAGACAGTCTGCTCTGCATCGACGCACCATGAAAGCACCCAAAAACGCACCAATACACCCTCAGGCACCAATCGGTGCAGTCACCACAGTTCATAAAAATAAAAACAACAAACCCTTGGTGGTGCCTTGCTCTTTGGCTCCCTCTGCTGGCTATTGCTATCTTCCAGGTGTTGTCATCTTCTTTGCTGGCGGCCTATTTGCAATAAAACCTGCCCAAACGTGTCCATTTTTATTTATTTATGGCCCACAGGGGCCGACTATGTATGGTTCACCTGTGGGGCATCGGTGCCCTGTGGCCAAGGTCCGCCAGCAAGATTTCGGGCCTTCAGGGCCGGTTCCAGCAGAGGGGCCTTGCCCCAACCCATGGGGTCCATAAGTGGTGCTCGGCCACAGACATGTGGTCCATAAGGTGGTGCATCGATGCAGACAGCTGGTTCTGGGAGTTCCGGGCGCACAATGGCGGACTCACGCACGCTCCCCTCGGCGCCCAGTGGCGCACAGGTCCTCATGTGGGAGACAAAGGGGGGAAAAGACAGATGAGCGAGGGGTAAGGTCTCAAGGGTACACATCAAACAAGGCAATGCAAGGCGAAGTGCGTACGGAGAGCGAAGTGAGAAAGCTCGTCCCTACCGTACATCACCCCCCCCCCCCCCCCCGTCACCTACTCTACCCTTGCCCTTACCCCACATTTACAAAATCTACACCTTTACAAATTCGTCGCTAATGTCACGTCTTCCCCATATTTCCCCTATACCAAATTCGTCTCCACAATTCCCCATATTTCCCCTATACCAAATTCGTCTCCACAATCCCTCTAACGAAAATTTGCCATCACCCAATTCATCATCAATCCTCATAAGGAGGGAGAGATGGAACAACAAAGCACAATGTCACACCTACGTCATGATGCGTATCACATTCCAAACATCTGCACAATAAAAATAATAAAACATGGCATGGTGTGGAGTTACGTCACCTCAGGTGAGTGGATGTAGATGGTGCGAGGAGATCTTCATCCTCACTACCTTCTAAATGACATTAACACACTTTACACTACCCGGGGTCTTTCCCTGCCAATCCATTAGCCAACTTACACTATGGGTTCTAAAAACCAATTCCCATTGACCAAACTGTGGTGCTTCTCAATTTGGGGTCTCACTCCCCCGATTCATCTCCCGGTGCCCTTGCACAATTTCCGGGCTGGGTCGTGTAGCTCTCCCAGCAGGTCTACCCACCTGCACACCTCCACCACTGTAGTTGCCACCCGAGCTTACCGAGCTCCTCACCCTAACCTATCTAACTGGGGGAGGCCCCTCCTGGCTCTGTCACCCCTTGGTGCCCTCTGGCACTGGGCTACCCGGGTCCGTCCTCCGGATCCTCGGGCCCCATCCACAACAACTCCACCGGCTCCCAGAGCCCACCTGCAGCCTCACCTGGCCGACATCCTCACAGTGGTGGAGTGCCCAAACCAACTACACACACTAACAGGCTACACGCCCAGCCATTTCCACAACACTAATGCACCCATCCAAATACCATTCTTTCACCACGCACCACAGATGCCAATATCCAACCACAATTTACCTGTACCCTCTACCTAACACTTACACTACCCTCCCCGGGTATTCGTGATGGGGGTCCATCCTCCTTTCCCCCATCCACACCTTCGCACCATCCACTCCACTCCACAGTTTCCACCATACTCACTCCACGACCATCCATTCCAATACTCCTTATACTCCACACTCCATGTAATCCCTACAACCATTCTCCATTCACCTGTTGTTGCACACCTGTGCAATCACACCTGGTGCCACCTGCACCCTCCTTCCTTCCTGGACCATTTGGTCAGCACAACTCACATCACTATCACTCACTCATACACTGCTCCATCACTCACTCAAACACTGCTCCATCCACCTGTCCAGTTGCACACCTGTGTAATCACACTACAACTCACAATCACAATCATTTACTCATACCCTGCTCAATACACTTTCGATCCTCACACACACGGCATCATGTCATCTACCTGTTGCCCTGCTAACTTAGTGCTCCCCGTCTTCCCTTTAAACTAAGCACATACCACGTCATTATCATCCACACTAATCTACCTGCGTCCCCACTACAGGTATCATTGTCACTTCCTAACCTTAACGTTACCTATTGTCATCTTCTAGGTCCCTACACACTATATCCTAACCCTCCCGGGCTAGTTTTCACTGCCAACCCCATAAAACTAGTGCTCCTTTGCCCCCGTCACGAAAGATGGCAGAGTTGCCATCCCACCACATCGGGTATCTTCCACTACCAATTTTGCTCACCAAATTCCAGCCAATCAAAAATTTGCCAATCACTACCAATCCTCTGCCAATCATCAAATTTTGTTTTTCTAATTTCGGGGCCAAAACACTATCCTCATCATCACAGTCTACTCACTGGTGCCTCTCGGTGCGCCAATTCATCTCCAAAGCCCGGCTTCGTAAAGCCGAGCAATGAATGCGGGTTGCTTGGTGCCGGCGGTTGGATACGTCCGGCATTCGGTGCAGGGAAGGATGCTTACCCGGGCCGAGATCCCACACACCATCTCGGCACAGAGCCGTCCAATGGCCCGATCTCGACCTGCCGGAACGCCTCAACAAAAAGGGGTCGCCATGATGACCCTTCCTATCGGGCTGCCCGCTCCGCTTAGTGGAGCACGGACGCGGCCGTTCAAAGCGCGGCCCGGCGTGGATCTCGCACGGCGGTTCTTTCGAAACCGCCGCGGATCCCCGCGGCACGCAATGCTGCCCGGTTCGCACCGAAGGCCCAATTCGGCTATACGTCGCTCTAACCGCTAACCCGGTTAGCGTCGATGCTCCATTCGCATGCTTACACCCCGCAGCCCGTTCCTTGCTCATACATCCAGCCGTCTCCATGCTCTTTGTCATTCCACCTTCCCTGACACACCCAGGTACACTCATTCCGCTTACAGACTTTGTCACACACCTGACCACCGCACACCTTTGCACACACTCGTCATTCGCACACCTCACCAACACACCTCTTCGCGCCCCCTCCTCGGTCACCTCCTCTGTGACAACCACAGGTGTGCTCTCACTTGCACAGCCAATCACGTGCCTCACTACCAATTCCAGTGTGCATTCCCACACACGCTCTACCATTCCAGGTGTGCATCCTTCCATTCCAGGTGTACATCCTCGCTCACCTGTCACAACCAACTCACGCTCCGTGTCACTCTCACTACTTTCACCTCCACACTTGGTCGTGCACTCACCCTTACTCTTGCCAGTGCACTCTTTCCTCATGCACCCATCCGTTACACACCTTTCTCGTGCATCCTCTTGCGCACACTCTCCCGTTACACCCTCCGTAACACTCACCACAGGCGTGCATTCTCCCTTACTCTTGACAGCGCACTCTTTCCTCATGCACCCGTCCGTTACACACCTTTCTCGTGCATCCTCTTGCGCACACTCTCTCGTTACATCCTCTGTAACACTCCCCACTCCGCGCTTCCATGTGCCCCCTCGCACACGCGCTACGACCAACTCACTCTCGACAGCACACTCACTCCTCGGTGCGCACTTTTTCCTCACACACCCCAGAGTCGGTCATTCTCGCACACCTCCTCTCTCGTACTCCGTACCTGTCGCACACTTCACCAACGGCCTCTCACGAACACCCGGATCCAAATCAACCCCCAAGCCGACTGAAGCTCCCCTCACATCATATACATTTCCACGTATATCGCCACTCACCTTGGCACCTCGTCTCCGCACCTCCTTCGCCACCTGCAAGCTCATTATTTGGTTAGCGAGCACACCATCACGATTTGAGCACCGACCTTGTACATATTCCATCACTTCCTCCTGTATTTCTCTCTTAGTTTCCGTCCGTCTCTTCTTAATTTCACTCACCCCTTCTTCCACCTCCTCTAATTTTTCCTTTACCTCCTTCATTTCCCGGTGCGCCCCCTCTATCTCTTTCTCTAACGCCACCTTAACCATTTCTATGTGCATCCTCACCTCCCGGTCCTTCGTCTCCATTACTTCTGTCACCTCGTTCAACCTCTTCGTCAACCCCTCATGTACCATCTGACATTCCTTCTGTGTCGCTATTAATTCATTTTTAATGTCTTTTTGTGTCGCTTTTAACCCCCCGATTATTGCAGTGTTCTTTTCCACTTGGTCCACTAGTTCCTTTTGTCCCACTGTCAGCTGTTCTACTCCCTTCGTCAGACCCTCTATGCCCCCCTGTAACCTAGCCGTATTATTCCTCACCTCTTTCTCCATACGCTTCTCACCTCGCTTTACCTCCTCGCGTACCCCCGAGACCTCCTCGCCTACACCTCGTCGTATCTCCTCCTTCATCTCCTCCATCTCTTTTGTAGATGCCACCCTCATCTGTCCCAATTCATCCCTCTGAGCATCCAATTTACCTTCTAACCCGATTTTCACCTCCTCTATCTGGTTCCCCATCCATTTGATTTCCCGGGCGGATTGCTCCCCTACTTCCCGCAATTTGTCGTTCATTGTGTTTTCTAACCCCGTTAACCCATTCTTTACCTCTTTTTTCCCGTTGTCTAACCCGGCTCTTAATTGCTCACTAGTACCCCTCGCTTCATCCCTCATTGCCCCAATTTGGTCTCCCAGCCCCCTGTTCTCTTCCATGAGGGCCCGCATTTGCAGCATGAATAGGCCCCAATCCATCGGCGGCGCTGCTACGGTCACGGGCGCCGCTAAATTTGGTGCCGCTGCATCCATGTGCGCGAGGACGCCATTTTGCGCGCCTGACACCTCCTCAACGCTCTCCTCCATTTCTTCCCTCTGATCCTGGGTTACCCCTAACCCCTCCTCTAGTTCCCCCACCGGCATCCGATCGCTTTGACGAGCCATGGCGCGATTTCAAAGTTCGTTTTTTTTTTTGAAAACAAAACAAATTTCGGCAGCTCGTAATTTTGAGCGCGTCAAGCGCGCTTCGGGTCCAATCCCACTCCTGACACCAATTGTTACGGACCGCGGATAAGATGTTGTTTTGCCGAGCGGATGGCACCGCGGCCCTAACAGTTACCCCGACTAACCCGATTCCTGAACGTTGGCCGAATCGCGCCACAGATATTCAATGGGGAAAAGACTAAAGCGAAGGATGTGAAGAAGAAGAAAGACAAAGGGTAAGGAATACAAATATAATTTATTTACTATTTACAGGCTCAAAAAACCAAGGAGGAGGAAAGATAATAAAATAATATACAGAACAACTCAGAGACACAGTGCAATGCTAGCTTACCTACAGTCTTAATTAATACCCTGGGACAGAA